>NC_061868.1:21513890-21856051 GCF_907164915.1 Impatiens glandulifera
TTTTATCCTTCATATCTTTCTAACTCAATTTATTTTACCCACAAAATTGGAAAATTTGATCAAATGACCCTAAAAAAAGTATTCCTATTTTTAACCTAAAAAAATTCTATTTTTATTTTTAACCTTTTTTATAAAAAAAATTTCCTTTTTACCCTTACTAACCTTTTTTCTCTTCTTTTTCCTTTTCCTTTCCCTCTCATTCACGGGTAGGTCCACCACAACTCCCAAACCTAATCACGTTCTCTTCTTCCTCTTTTCCTTTCCACCGCGACCCCACCATCCCCAACTGCCAGCCACCGAACTCCGACCCAACTGTCACCGGGATCTTTAACTGCCACTGCCGACGACACAGCTGAGACCCAACGACGAGACCAACCGACCAACATCAAAATGGGTACGTTCATTTTTTTCATTCTCATTTCATTCACGTTTGAAATACTGTCAAAATGGTACGTTTGAAATGCTATCGAAATGGTACATTTGAAATGCTGTCAAAATGGGTATGTTACTATGCGTCCCACGATCCACGCCCCACGCTCCACGCACTACCCCCCACGCTCCACGCACTACCCCCACGCCCCACGCCCCAAGCCCCACGCCCCACGCCCCACACCCAATCCCCACGCCCACGCCCAATCCCCACGCCCCACTCCCCACACCCAAGCCCCAAGCCTTACGCCCAAGCCCCACTCCCCACGCCCAAGCCCTACGCTCAACCCCCACGCCCCACGCTCAATCCCCACGCCCCACGATCCATTTATGATAGGTTTTGTTTACTACACTAACATTTAAATTTGTATCAATTGTAGATTCCAATTTATTTGTTAGCTGTTTTGTCCTATATGATGGAGAGTGGCTGAAAGATGATGATGGTGTTAGTTCTTTTGAATCAAGTTCATTAGTAGGTGTGCATCTATCCCGAAATACTACATATAACGAATTAACTGAAATTGGCTATGATGTTATTCGTGTGGACAAAGTGAGATATGATTTAGTGTTGAAAGTGAAGTATAATTGTCTTTTTAAAAGAGCTCCTCCTGCTGTTATCCGATGTGATAAAGATGTGATGTTCTATGTACAAGAAATTTCAACTTCACCCCAAGATATTCGCACTCCTCTTTGTGTATCTTTAGTAGAGAAGTCACTACCTTCACACCTAACAGATGAAATCCAAAGAGAGGAGATTCCTGAATTCCCTATATTTGAGCATGAGGATCCACGCCCCCAAAATGACATACACAATGTAGAAGATGAAGAACAACAAGTCCTATGTTTGCGTCCGAGTGAATTGGTTGCTAATACCCCTCCTTTTCAACCCCGGCCAGCCATCACTTCCCCTATGAGGAAAACATCCATCCATATTGAGGAATCAATCCAGGTTGAAACACATGCTCAATTAACCCTTGAAAACGGATTGGAAGTGGGTACGTTTTATGAGAACAAAAAAGAACTTCAATTGAGGGTGCATAGATATGCGATGGCTAATCATTTTGAATTCAAAATCGAAAAGTCAACAAAAGATCTTTGGTTTGTGAAATGTGTGAATGAGAATTGCAAGTGGAGATTGCGTGCCGTGAAAGGGAAATTTCAAGAGATGTTTGAGATTCGAAAATTAGTAAATGAACACGCATGCTCAATTTTGACGAGGCAAGAGAATGTGAGGCAAACACCATCATGGGTAATTGCGGAGTGCATCAAACGTAAGTACATGGACCATCACCATGACCACATGCCTAAGAAAATAATGGAAGACATGCAGACAAATTATGGGTTTAAGATGACATATAATAAGGCTTGGAGGTCTAGGGAACAAGCCTTAATGACGGTGCGAGGAACAGTGGAGGAATCATATGGAAAATTGCCATCATACCTGTTCATGTTGGCGAAGAATAACCAGGTACCATAACTGACATTCAGACGGATGAGCATGGTCATTTCAGGTATATGTTCATGTCCCTAGGCTGCTAAATTAGAGGTTTTAGGTATTGTCGTCTAGTATTGTACGTTGATGCTAGTTTTCTTAAACACAAGATTGGAGGTCAACTATTGGTTGCGATTGCATTGAATGCGAATGAATAACTATTTCCCGTTTCTTTTGTCGTCGTTAATTCGGAGAATAATAACTCTTGGACATATTTCATGCAATAGTTAATAATGGCAATTGGATTAGTCCTGGATCTCGTCTTCATATCTGATAGACACCCAAGTATTGCTGTTAGGATCTAGGTAGCCGCTGGAGGACCGGGGTTGGGCCGGTTAGCGGGTCTCACTCGAGAGGTGGTGATTAATCCTGTTAGAGATTAACACCGGGGTTTCAATACTACACAAACTGTCACAAACCCTTGAACTAGGTTCAAGCGCTGAAGAAGTTTGTTTTAGGTTGAAGCAGCACACTAGTATGATAGGCAGGGTCGGTTTCGGATGATGAAGGTTTGAAGATTGATGGGTCGGTCTTTATAACCTGGTGGTTCGGTATGAATGGTGTAAAGTCAGTTTAGAGCGGTATAGATAGATCAGTACAGATCGGTTAGAAAATGGAACCGGCAGAAAGTAAATTACAAGACAGATTTTATGGATGTTCGGAGATAAAACTCCTACGTCACCCCTTCCTCTCGAAACCGCGAGAAGGATATTCACTAAGGAATACAAATACAACCGATCGAGGCTTATTTTCTGCTCGATAACACCCTTACAATTTACACCAAAATTGTAAAATACACACTTCAACTTTAGCCCTTAGACTTTCTCTTAGAGATGGAATACAATCTTATCACTTGTGAATTGAATGCTCACTGTATCACTTATGTCTCGCTGTGTGTCACGTATATCTCACTTGTCCCGCATTTACTCTTCTTCACCTGCTCCTTTTATAGGTGAAATATGCTAACGGTCATATTTCACTTCCTTGAATCTGATTGGCTGAGCAGAGGTTCAGTGATTCAGACCCTGCGGTCACCTTTTCAGACCTGCCGGTCATCTGTTCAGACCAGGCGGTCAACTCTGCAGACTTTGCAGTCTGTTCTTCCGGTGTGTAAGACAAACCTGCTGGGTCTGTCTTTTACTCAATGTGGGAACTGTTGGCTATACAGTTGTCTGTACTTGGAAGATTGCTTCTGATTTATCCTGAAAGTGGAAAGATCCTGTAGGACTGTTTTCTGCAGCCTGCAGACTTTCCTTAGACTTGTATGAATATGGAAATGTTCAGTCTGATCCTTTGGTATCATTCTCAAAAGACACCCAAAGTGGCTTCTTGTACTGGTCGGTCATTTAACCGAATGGCTTCCGGTGTGATTGATTTATCCGGACAGCTTCCGGTTATTCCTTTGCCTTGTAGCTGATCGGCTGTCTGATGTTTCCGGTTTTTAGTTCTGGCCGATCCTTTCTTTGTGCAGTCATGTTCCGAATGTCCTGGTCGATTTACTGACTTGACCGGTTAATCTTCTTTAGCCTGTTCATATGTTTGACCGGTCCGGTTCCTTTGTTCCTGCATGGAAGGTTTATTTGTTAAGTTCCGTGAACCGGTCCAATTTTATCTAACAATTTCTCCCTTTTTGATTATTTTATTTAAAATTATCAAAACCATGTAAGTTTGCAAACGTAGGCCGGTTCTTTGTTTTGATCGAATTTTTGAGGCTGACTTAGGAGAATTTTTCGAAAAATTTTGAAAGAAGTTTTGAGGAAAATTTTTGGAAGAGTCTTATCTTTTATCTAACAATTTCTCCCTTTTTGATTATTTTATTTAAAATTATCAAAACCATGTAAAAATGCAAGTATAGGCCGGTTTCAAAAATAACTTTGTATATATATAGAAATGACCGAAAAGGTGAAATATTATATAAAAACTGAAATAAACATAGTTAAGAAAGGTAAGCCCCTAATCTGAGTCGGAGAAGTCGAAGGCGGCCATCATGTCCTTGGTCCGTTTTCTCTTAACCGGTTGCGGTTGACTGGCAGTAGTGGAGACTCGTTGTCTTGTGGAACGCCCCACCAAATGTTCTTCCTCTTCATCTTCGGTGTGAGTAGCCTGGTCCGGTGGACTTTTTATAACTGTGTCAGTGACCCCATCCAGCAGCCCGTCCACTTGAGCCTTCTTTGAGGTTTTCCTTTTCTTTTTTGCCGGAACCGAAGAGGGAGGGGCCGCCGTTGTCTTCTTCTTGTGAGCGGTCGCAAATCCCTCAAGCCTTTGTCGTTCAGTATTCAACCTCTCTTCGTCCTCCGCGGCTTGAGCGGCTATGGACTCTGCCAGTTCTGGATACATGGCCACTGTCCTTCGTTCGCGCTCGACTCTTTCTTCTTCAGTAAGTTGTGGTGGCTCCTTTTCTCTTCTCGCTTCTTCGTCCAGCGCATCCTGGACTTTCTTAGCCGCTCGGGCATTGGCCTCCACAACCGCTTGATCCGCATTCAACTTGGCCTTGATCAATTCGTCAACCTGAGTGGTGGGCGCCTTGAGGTCGGCCTCGAGCCTGTTGTTGCGGTCTTCAAGGCTAGCATTCAAGGTTTCTAGATCGTTGACCCTCCAATCTAGGTCCTCTTCCACCTTTGTGAATCCTTGTTCGGCATACCTTTCAACCCGATCCAAGTCATCTTTTAACCCTGAGGTCGCTTCTTCCAAGGCCTCGGTTCGCTTAAGATGGTTGCTGCGCAAAAACGCTTCTTCCCGGTAGTCAGCTTCGACTTGTGAGATCCGGTCATCTGTCCTTAACAGAGTATGCCTTGTATTGTTGGCGAACCGGAGTGCCAGGTTTACGGTTCTCTTCATCTTCTCCTCTAATGGGTGAACCGTTGAGTCTGCAAATTCTTGAAGGAGGAACCGAACCCTTTCTTCTGTAATGCCCGGTTCTAAAACCCCAGGTTGTTCATTTTGAAGTTGCCCGGCAAGAGGAATCTCCGTCCCTTCATTGGTTTCGTTTATCACCGAATCCGCACGAGGAGGGGTTGCCCCATGATCGGTCTTAGAAGCTAGAGAGTGCTGTTTTCCTCGCTGTCCGCACACCGCTTCCAGCCGCTTTATTTCTTCCTCTAATTCTCCTCTCACTTTCTCAAGTCTTTCTAACACCAAGAGCGTTAAGTTGGCTTCCGGTGTTCCCTCTTCGTACTTTTCCTTAATCTTCCGGATTCGTACGGTTAGCTTCTGTAGCCGGGCTCGCGGTCTTATGATGGCGGTTCGTCCCAAGGCTTCGTGAATAATTTCGGTGTTTGTGAGGTTCATTACTATATCTTCTATTTCCTTCAGCCTTTGGAAACACTCTTCGTCGGTTAGGCCCGGTAACATGTGTTTGTAACGTCTTTCGAATCGGTGCTCGTGCCATTCCCGGTATAGTTCGCCAACCTTTTCAGCTCGTAGTGCAATGGCCTCCAGGACATTGCACGCTATGATGTCGGCCTTCTTCTGATCGTCTTCAGGGGAGGCTTCCTCTTCCTCACTGCTTTCTCTACCGGCCTCGGCGTTCTCAGGGCTACCGGCCGCACCGGTATTGATGGGACTTGTACCCGAATGCTCTTCATCATTCGGTCTTTCTTCATCGGTTTTCTCCGAATCGGTTCGTTCAGATGTGGAAGCCGACTCTTCCTCATCCCTTGTTTGTGATGGCGGTTCCGAGAAGACTATCTTCTCCTTACCCTTGCTTCCGGTCTTTTTTTTTGCCGGTGCCGATTTCTTAGCGGATGTCTTCTTTCGGCCACCCGTGGAGCCGGGTGCCGGCTGCTTCCTCTCCAGGAAGTGTTTGGATCTTATTAACCGTCCTGGTCGGATAGTGACACCAGGACCGATGTTGATGTTATGATGGAGCAAGATTTTTCCAAGGGGGATGGCGTATCCCCATGACCGGGTTGAATCCGGTTTCACCATATCCTTCAGGTTGTTGAATACTTCCTTCGCCCAGTTCAGTTTCGCACCTTCTATTAAGCCGACTAGCATCCCGATTTTGGCCTTGGTGAGGCTATTGTAATTTCCTCCTCTCGCCTGAACCGCCTTTGTGAAGATGTCACAAAGCGGTATGTACTCCGGTCGTAGTGTTGCTTTGTTACCGGATACTTTTACCGGTTTCTTGGTAGCTGAGAGAATCTGGCATGCTGCCTCGAATGTTGCTAGTTCTAGATCCGCCGCTGCATCTTGGCCGGCTGTTGGAAGGTGTAGGCTCTCTGCAACTGATTCTTCGGTTAGTTCGAATTCAGTACCGCTGACAGTCGCGGTGATCTTGTTGCCGGATAAAGTTGCGGTGTTGAAGAACTCTTCAACCGCTTCTTTGTATAAGACATGGGGTCCGCCGAGAAAATACTCAAGACCGCTTTCGGTTACCCGGTCAATAACTCTCTTTGCTGCATGCGTGCCTTTCTGTCGGATTTCCTCGAAATCCACTTGAGTCATGTGTTTGAACATAGCTGAGTTGCGCCCCATCTTAGATAACTGAGAGAGTTTGGAAGAACGAGAATGAATAACCGCTGAGAGAATTTGAGAGCTTAGAGAGAGAAAGCTGTTTCGCGTGAGAGTAGAATGAAATGGCCAAGAGCCCCTTTTATAGGTGCGGTTTGGAAACCCAACCGTCCCATCAACATTTGGCGGGAGTTTTCCCTCCAAGCCGAATGGGAGGCAAACCGTGGGCGGGAAGCCAAAGGGCGGCTATCGAAAAGGAGACAATTCAATAGGCGGTATGTCAGGAGGTGGGAAGTTTTGAGCGGGAGTTTTGGGCGGGAAATTTCCCTCCAAAATTAATGATTTCGTCTTTGATGACGTGATCTCTCTTTTGAAACCGTTTGATGCTGCGGTTTTCTTAACTTAACCGGAGAGATTGGTTATCGAAAGTTAACCGGTTAGTTTGAACAAGCGGTCTTTTGAGTTTTAAGCGATTTTATTTGAGACCGGATAGGAGCCCGGTTAATTTGACAATGTTAACCGGTTACTTAGATAGATATTCAAAGTATTAAGATGACTCGGTTATTTAGACTGAAATAGATTTGTATTGAAGAGACATTACAGAATAGAGACCGATAGATCGGTGTAAAAACAGTCATACATAAGAAGGAAAGATACAGCTTATGTAATAACCACTTTAGAAAGCCTGTCTTCCACCGCATTCATGTCAAGGATGTTCGAGGGGGATGCCAGTGTGCCTGGTCCAAACTCTGGCCGGTATTTGAGAATGAGCTTACTGATGTGAGGTGCATAACCGAGACCTTTCTTGGTTATCACCATGTTTTTCAGGTTTTGAAAGATGACCGTTGACCAGTTGATGGCCGTTTTGCTAACAATATGGGTCATCATGTTGTAAGTGTTCTTGGAGTACCGCTGATTTGGAAATTGACACAGGATAGACCGGGTCACAATCTCAAGAAGGAGTTGGGCGTGATGACCGAGGCGGGTTTTTAACCCATAGTTTTCCACCGGAACAATGGTTTTAGAGAGGTATAGTGCGTGTTCAAATGCAGCACTTCCCTCCTGGGTTGGAAAATCAGAGAACCCTTCTGTGGGCAAGTTGAATAGGTGGGCAAATTCGGCTTCATCGAGCCAGAAAGTATGGTCACTTACCGTAGAGACGATGTAATTGTCCCTGATGCAAGCGCTTCGAAAGAAGGTCTTAACATCCTCAATCAGAATGGGACTGGATTCTTCGAGGAAGGTTCGAAGCCCGGTGTCAATTAGAGATTCAAACATGAATTTCTTTGCATGATTTCCGTCCCATTGTTCCATGCATGAATCGAAGTTAATGCTCAAAAAGTTTCCCAAGGTTCGGCTCGGCATGATTATAACTTTTACTAGGATGGGGAGGAAGGTTCAAGAGATTTCAAGAGACTTATATGTTTCAGGATGTGTTGATTTGATTAGAGAATGACCCTTCATATAGGGTCGGTTTTGGAGGGAAAATATTAGCATTGAATGTCAGTTTTGTCTCATTAAGGAAGAGAATATTTATGTTTCCAAAACGCATTGGGAATGAGTTACTTTTAATTTATTGCGGAGCTCGAGGTGGGATTTGGTTGAAAAGTAACCAAGTTAGTTGGGTATTGATTACTTAGGTGGTTGGGGGTTACTTCATTAATTAAATATTCCTTTTTCATTAATGCACCAACACAATGGAAAGTAATCAAGGAAAACCGAAAGAGACATGGATAAAGCTGAAGAGAACGTAAATAAAGCCGAAGAGAACATTGATAAAACCGAAGCGATCATAGGTAGGTTGGGTGAAGATACACCCGATGTGTGCAGCAAAATGACCGGGTGTAGGAAGGAGTGACTTAATGACCGCTGGAGGAGACCGCACCGTTGGGGTTGTTGCGGCGGTTCCTCCTCCTCCAATCTCTTTCAAACCGCTCGTAGAAGGAGTCGGTTATTTCCTTTGTTAGCACCTGAGCTTGATTTAGACCCTCGCCTGGACAGGTCGGTACACCAAGCTCAACTAGCAGACAGCTCAGCTGGGGAACGAGACCGACTGTTCGAACGCTAATCATCCAGATTAGAACGTCGAACAGTACTCGTGACCAGTTAACCGGGGTCCCGGTGGTGATTGCTGCCATCATGTTGAAAGAGGCGGTGCAGTAAGTATTCGTCACATCCCTCCCTAGGATGCTTCGACCTATGACATCATTGAGGAGCTGATATTCAACCCTTAGAAGTGATTTTGTGCCATGGTCACTAACGGGTTCGTTAGACCGGGCAAAAGTTAGGGAGATCTCGGCCTTTAAGTCGGCCGGAACGTTGAGATCTGTCAAACCTTGCTTTGGCAAGCCAAAGCACCGCCCAAAGTCGCTTTCCGTGAAGTCGAATACTACACCGCCCACCTGAGATTGGATGTGAGTGTCAAAATGCGGTGTTCCTCTGAAGATCCTTGCATTGTACAAGAATTCCAGAACAGAATCTGGATAGATGACGTGCTTGTCATCCAAGAAGTATTGAAGACCTGTGTCTTCGAGTGATTTTATCATCTTGAACACATCATAGTGTTCAGTGCTTTTCGCAGATCTGAAGTCTACTTGGAAGATGTTTGAAAACTGAGACATTTTTGTCTTAGTGAGATGAGAGGTTATGACTTGTGATTGTTTTGATTAAGATTTGTTCATCTTATATACTAATGGAGAGAGAACCCTATTATCCAGGTATCACAGGAGATGATGTCTATTATCCAAAGGGGAAAAGGTTTTGCATAAAATAAGCATGTCTACAGCCTAGGGTGTTGGTCATAGACTTGGACCATGAAAGATATCAAATCTTCACGTCTTTTTAGGTGTGACCATTTTACTTTGAAAAGGAAATGTTGCAGAACAGATAAGCTTAAACATAGATAATTATTCCACTTTTGTTTGAAATTCAAATAATCTAAGATAACTTACTTCCGAACCGGTCAGTTATCAGTTGTTCGTCCCGAGGCGGTTATTTGGTGCATGCACTAAATAACCGGTCGGTTTACTCTTTCTGATATACCAGGCAGTTCTTCCCTAAATACCTTGAAAATATGAAATCCAACAGTTTAGGAAGAACTACCGGTTTTGTCTGTCCGAACCGGTTTCCTTTAAGCATCCTTAGGAAGGATCTGACTAATATCGGTTAAACCGAGAGTAAGTCTGAATTGAGAAAACTTAGCTTCCTGTAGAGGCTTGGTGAAGATATTGGCTACTTGTTGATCTGTCGGTACGTATTCCAGCCGGATATGCTTCAGCATGACATGTTCCCGAATGAAGTGGTGCCTTATGTCAATGTGCTTGGTTCTGGAGTGTAGAACCGGATTGTAAGTGATTGCTATGGCACTTGTGTTGTCACAAAAGATCGGAGACTCTTCGGCTATTACACCGAAGTCCGTTAGTTGTTGTTGGATCCAAAGGAGTTGTGAGCAATAACTTCCGGCCGCCAGGTACTCAGCTTCGGCGGTGGATGTGCCCACTGATGTTTGTTTCTTGCTATGCCATGAAACAAGCCGGTCACCTAGGAACTGACATGTTCCGCTGATGCTTTTTCTATCAATCTTGCAACCTGCATAATCTGCATCTGAATAACTCGTTAGGTTAAAGGATGAATCCTTTGGATACCATAGGCCGATGTCAGGTGTTCCCTTTAGATATTTTAAGATCCTCTTTGCGGCTGTGTAGGGAGATTGTTTTGGATTGGCTTGGAACCTTCCACACACACCGACTGCAAATAGAATATCCGGTCTACTTGTTGTTAGGTAGAGAAGAGAACCGATGATACCCCGATAAGCTATTTGGTCTACCGATTGACCCTCATCATCCTTGTCCAATTTAACCGATGAACTCATTGGAGTAGCCACTGAGGAGCATGTCTCCATCCCAAATTTCTTTAGGAGCTCCTTGGTGTACTTAGGTTGACTAATGAAAGTTCCTTCTTCGAGTTGTTTAACCTGAAGACCTAGGAAGAAGCTTAATTCTCCCATCATACTCATTTCAAACTTGTTAGTCATCAGGGTTGAAAATTTGTCACATAACTTAGGATCAGTTGACCCGAAAATGATATCATCTACATAGATTTGAACAAGTAGGATATGTTCCTTCTTTTCAAATTTAAACAACGTTTTGTCCACCGAACCGATGGTGAAATCATGTTGTAACAAAAATGCGGTTAGTGTGTCATACCAGGCTCTAGGTGCTTGCTTTAGACCGTACAAAGCTTTGTTTAGCCGGTATACATGGTTTGGAAATTCAGCACTTTTGAAACCGGGTGGTTGTTCAACATACACCTCTTCACGTAGGTCACCATTCAAAAATGCACTTTTGACATCCATTTGAAAAATCTTAAAATTTTTGAAAGCAGCGAAGGCTAGAAAAATCCTAATAGCTTTAATTCTAGCTACAGGAGCAAATGATTCTTCAAAATCAATGCCTTCTTCCTGTTTGTAACCTTGTGCCACTAATCTGGCTTTATTCCTTGTGACCAAACCGTCTTCATTGAGTTTATTTCTAAATACCCATCTTGTTCCTATAACCGGCTGATCTTTCGGTCTAGGAACTAGGTACCAGACTTTGTTACTCTCGAACTGGTTTAGCTCTTCTTGCATTCCCAAGATCTAATCCGGATCTGACAATGCTTCATCTATTCTTTTCGGCTCAATCTGGGATATGAAAGCGGAATTAAAGTATTCCTCCAGAATTTGATGCCTAGTTCGAATAGGTTCCGAAGGGTCACCTATAATTTGCTTAGGAGGATGCTTAGTGTTCCTTTTGAAATTTGGTTCAGCGGTGTCTACCAAATTACCGTTTTCTTGATCAAGGCTAGACATATCAGTAGGCTGAACAGGGTTGTCAGACTGACCGATTTCCTCGGTTTGAACCGAAGTGTAAGCTTCCTGTTGTGGAACAGCTTGATCCGGTTGGGTTTCATTATTACCCATTTGGTCATGGACAAACCGCCTGAAAACAGGAACTTCATCTTCACTGTCAGAGTGGATATTGGTATTTTCCAATCTGTTGTGTAGATCAAAGCATGATGCAGTATTACTTTCAACTGATTCATCGAAAACCACGTGAAGTGATTCCTCTATGGTTAAAGTTCTATTGTTATACACTCTATATGATTTTCTTACTGCTGAGTAGCCTAACATGATCCTAGTATCGATTTTTGCATCAAAAGTAGAAAGATAGGTTTTACCATTTATGTGAATGTAGCATTTACAACCGAAAATCTTGAGGTATTTAAGGTTGGGAACTCTGTTAAAATAAACCTCATAAGGTGTTTTGTTATGAAATTTGTTAATCAAAGACCGGTTTTGTATGTAACTTGCAGTATTGATAGCCTCAGCCCAGAATTTCTGAGCAATACCCGAATCAGCTATCATGGACCGTGCGGCTTCCTTGAGAGTCCGGTTTCTTCTCTCAGCCAGGCCATTTTGTTGAGGAGTCCTAGCACTAGACAACTCGTGTCTAATACCAGATTCATCAAGAAATGCGGTTAAGGTACTATTGGTAAATTCGGTACCTCGATCACTTCTAATGCTATTAATGCGAGTTGATTTTTCATTTTGCAAACGTTTAAGCAGTGTAATCAAGTTTGATGCAGTTTCACGTTTGGATGGTAAAAATATAACCCATGTAAACCTAGAATAATCATCAATAACTACCATGGTGTAAAGCATACCACCTAGGCTAATGACCTGGATCGGTCCAAATAAATCCATGTGAAGAAGATCTAAGCATCGACTAGGTTGGATATTTCCTTTACTTTTAAAGGTTGACTTAGTTTGTTTACCCATTTGACATGCTGAACAAACCTTATCCTTGTTAAATACTATGTCAGGAATACCTTCAACTAGCTTTTTACCGCGAATGTAGTTTAAAGTTTTCATGTTTAGATGGTTTAGTCTCTTATGCCATAACCAGGTTTGATCAGTCTTAGTTATCATGCATACAGGATATTCTACCTTAGTTTTCTAGTCTACCTTGTAGATGTTTCCTAGCCTATTTCCGGTTAGTAGTATGGTACCTTGAGAATTCTTAACTAAGCATGCATGTTTGAGAAATTCTACTGTGTATCCAGCATCACACATTTGACTAATGCTTAACAAGTTAAAACGTAAGTTTTCTACTAAGAGCACATTATCAATAGTTAGGTTACCATGGACAATCTTACCCTTGCCCACAGTTCTACCTTTTGAGTTGTCAACGAAGGTGATTAATGCACCGGTTTCTATTTTGATGTCGATTAGCAGGTTGTTGTTCCCAGTCATATGCCTGGAGCATCCGCTATCCAAGTACCATTCAGAGTTTCCTAGCCGCTTCTTTAAATCCTGTAAAATGTACATTATTACAACTACTTGGTACCCACATTCACTTGGGTCCACATGCGATTAGTCCCTTGGGTATCCAAACCTTGATAAACTGGACAGCCTTCTTTGCTAAGGTTTTTGCTGTTCTTTTGGCACTCGGTTTTGGGTGACTCGGTTTTTCTACAAAAGTCTTAAATGAGGGTGATCTTTGTTTTGACCTATGCGGTTGACGATTGGTTTTCCAATTTTTGAGCAGGTCGACTTTTCTTTTCTCAGGGTCCAGCCACTTCTCAGAGTCGGTTGGACCGACATAATTGTAGTTTAGTCTTTCTTCCGTATAATATGCGGTCAACTCTTCTTCAGCGGTTAAGGAGCTTTTAATGAATCTTATAAGAGGAAGGTTACTCCTTGTAAATCTTACTTTCTCTACGGGTTTTTGGTCTTTGGATCCATCCTTTATGTATCCTAAGCCGAACATGCAAAAAGGATGTCTGTAATGACTACACATTTTCTTTACCATATCACTAGATCTCTTATATGCGGCCAACTTATACTGGAGTCGGGCATTTTCTTCCTTGGTCAGTTCTCTAGCTGGTTCACTAGACTGTTCGGTCGTAAATGGTGGTTCAGGTTTCGACTCGGTTTCTACGGTAGGGATTTCATCAGGTTCTATGACCTCTGGTTCGGTTATGACGGGTACTTCTGGTTCTGTTGGAATGGGTACTATAGGGTCGGTTCTAATGTTGAGTTGCTTAGGCAGCATAGCTAGTAGGTTCTTATACTCTTCTACCATATCATTCAATGCATTATATAACTCATCTTTAGTAAATTCTTCACAGGGAGAGTCGAATACCTGTTCCTCATTTGCCATGAGGCATGTGAGTTCATCATCACTGTCACTGTGAGCCCATAGACTTCCTCCATCATCGGCTATCAGTGCTTTCTGAACCTCACTTCCTTCACCAGTTTGTTGATAGTTATTTCGGTTATTTTGGTAGTCCGGTTTCCGGTCATCCCTCCTTGGTTTTCTACATTCCCACTTGAAGTGTCCCAAACAGTTGCAGTTATAACACCTTATATTGGATTTATCACCATAGTTGTAGTTTGTTGGTTGACTTCTTTTCATGAACCTCCCAAACTTCTGTGCAAGCATTGCCATGGCATCCTCGGTGAACTGTTCGGCGGTTCTGATCGGTGCAGGTGCTGGTGCAGGTGTAGCCGGTTCTGTGGACGTGATCAGTGCTCTGGTTGAGGTTGAGGCCGAGACTTCTTCTTCAGTCCTAGATCTCATTTCGAATTCATATGCCTTAAGATCTTCGAATACATCGTGTAGCTTCATCTTACCTAGGCAGTTTGATTCCCTCATCACCATTGTCTTTATGTCCCATGCACTTGGAAGAGATCTTAAAGCTTTCATAATGACCTCCTTGTTGTCATACCTCTTGCCAAGAGTTGCTAGCTCATCTAACACACCAGTGAACCGGTCACTGTACTCCTTCATTGTTTCTCCCGGTTTCATCTTGATGCTTTCAAATTTCTGAGTAGCTACCATCACCTTGTTTTCCTTTGTTCTTTCATTTCCCTCAAAGATTTGAATAACCGTGTCCCATGTTTCCTTTACGGTTTTGCAGTCTTTGATCTTGCAGTATGTGTTTCTATCCACACTGTTGGAGATCCGGTTTCTAGCATGGTTATCCAGGTTATTACTTCTCTTATCTTCAGCTGTCCATTCTTTCCTGTCCTTATCAATGATAATCGGTCCTTCGGCCAGAATGGACTCCATCTCATCATCCAAAGTGATTAAGTGTAGGTGCATGCGTGCCTTCCAGTTGACAAAGTCATCACCTTCTAGCATTGGAGGCCTATCGAAAGACATGCATGCTTGAGTATTGAAACTAACTGCTCTAATACCAATTGTTAGGATCTAGGTAGCCGCTGGAGGACCGGGGTTGGGCCGGTTAGCGGGTCTCACTCGAGGGGTGGTGATTAATCCTGTTAGAGATTAACACCGGGGTTTCAATACTACACAAACTGTCACAAACCCTTGAACTAGGTTCAAGCGCAGAAGAGGTTTGTTTCAGGTTGAAGCAGCACACTAGTATGATAGGCAGGGCCAGTTTCGGATGATGAAGGTTTGAAGATTGATGGGTCGGTCTTTATAACCTGGTGGTTCGGTATGAATGGTGTAAAGTCGGTTTAGAGCGGTATAGATAGATCAGTACAAATCGGTTAGAAAATGGAACCGGCAGAAAGTAAATTACAAGACAGATTTTATGAATATTCGGAGATAAAACTCCTACGTCACCCCTTCCTCTCGAAACCGCGAGAAGAATATTCACTAAGGAATACAAATACAACCGATCGAGGCTTATTTTCTGCTCGATAACACCCTTACAATTTACACTGAAATTGTAAAATACACACTTCAACTTTAGCCCTTAGATTTTCTCTAAGAGATGGAATACAATCTTATCACTTGTGAATTGAATGATCGCTGTATCACTTATGTCTCGCTGTGTGTCACGTATATCTCACTTGTTCCGCATTTACTCTTCTTCACCTGCTCCTTTTATAGGTGAAATATGCCAACGGTCATATTTCACTTCCTTGAATCTGATTGGCTGAGCAGAGGTTAAGTGATTCAGACCCTGCGGTCACCTTTTCAGACCTGCCGGTCATCTGTTCAGACCTGGCGGTCAACTCTGCAGACTTTGCAGTTGTTCTTCCGGTGTGTAAGACAAACCTGCTGGGTCTGTCTTTTACTCAATGTGGTAACTGTTGGCTAGACAGTTGTCTGTACTTGGAAGATTGCTTCCGATTTATCCTGAAAGTGGAAAGATCCTGTAGGACTGTTTTCTGCAGCCTGTAGACTTTCCTCAGACTTGTATGAATATGGAAATGTTCAGTCTGATCCTTTGGTATCATTCTCAAAAGACACCCAAAGTGGCTTCTTGTACTGGTCGGTCATTTAACCGAATGACTTCCGGTGTGATTGATTTATTCGGACAGCTTCCGGTTATTCCTTTGCCTTGTAGCTGATCGGCTGTCTGATATTTCCAGTTTTTAGTTCTGGCCGATCCTTTCTTTGTGCGGTCATGTTCCGAATGTCCTGGTCGGTTTACTGACTTGACCGGTTAATCTTCTTTAGCCTGTTCATATGTTTGACCGGTCCGGTTTCTTTGTTCCTGCATGGAAGGTTTATTTGCTAAGTTCCGTGAACCGGTCCAATTTTATCTAACAATTGCCAATGCCTTGTCCGCTGTTTTTCCAGAAGCACATCACGCGGCATGCACATATTACATCAAAATGAATATTATGGCCAAATTTAAAACTGATAACTGCCACGATGAGTTTGATATGGCTTCACGCGCATACACATTGCCATAGTTCCATCACCATTTTGACAAGATCAAGACTAAGGACCCTCAGATTGCTACCTATCTAGAACAAATAGGAGTGGAGAGATGGAGTCGTGCCTTTTTTCCTGGTTTTCGAAACAATCAAATGACAAGCAATTACGCCGAGAGCTTTAATAGTCAGTGCAGAAATGCTAGGAAATATCCCATATCAACATTGCCTGAATATTTACGATTGACACAACAAGAATGGTTTCATTATAGAAGAGAAAAAGCTTCCAACCACACAGAACATTTATCTCAATATTATGAAAAGTTCTTACGTGAACAAGCCGAGAATGCCAGATTCTACAACGTTAATCCACTTAACATATTTGAGTTTCATGTGAATGACGGTGAACATGATTTTCAAGTTGATTTCCAAGCTCAAACTTGTACTTGTAGGGTATTTGATATATCTGGTCTTCCGTGTAAACATGCCCTTGCTGCTGCCCGTTCTCGGAAAACTAATCCATATGAGTACTGCTCAAGGTTAGAGAATGATTGTATTGTTTAATTCTAAGATTGAATTTATATAACTTAAATATTATTTTTTTCAGGTTTTTCACAACTGAAGCGTGGTGCATGGAATATGTAGATACATGTTATCTAGTTTGCAATGAAGGTTCTTGGGATATTCCAGAAAATATCAAGGAACGAGTTTGCGTAAAACCCCCCGTCAAGGTTAAGAAGGGTCGGACAACAACAAAGTGTAGGCCATCACAAGGTGAGCCTCGTAAGGAACAGAGACGGTGCAACTCATGTAGAGGTCGAGGCCATAACAGGGCAACATGCAAAGCAGTGATGCCTACACCATCTACTTCAAGACAACAAGTGTCACAACCTTCACAACCGTCACAGTTGGCCCAACCTTCACCATCTTCATCTTTGCCACATTCTCTAGACAACATTTCTTTTGGTTAAATTGTATCTTTTGGTTAAATTGTATGTTTTGGCACTTGTAGGTGGTGGGATTTTCATATCTTTTGTGGGATTTTCATTAAAATGATGTTATATATATATATATATATATATAGGTGGTGGTTTAATATATGTGCAAGTGTTTGTTTTTTAATATTTATCATGTATGTGCAGGTGTTGGTTTTATATATGTGCAGGTCTGGTCTTCATGTGTGCAGGTGTTGGCGCGGGGTTTGGGCGTGGGTGGTGGGGCGTGGGTCATGGCCTTGGGGCGTGGGGGTTGAGCGTGGGGCGTGGGGGATGAGCGTGGGGCATGGGGTAGTGCGTAGGGCGTGGGCGTGGGGCGTGGGGCCTTGGCGTGGGGTGTTGGTCTTGGGCGTGGGTTGTAGGCTTGTGCGTGGGTCGTAGGCTTGTGCGTGGGTCGTAGGCTTGTGCATGGGTGGTGTGTGGGCTTGGACGTGGGGCGTGGGGGCGTGGGTCTTGGGCATGGGTCGTTTACATATTAATCTTGGAATAAATTTAAGGTTTAGTTATACATTATTTAGTCATTTGAATCCAACAAAGACAGCAATAATTAACTAATTTAAGAATGAACTTGAATCCAAAAAAAATATATATCTATTCAATTTAGATTAGGGGTCTACAATTTGGTGGAATAACCTTACTACCCATTTCTTTCTCCAAAAAGTCATTTGTTTGGAGACCACTTTTAATATATCCAATGAGGCAAAAAGGTATTCCAAATGCATAATAGTAAAAATACCACAGTCCCCAGTTTTGGATGTCTTTGGGACTGTAGGGTGTGGTATTATAGAATACGACATCTTCTCCAATTTGAATTACGGAAACCTCTCCTTATCGGCAAGGGTGAACCCCTGTTCAAGCAAGTATGGCATCATTTCACACATCGGTTTCATGAAGTCGTCATATACATCTTTTGTGAAGATTTTCTATTCGTAGTCATATACGTATATGCACCAATCTTGTAGATGAATCTGGAACAGGACCCAGTGCGTCTGGTTCAGGTTCATAGGTGCATATATCATATCAACAAGATTCCAAGGATACATAAAGTGATGTTCATCACCAAATAAATAATCCATGAAATCGTCGAACTTGTAGCCTGCAGGATTCTGGGCAAACGTATCATAGCGCTTCGCAAACTTCTGAGAGAGATGAGAGTTAGCAATTGAGAAATTCTTTGGATATGTCTTAGGGAACAGCGCAACCCTTCGTTTTATTATGTAAATGATTGCATCTATCTCCTACGAAAACAATTATTGATTAAGAAAGAGAAATATGGGTGGTTGTGCGTGTGCTTGGTTGTGGGTGGTGCGTGGGGGTTGTGCGTGGTGCGTGGTGGTTGTGCGTGGGCTTGGGTGTGGGGGCATGGGGTTGTGCGTGGGGCGTGGGGGTTGTGCGTGGTGCGTGGGGAATGGTGGTTGTGCGTGGGGCGTGGGGGTAGTGCGTGGGCTTGGGCGTGGATCGTGGGCTTGGGCGTGGATCGTGGGGGTTGAGCGTGGGGCATGGGGTAGTGCGTGGGGCGTGGGGGTTGTGCGTGAGCTTGGGCGTGGTGCGTGGGCTTGTGCGTGGTGCATGGGGGTGGTGCGTGGGGGTTGTACAAACATAATGAACAAAAATAAAGACAAAAATACTTACTTGATCGTGTAACCATTTTTGAGGCGTGAGCAATCTGTTAAATAAATCATGATCTGCTGAGGAAATAGTTAAATCCTTGAACTCTTCATTACTTTTCAACCATTTCCCCAAATCCTTCATCTTTTCCTCGTCAATTTTTAACCTGGGATTAACCGTAACCGGATCATTGAGTTTAAACCCTTTCCCACCTGGGTTAGTGTAGTCCCCCAATTGTTTCGACTTCTTTCTCCGAAATTTTTTATTAACAAATTTTGATGGAGTCATTTATTTCACCTCATTCACATCCTCCTTATTCTTCCCCTTTTTCTTCTTCTCCTCCTCAGTCTTCACAATCACCTCCTTCACAATCTCCTCCTCCACCTTCTCCTTATTCTTCTCCTCCTCCACCTCCTCTTTCTTCTCCTTTGGAACGTGGGGCAAATCCTCGTCCTGCACAATCAAAAAATCATATTAATATACATTGTGGAACATGGGGCGTGGGGCGTGATGTACAACTATATCATACATTGTCATTCTCCTTAGTCTCCTCCACCTCCTCATTCTCCTTCTCCTTATTCTTATCCTCATCCACCTCCTTCAATTTGGAAGAGGATTGGGGCGTAAGGAGCGAATCCTCGTCGTGCACATCATCATTCTTCTCCTCCACCTCCACCTCCTTCTCCACCTCCTTCTCCACTCCACCTCCTTCTCCTTATTCTTATCCTCATCCACCTCCTTCAATTTGGGAAAGGATTGGGGCGTAGGGAGCAAATCCTCGTCCTGCACATCATCATTCTTCTCCTCCACCTCCACCTCTACCTCCTTTTCCTTATTCTTATCATGCACATCATCATTCTTCTCCTCTAGGCGATCCTTGTCATGCACATCATCATTCTTCTCCTCTGGGCGATCAAAACTCAATTTGCGAGAGACTTTTGGCATGGGGCGCGAATCATCGTACCGCACAATCAAAAAATCAGATTAATATACATTGTGGAATGTGGGGATTGACACGTTCTATACCATACCTTGTCATTCTCCCTAGTCTCCTCGTCCTCCTCCCGAGTCTCCTCGTCCTCCTCCCTAGTCTCCTCGTCCTCCTCCTTAGTATCCTCGTCCTCCTTAGTCTCCTCGTCCTTCTCCAAAGTCTCCTCCTCCTCAGTCTCCTCGTCCTCGTACTTGTCCTCCTCCTCATCGTTCTGCACAACCAAAAATGAAATGAGATTAATATACATCAAAAATGACATGAGATTGGGTTGAGCGTGGGGGTTGTGCGTGGGGCGTGGGGCTTGAGCGTGGGGCTTGGGCATGGGGGTTGAGCATGGGGCTTGGGCGTGGGGGTTGAGCGTGGGGCGTGGGGCGTGGGGGTTGGCGTGGGGCGTGGGACGTGGGGTTGAGCATGGGGGTGGGGGTGGGGCTTGGGCGTGGGGCGTGGGGCTTGAGCGTGGGCTTGAGCGTGGATCGTGGAGTGGGGCGTGGATCGTGGGGTTGAGCGTGGGGTGGGCGTGGGGCGTGGGCTTGGGTGTGAGTGGGGCATGGGGTGGGCATGGGGCTCAAGTGTGTGCAATTATACCTTCGCCTTCCTCTTCTTTGGCAACTTCCTCTTCTTGGCCAACTCATTCGCCTTCCTTTTAATGGCCAACTTATTCGCCTCATCAGCCTTCCTCTTCTCCTCAACATCCTTCCTCTTCTTTGCCAACTTCGATATTCTCTCCCACTTCTCATTCATCTTTCTCTTAATCTCATCAACATCATCATGCTTCCTCTTCTTCATCACCTCAGCATTCTTTCTCTTCATCTCATCAACTTCATCTTGCTTCCTCTTCTTCATCACCTCATAATTCTTAATCTTGTTCATCACCTCATCATTCTTAATCTTCGTCCTCATCTCAGTATCAAGTTGCACATCATCATTCTTTCTTTTCATCCTCATCTCAGTATCAGCCTCTTGTTTTTCTTCTCCTCCACCATTGTTTGTTCCTTTATTTCCCCCAATAATGTGATTATAAGTTGTTGATTCTCCTTGATGAGATTGATTTCAGTTTTAATCTCATTCACATCCTTTTTAATCTCATTCACATCCTTTGTCAGCTCATCAAGTTTGGCTTCAGCATCAGTATGGGCTTGAGACACTAGATTGGGTGCACAAGATGTAGAATTGTCTTCATAAGTTTGAGGAGTCGTCATAGAATGGATTTGATGAGAGCTTGCTTCGCTAGTTTCATCGTTAACTTCAGGGAGCTTGGGAGCTGTCTTGGCTAGTTTCTTCTTCTTGGCCGGCGGCAGTTTGGGAGTCCTTTCATGTTTTTCTTCTTCTTCTTCACAAACTTCAATCTTTCTCTTCCTACCATCAAATTCAAAGAATTCATCATAAATGTTGTCTGTCATATCTTCAAAGTCGTCCCTAGAGTTCATCATCTTCTCCTCCGTAGACTCATGAATTTTTCTTCGAACATTGCACTTCTGGGTGTCTGTGGATACCTCAGGTCCGGTATAACTCCTAAAAGATTTATAGAGCACTATCCTTGGGCTTTTAGGATCATCTTCCAGTGTACTTTCAGCAAATTTGGGGACGAATGTATTGATAAGCTCATAGGTCCACACTTGGAATGCTAGTGTGAACTCATGTAAAGTATAAGTGACATCACATATGCTTTTCTTTTCCCAAGTTTTCTTCTTGGCGAGATATAACCCACAGAGGTGTTTCATATCTTTGTCAATACCCTGCAGGGTTGCTTTGAAGGACACCTTTCCCCGTGGAAATTGGAGGAACATCTCCATGTCTTCCACCATGTGAAAGATTCTCAAACTTATTTTCCCCCTATTATCAGATGCGAACAGATATTGGTAAATGAGAAATATGAGCCTCATCTTCCATGAATCCTCCTTATCAGAGCATCCAACGAAAATGTCTTCAAGTTCTTTCAGTCTAACATCCTTTTTACCCTGAAAATATTTGAGGACAAGAGGTGGACATTCTTCAAACTCCTCCACCAAAGGAAATCTGCCAAAGTTAAGGCCTGTCACCAATGCATAATCCTTCATGCCCCAGCAGACCTCCTTACCATTGACCAAGAACCTTATCTCGTTCGAATTTGAGCTGATTTTTCCAATAAGCATCTGATGGAGTATGGTTCCTGAAAAATATAATGTTTGGGCCTTGAATATGTACTGGAATTGGGTCTACAAAGCCCTATCTAAAAGATCATGGTGAGTAAACCTCTCTTTTATCTTTTCCAAGTTGAGGCCAGTGGATTTCCATGAAACACAGTCATTAAAATCATTAATAATGGTTTCGTTTGGTGCCATCTGCAAAAAGAGTCAGTAAAAAAATATAAACAATGTTTGGTGGATCAAAAACGGTAAAATCATATTAATAATTGAAGCCACGCACTGCCCCATGCCCCACACCCAAGCCCATGCCCAAGCCCACGCCCACGCCCCACGCACTACCCCACGCCCCAGCCCACGCCCAAGCCCACGCACTACCCCACGCCCCACGCCCCAGCCCCAGCCCATGCCCAAGCCCGCGCTCCACGCACTACCCCACGCCCCAACCCATGCCCCACGTCCCAGTCCACGCCCAAGCCCACGCCCACGCTCCACGCACTACCCCACGCCCCACACCCACGTACTACCCCATGCACTATCCCATTGCCCCACGCCCAAGCTCACGCACTACCCCACGTCCCACACTCAACCCCTACGATCCTCGCCCCATTCACGCCCAAGCCCACGCAATTCAATTGCCCCACGTGAAAATGTTCACAAACCAACCATTCAGATTATTCTAAAATATTAAAACTAACCCTAGAACTAACTAAACTTTTCAAACCTAACTAAACCCTAAACTAAAACCCTAAAACCATAAAACCATTAAAATCATCAATAAATAATCTAGGTTTCCGAAATGAAGTAGTTGAATTAAACTAAACTTCATACTCATTAAAATCATATGTAATCTAATCATTTGGGAACATTGCACATTGCATTCAGGTAAACTAAACTTAATACACATTAAAATCATCTGTAATTTAGGCACATTGCATTCAGGTTTGTTACGAGAAACTGAATGATTAGAACAAGAAAGAAGAACTAACCTCAGTTTCTGAATGATTAGAACGAGAACGAGAAAGGAAGAATGTCCGACTGGGGCTTGGCGTTCGTCCGGCTACTTGGCGTTCATCTGGAAAGCTTGGCGATGGAAGCGGGGGGAGGGGAAGCCAACGGTCGCGGGGGAATAGAGGAAAACGGGAAGAAAGGGGAAATGGGGGGAAAAGGAAAAGGAAAGAGAAAAAAAAGAAAAAAATGGAAAAAATGTTAGTAAGGGTAAAAATGGAAAAAAATTATATAAAAGGTTAAAAATAAAAATTGAATATATTAAGGTTAAAAATGGGAATGACCATCTTTTGAGGGTTCATTTGATCAAAATTTCCATAAAATTTGGGTCCACATATTCACATTTTAACATTTTATGTATAAAAAATTGAATTAAAAAGATGGTATATTTAAATAAAGATACAGCATCATCGGAGACAACAATAGAACTAGAATCCTATAGTATAGACAGGGACGACAATGGGTACAGGGACGACAATGGGTACTTGTATGTCTGATACTCGTGGGTATCCGATAGTCGGGTTCGGATATTTTTAATTGAGTTCAGGTCGGGCATGGGGATGGAGAGAAGATACCCGGTCGGGTATGGAGTCGGAGATGGGGAATGTGTCAAACCCGATACCCGATTATATTAATATTAAATTTATTTTTTTTATTAAAATTTAATGTTTCACTTTTCAAATGCTTCATCATTACAATTATATCATAAATATATTATTTAATTTGATTTTATCCACATCGTCATAAATACATACACTCCAACTTTAAATTTCTTATATTCTCATAAAAAAATATTTCTTTATATTAATCTTCAACTTCAACTTTTATTTTAATAACAAAATATTACTTTCTCTCTCATGTTCTTCATGTTCTTCATGTTCAATCTCTAATTTCTTTTTTAATTTTCATTCTCATTTTTCTTTACACTAGTTTATCTTCTTCAATATCTATAAAAATAAGTATATAGATAAGTAATATTTTTATTTGTATTTTTAACATTTCTATATTACTAATTTTAAAATTATTTATTAAAGTTGTGTTCTTTTTTAATATTTATAATATTTAATCGGGTAATGGGGTACCCGTCGAGGATCGTGTACCCGGTGAATCAGGGATGAGAATAGAAATAGAGATATCTGTCGGGTTTGGGATCGGGTAGTGAAATAAAAATCGTGTTACCTGAATACTTAACTACCAGTCGGGTTGGGACCGTCCCGTGGCCATTCTTAAGTATAGGTCACCCTAAAAACATAATTATAAAGTATACATTATCAAAGAGTTTGATAACTTAGAACAAATACACATGTAGTTAAAATTGTAAATTTATTAAAAATTATTATTAATTATAAAGGTGTAAAAGTGATAGTTTACTTAAAATCATAATTTATTTTCAAATAATATTATTTATATATAATTAAAAACTTTTATACATGAACTATTTTCAAGAAAAATATATAAAATTAATTAAAAAGTAATAATTATAAATGAAATTAAAAAAAAAATTATATTTATCAATTAATTACATTAATAAATTTATTTAAATAAATAATAATTCTTTATTTATAAATTTAAATTCACATTTTTTCTTATAAAATTGAAATTATTTATAAGTTCATCAAATTATGAAAGTTTACTATGATAAATTCAAAGTGGTAAGTGTTTAAATAGTCTAAATTCAAAGTTGGCAGGTAAATTAGGTTTTTTTTTTTATTTTATTTTGGCTAAAGTAAAAAAATCTGTATAAAATATGAATAAGTTTATTTGGGTAGAATGAGTTTTGAGACATTTAAGTCCCCACTGTTTGTTAAAAATTACGAAGCATTTCACTGAGTAATTTGGTTTAATAATTTAAAATTTAGAAAATTTGGTAGGATAAAATAATATTTTAAATAAAGAAATGATTGAAATAATTGAAGTGATGAGATGATGAGATATAAAAATCCAAATTTAATAATAATATAAAAAAAAAATAGGGTAGGCCTAAACCAATAGTGTCACTGGGTAGAATGATTTGAAGTGATGAGTTTATTTAAGTTAAACTTGTTTGCACCTTCTAAAATTATAAAATTATAAATGTTAATTCGTGATTTTAATAAATATATAACAACATAATAAATTTTATTAGAATATTTAATTAAGTAGATATTATTAAAAAAATAATTATTATAATACAAATTATTATATAATTTCAATATATTAAAAAACAATTCTACCCAACCTAATCTTATCAGGAAGTATTAGTAAAAGTGAATGGATTTTAGACCAATAATATTAAAAGTACTTTTTTAAATGTGAACATTCATCAAATTATATTACAAAATATTATAAAATAAATATTGTGTAAATTTGGTTCAAACGCTTCTACCGGTCGAACCTTTCTTTCTTTTCCACTCTAGATCAAACATGGCATGTTCAGGATGAAAAAATGGCAAAAGAGTTAGAAGACTCGTTTAAAAATAAATCAAAAGAAGAATGACCTCTTCTGACTGGCAGAAGAATAAATGAAACGACATCATTTAATTCGTCGTCCTCTCAAAAACATATGAGGAAGCAAGATCTTTTTGTCATTTGTCCCGATTCTCAAACATCGTCTGAGATCCTAACGACCGTTTGATCAAAGACCGAACCTCCCTCGTCCGTACGATTGACATGCCATGCCAAGTCTCGTCGAATATCCCTCATACAGTGAATCAGAAAAGCGGAATTTATACACTTTAATATGTATTTATATTATATTTATCTAATAAATTCAACAATTATGTATTATTATTTTTATAACAATTATGGGTTCATAGAAAGGATAGGAAGTCCATCTAGACGTTGTTTCTCGGCGGTTGGAGAGAGGCTACGATCATAGACAAGAAAAATTATTCTCTCTAGTGTAGATTTACCACTATTATTATTCATCTTCGATATTTTTCATCTCTTTTACTTTTTGTTGGTTGTGGAATCAATTGAGCGAGAGTCACAATCATCTTTGGACCGGAGTCACAGTCATTGGGGAGAATGGCGCCATGTTTGGAACCAATCGGACCGGAGTTGCAAACGACCATAGTCATTGGGGAGAATGGTCGCCCTATTTAGAACCAATCGGACCGGAGCTACAAATGTCCACAGTCATCCAGGGAGAGAAAGAGAAACGCATAATGTAGGATATAACCTTTCGAACCGGAAACCAGAATTTTCCGTTGAATCGTCCAATTAGACCGAATTTTGACCGGTTCGAAAGGTAAATGTATTAGAGTTAAAAGTAAAACCGTTCATTTAACTAGTTCGCGGTCGGATCGGTCGAATTGCCGATTCGCGGTCGGACCGGTTGGACCATCGATTCAAACGCATATTTTAAAACTATGGTTATATCATGCATATTAATTTTATATCTATGTGAAAGGTAAGTTATATCAAAGTCAGAATGATATTTAATAAGGACATTTCGTTTTGGTAGATTTATTTATCGATATGCATATTTAAATCGTTAAACTCGGTTTATTAAATTTCAAATCGTTGGTTTATCTGTTTGATCAGTTCAATTTAAACGGTTAGAAAATTAATTTAGTTGATTTAATCAATTTAATTCATTGAAAAAATTGTTAAAATAAATTATATATATATATATAAATAATAATTTTATTTATATTAATTAGATCCGGTAACATAATTTCCAAAACATAAATCATTATAATAAGATTTTTTTATTAAACACACTAAAGTGAGTGTACAATTTTGAAATTAATTAAGAATAATAATTATAAATGAAATTTTTTAAAAAATAATTTATCAATTAATTACATTAATTAATTTATTTAAATAAACAATAACTTTTTTATTTATAAATTTAAATTGACATTTTTTCCTATATAATTGAAATATTTTTAAGCTCATCAAATTGTAAAATTTTACTATAGGTAAAAGTTTAAATAGCTTAAGAGTTTATTTAAGTTAAACCCCCTTCTGAAATTATAAAATTTTAAAGGTTAAAATTTGATTTTAACAACTATATGACATCATAATAAATATTATTATAATATTTAATTAATTAAATATTATTAAAAAAAATTAAAATACAAAATTTTAATATAATTGTAGTATATTTTTAAAAAATCTAGGAAATATAATCAGTGAGGTATAGGTAGGAGTGCATCGAGCGATTATATTTTAGACCAATAATATTAAAAGTACTTTTTTAAATGTAAATATTCATCAAATTATATTACAAAATATTATAAAACAAATATTGTGTTATATCATGCATATTCATTTTATTTCTATGTGAAAGATAAGTTATATCAAAGTCAGAATGATATTTACTAAGTAAGGTTTGATTTGGTAAATTTATTTATTGAGTTATGCATTCAAATTGTTAAATTCGATTTACTAAATTTAACCATTGGTTTGTCAAGTCTGTTTGATTGGTTCGATTTAAACGGTTAGAAAATTAGTTTGGTTGATTTAATCAATTTGATTTAATTACAAATTTGTTAAAATAAATTAAATATATATATATATATATATTATTAGTAAAAAAAAAGTTCAATAACGACGGTATGGGTCGTTGGTATTGGGATATAAACCATCACTATAAATATTTTGGGACGGTAAAAAGGCAGTCGCGAGTCGTCGGCATTGCCCTTTTCGTTATTGCCCAACAACACATATACCAACCATTTTAGTACCGTCGCCATAAAATACTCTATGACGACCACTTTTACCGTCTTCATAGAGGACTCTATGACGACCACTCTTATCGTCGCCATAAAGAACTCTATCATGAAACCCCTTACTGTCGCCATAGAATGCTCTATGGCGACCACTCTTACCCTCACCATTGAATAACCTGTTTGTAGTGTCATTTATAAAATATTAAAACAAACTAAATAATATTCTTAAAACATAAATCAAACATAGAATATTATAATATATTTAGTTTCAAGGTTTGAATAAAATTATTCCTTAACTTACCATTGAACAATAATTAGGTCACCTTTATTTTCTTACTACAAAAAGAAAATCGAAATTGCTTTATAGATTTAACAAAATGACCAATTTCAAGTAAGGGAAGTGAGAAAGTTTTAGGAGAAAATTCATTAGTTCCACTTCACACTTCAAATGAATCCTCCTTAAAGTACACAAATTAGATCTATTTCGTACACCTGAACCAAAAACAAAAGAGAATTATGCACAAATCTTACCCACTTCTAAACCACAAATATCAACTATATAATATTCCTTTTAAACATATTGATACATAAATCATATCAAATCAAAATATCAATATATCATTCATGATCATTCTATTTGCTCGATTTTGAACAATAAAGATCAACTATATAATATACATGTTACACATATTTTTTTTTTAATAAATGAGAACTAACATGACACCCCACAACCATGACTCTCTTCTTAAACTCAAAGCGCTTCTAGGTGGAATCGAATCCGTGATTTTTTGATCTTTTAAGTCGACTCTTACCACTAAGCTACCTTAGTGGGTTGTTTCACATATTGATACATAAACTATCTCAAATCCTAATATCAAACCATATACATATTAAAATAATATAAATTTAGAGTGTAATATTAAAATTACGCAAAGAATGAAGATTATATTATGGATATGACAAGAAAAGGCATTTAACAAATTATGACTAACTAGAAGAGCTCAAGGATTGTAGAATCTTAGTAAGGATTTGTACAGAAGCTATGAATGCAATTGGGCCAATTCCGCATGAATTTCTTATTTTCTCCTGATAATGTAACCCAGAGAGCCCAAAGAAATGAGAGAAGAGAATTAGTTATGGATCTAAAATATTGAAGTAATTGATGTCGCAGTCTGACCTTCCACATACGAAAAATGAACCATAGAAACATGTGAAAAAAATAAAATATATACCTCCTTTGAACACTCCCAAGATAGGATAACAAATGGACAATTTGAGTCAGCCAAATTACAAGTGTTGCCTCACTTAACATGTGTCCTATAAAGAACAATATGCAACCGTATGTTTATGAAACTTGCTTGCTATCAAGGTAATTGACACTCTTGAAAATGTAGTTGTTTATTCAAGTTTCATTCCACTGACTTCTAGGTAGGAAGCCTAAGCATTATTGTACATAACATTTGTTCTTATGTTTATTTTTCCTTTTAATGAAATGAACTTTGTTCAATGAAAAAGGTGGGAAGCCTATGTAGTTCATACATTCAGTTTTGGAATTTTAAACTAATTTATAAATTCCATTAATAAATAGAAATGAGAATTTTGGTAGATAAAATCAAAAGAAATTCACACGAAATTCAAACAAAAATTAAAGTGAAATATGATCCAAATAATTAAATTATTATAATTAATTGTTTAATTTTTTAATTAACATTTAATGATTTAAGAAGAAATTAACAAATTAAATTAATTCAATGTTGTTAATTGTCATTGTAACCTTAATGAGATTATTGCTATCAATTTATTAGCAATTAAAAAAAGTCATGTAATGTGTCTCTCCTAATAAAGAAGAAATACAAAGGGCAATGAAGAGACAATCAATGTCAGTCGTTGGATCAAGAATTAATCATTGGTTTTAATATTTCAACAATATAAATAGCCCTTCTATTTAATTCCCACAAACACATCATCGATCTTTTCTTACTCTAACATTCCAAAGATCCTCTCCTTAATTTGTGAGTGATCTTCGAGTTTTTCGTTAATACTCGGTAATAGTTCAGATACGTTGGTCAAGTTCGATGCATAGTAATTTCAATGCAGAATCACTACTAGATTCGTTGTACCCTGTGAGACAACCATCTACGATAAGTTCCAGCACAAACGGGAGACGATGGAACTGTTTTAAGATTGTTAGATATCTTGTCTTTAAACTACATAAATATATAAACAATACAATGTTACAAATAAATAAAATAAATGAAATGTATACGAAGAAACTTTTCAACTTATTTCTTATATCAATTAAATTATATATATTATCTTAGCATTATATATATATAAAGAAGATAGTGACGATACTGCCCTTTTAACGTTATTCAACAATAACTATTGACCACTCCTTTTGAAGGATTTAGAATCGACTTTATCCTTAAGACATCATTCGACATCTCTTTTGTAACATATAAATAATATGTTGAAATGAATATTTTAATTGATTCAACATTATAATTTCGTATATAGAGATTATGTGAAGAATTGATTATATATGAATAAACATTATAATCTCTTATATAGAAATTATATATGAATGATTTATTCAATTAATTATTCACAATAATAGTTATCTTATTAATTTAATGATTAAAAAAACTTTGGATTTAATTCACATAAATGTGTGTTTTAAAAGGTACCAACACATGGGGAAAATATTTTTATTGATAATAACACAAAGTATTATTGTGTATATTAAGATAAATAAAATAATGATCTATTGTTAGAAAAATATGTTCTCTGCAAAAGATAAAGCTGTGTAACTTAACATAACAAGAAAATGTCTTGTTTATATTTGCTTAGTTAGTGCTCATATTGATTTTTTGAGGGTTTGAAATTAAGAAACACGTTTTTTTAATATTATTTTCATACAAATCTAAAGAACACATATCTTCAAAATAGATTTTATGAAATAAATTAATAAAGAAAATTTGGCTTGTAAAGTTTTGTATGACTTGTTTATAATAATGGTATGAAAATTTTGATTTTAATTGAAAAGTCAATAAATTTGACAATTGTGTATATCATAAAGACAATAAAAATGGTTATTTCATTACGTGTCTTTATACGATATTTTTTATCGTTAAAAATTACGATAAAAATGATTAAATTCACTAAGGTTGTGAATTGCACTAAACGAGGTGTCATGAAAGACTTTATGTCTACAAGTGAATATGTTTACACTTAAGTGCAATTATACGAGTGAAAATCTTCTAACGAAATTATGATTGATAGATTCAATAATATAATCTATATTCATAAAATTTTGACATAAGTCAAAAATATAATTTTTTGTGAAATATGTAATCGTTTACATGAAAGCATAATAGTTTGTTAAATTAAAATCTTTGATTAATTATAAATGTATCAATAAGACTAAATTGTGTTATTGATTATTTGTAGGATCAAAGTGAAGAAAACCGAAACTGGGAAGTTATCCGGTAGTTGATCAAATTCGAAATTTGATCAACTTCGGTATTCTAAAGATGTACATCCGGTTTTAAGTTCGGCTTCGGCTCTCAAGATGGCATTCGGTTTTCTGTTCGGTAGTTGATCAAGGTCGGTATTTGATCAACTTTGATTTTCTACAGACGCGCATCTGGTATTTTGATCGGCTCGACTTCTCCTAAGCGAGTCCGGTATTTTGTCTAGATCGGTATTTTGGATAGGGCGCTTCCGGTATTATCTGAGTTTGGTATTTTAGAAGCGCTTCCGGTTTTGTCCAGTTCAGTATTTTAGGGGCGCGTCTAGTAATTTGTCCAAATCGGTTTTTGGATAAGCTCTTCCGGTTTTATCTCCACTTCAGTTTTATATCAGCGCGCCTGGTATTTTAACCAGTTCGGTTTTATATCAGCGTGTCCGGTATTATGTTATCTTCAGTATTTTGAAGGAAGGGCGCTTTCGGTATTCTCCGAGTTCGGCATTTTAGAAGCGCATCCGGTATTATGTTAACTTAGGTTTTATATCAAGCCTTCCGGTATTTAACCAGTTTAGTTTTATACAAGGCCTCTAGTATTTAACCAAGTTCAGTTTTATGAAGCATTTCTGGTTCTTGATCAAATTCAGTATTTGATTAAGCATCTGTTATTGGCAGTCTGACACAGCAGCTAAGTTAAAACTATAGAAGACTTCCACGTGCCAAACTATTTCAAATCTCATGTGATGTACATTCTAGTACACCACCATCTCATTAATGAATATTCAGCGCACTACCTTCATCCAGTACATCCACGTTCAAAAACATGTTCTCTGATGTACTACTCTGGCACTCAGCCAACCGAAATAGGACAGGTGTCCTATGAAGCATATTTGTCTGTTGAGTTTTTATCTATTTAAGAAGAAGTTGGAGGACAAATTTGCACACCGGTTTTTTGATTATGATCTATTACGAGTCTCAAGCTCTTCTAAATCAATCTCTCAAACTCTCAAGCTCTCAATTTTCTAAGAGTCTACAAGTGTGCTAGATTGTTAAAGTTATATTACATACTGATCATTTTGTGTGAGTTTTCAGTATTGTAAGTTGATAGAATCTTATTCTGTTCAACATAGTGTTGTGTGCTAGGAGTTTAGAAACAAGCAGTGTCTAAGTCCTGGTTGTCCGACTGGGTTTGTGTATGCATTGTAATCAAACCAAATCTTCTGGTGAATATCCTTCTCAAGGTTGAGAAGAAGGGGTGACGTAGGAGAGTTTGCTCCGAACATCCATAAACATCTTTATGTCTTGTGTTCTTTACTTTCAGTTTTATCCTACTCTTTATCTGTTACTTCAAGACTAAACAAACAGTTCCGCACTTGAACTTCGTTCAAGAGTTTGTGACGACTTGCAAAGAATAGAAACATATATTAACTTCTAATAGAGTTAATATCAAATGAAGGTTTTCACGGTTAACAATACTTTGTCAACTCCCTGCTATTGTTGACTCATTTCCTAACATAGTTTAAAGACATTTTGTTTACTAGTTAGCCAAGTAAACAATACTTTTCACAAAAAAATGTTTAAATGATAATTATGTATGAATAATCAGGCTTATTAGAAGATATTTCAAGATTTTCTAAGAGGAAATTTCTAATTATTGTGAAAATAATTTGAAATTGGACAAACTTAGAGTCAATGACAAGTCTTGATATACATGTCTTAGAAATAATTTCAATAGACTATACTCTCTAATAGAGTTATCACATTTGACTATATCAGTCAATAATAACATTTGTGGATCCACTAACCAAACTGTTGAGAATGAGTTTAAAGTCTTTTAAGACATGATCTTACTATAAGTTGGTATGAAGGAAAACACAACCTACATAGACTAGAGATCCTAAGAAATAGGTTTAATGGGACAACCTAATTGTATTAACTAGAAATGTTATTGTTGATGAATAATCCTATAATGAAACAATATGTATTTTGATGAGAATAAGCATATCGCTTTTAATGATTCTTTGTGAGCAAAGAGATCACATATGTGAGGGAGAAGTGAGACCGCTTTAAAAGAATTGCACTTCTCAATTCTATACTCTCTCCCAGAACCAGGCGCGTGTTTCATGACCAAAATGGACACAATCATGAGAGTTTGACATATATTAGGGAGAATTCTACACAAATAGCGGAATAGTTCAAGAACATCGAGTCTACTAATCGGATAGTAAAGTTATATACTTTCATAAAAAAGGTTTAAAGAGTTACACCTACCTATCATATGTAGAATTCAACTGTTGAACCTTTCACCAGGTTAATCTTTAAATTTCCATTAATGTGGGGGATTGTTGGAATTAAAACTAATTTATAAATTTCATTAATGAATGGAAATGAGAATTTGGGTAGATAAAATCAAATTAAATTCAAACAAAATTCACACAAAATTCAAACGTGAATTAAAGTGAAATTTGATCCAAATAATTAAATTATTATAATTAATTTGTTAATTGTTTATTTAACATTTAATTATTTAAGAAGAAATTAACAAATTGAATTAATTTAATGTTGTTAATTGTCATTGTAACTTTTATGAGATTGTTGCTATTAATTTATTAGCAATTAGAAAAACTCATGTAAGTCTTTCCTAATGAAGAGGAAATATAAAGGGTAATGAAGAGACAATCAATGTTAGCCGTTGGATCAATGATTAATGGTTGGTTATATTATTTTAACAATATAAATAGCCCTTCTATCTAATTCCCACAAACACATCATCTTATCCTTTCTTACTCAAGAATTTAAAAAATCATCTCCTTAATTTGTGAGTTATTTTCGAGTTTTTCGTTCGACATTTTCTGTTGAAACCTGGTGATAGTTCAGGTACGCTGGTCAAGTTTAATGCGTAGTGATTCCAGTGCAGAATCACTACTAGATTTGTTGTACCTTAGGAGACAGTCATCTACGATAAACTTCAGCACAAACGAAAGATAATATAACTATTTAAAGAGAAATGTGTTAAACACATACCTCGAATCAACTATTTATTCAGTGATATCATTCTTCGTATACATTTCATTCATTATTATTTATTTGTAACATTGTATTATTTATATATTTATGTAATTTAAAGACAATATATCTAACATTCGGTACCTTGATCCTTTATAGTAAGTTAGAAAACCATGTTCCTAAAGAAAAGACTTTTTATAAATAATAATAATGAATTTGCCTAGATCTTTCCCACAAAGTTACAGATACCATACTAAAATAAGGAGTAAGAAGTGTAGTAAGTAGAGGTCTATTCACAAGATATCAACTCCAGGAGTAGGAGAAGTTCTACATGTTAATATTTCTCAAAGTAGTCACAAGATAAAACTAATAAGGGCTTTCTGCATTTTTCACTTACATTAGCAACACAATTTCATTTTCTATATCCCAAATTCTAGGACCTTTCTTAGTTGTTCCGGTTTATCCATATAGCCAAATGCATGCCAAAAAACAAACAAGTATGAACCTTGTATATACTTCACCTGATAATCATCCATTATATCCAAAATAACAGTGTAAGACCAACAACGGAGACTGAAGGTTGAGATCTTTCCAATCCGTTAGAGGATGAAACAATGTTATCAAGATCATAAAAAGTTATTAGAGATGGTGCATGATTTAGAGCTTCAAAAACGTATCTAGATAGTGTTTGGAGAATATTTGTTGACTTCTTTGAAGAAAACTTAGAATAACCTACAAAAACACTAAAGATATAGATATCAATCTTATCATATCAATCTTTTCAAATAAACTAATAACCATATTGATAGAATTTTTATTCCACCTCTCGAGAGTTCATAATGTTCATATTTCCAAGAAAATGATTCAAAAACCCCTGCATGGCAACCTTTGCAAGATCTGAAATAGAATGTTGTCTTTCAAAAGTAGGGCAATTAGATGGTACATCTCTAAAAAAAAGCACATGTAAGGAGTCTGATAGGATCGGCTTTATCGATAGAGACGGGGATCTGACTAAGGATGAAAGCTTATGAAAAACAGTTTGAAAGAAATCCTGTTAGGGATTTAATTCGCTTTCTATTCTACGCAAACTTGTGTAAACACTTGAAACGGATTCAAGGCGGAATTGTTTACTTGGGATTGAAGCACAAGATGAAATATGAAAAGATGACAGAAAAGAAGAACACATCAGTTTGTTTATGGATGTTCGGAGAAACTCTCCTACGTCACCCCTTCTTCCAACCACCAGAAGGATTCACTATAAAATGATTAGAATCAAATACAGTTTACACACTTAGCTCACTATTGAACAGAACACTTTCTGTTCAATTATAAGATGAAAAATATCACTCAGCTAAATGTGTTTTGATTCTAGCTCTCTCTCTCTCGATTCACACATAGTACAATCAGAAAGAAGCTTCACAATATTCAAAGGCTTGAATTCTCTGTAGTTTCAGTAAGCAAGATTGGCAGGTAACCGGTAAGGTGTTTTGTCCGTTGTCCTTAGGATTGGTTAAATACTGAGCAGGAGATAACGGTCGAAACTTCAAGAATGATATGTGGCACTCTTCCATTGGAAAGCCTCCATTGTACACAGCAGGTTCTGAGCACAAGGATCATGGCCGTACAGAACTGGTAGTGCGCCGAATATTCCATCAGGGATGTACCTGCAAAACAAGTAATTTGAGGAAAATTTTCTTGCGTGGCATTCCTTGATTGGATGCGTATAGCTGTTGTACTAATCTTCACTAGAAAGTGGAGCAGAAGTAGGGTACAACTATAGCCCGTGGGTAGGAGAAATGCTAGATTCAAGCGTACTACTTAAATTGAGCATTAGACGTATTTCAGTTAGACGGATTGTGAAAATCAGTCTAATGAAATAGGTCATCTCCTTCTAATAGAAAAACGTCTATTAGACTGCCTGGTCTAATAGAATTAGACTCGCGTCTAATTACAATAACCATTAGACTGTACGTCTAACTCCACTGAGTTAGACTGCGCGTCTAATTCCGGTTCTACCTTAGACTTGTCTGAAGGAGTTAGACGCACGTCTAACTTTCATTAATTAGACCACACGTCTAATTATTCAATAACCATTAGACTGCACGTCTAACTCCACTAAGTTAGACTGCACGTCTAATTTCGGTTCTACCCCAGACTTGTCTGAAGGAGTTAGACGCACGTCTAACTTTCATTAATTAGACCACACGTCTAATTATTCAATAACCATTAGACTGCACGTTTAACTCCACTGAGTTTGACTGCCCGTCTAATTCCGGTTCTACCTCAGACTTGTCTAAAGGAGTTAGACGCACGTTTAACTTTCATTAATTAGACCACACGTCTAATTATTCAATAACCATTAGACTGCACGTCTAATTCCGCATCAATTAGACTGCCCGTCTAATTACAAATATATTAGACTACATGTCTAACTCCGATGAGTTAGACTGTACGTCTAATTCCGAATATCAATTAGACTACCCGTCTAATTACAAATATATTAGACAACACGTCTAACTCCGATGAGTTAGACTGTACGTCTAATTCCGTGTATTCATTAGACTTGCATCTAATTCTTTACATCTATTAGACTACACGTCTAACTCCGATGAGTTAGACTGTACGTCTAATTCTATTAGACTTACGTCTAATTCCGTGTATTCATTAGACTTGCGTCTAATTCTTTACATCTATTAGACTACACGTCTAACTCCAATGAGTTAGACTGTACATCTAATTCTATTAGACTTACGTCTAATTTAGTGTATTCATTAGACTTGCGTCTAATTCTTTACATCTATTAGACTACATATCTAACTCCAATGAGTTAGACTGTACATCTAATTTTATGCAATGAAAGTCAAAATCGGTCTATTGACCCTCATTAGATCCAAGTCTTATAACATATTGTCTCAATACACTTGTATCAAAACTCATAAGTTATTTCATCATCAAAATATCAGTGGTTAAATTATTTCAACACTTAGTCAAAATAATTTGACCCAACAATTTCCCTCTTTTTGATGAAGAAATTGCAAACCTGCATATAAATTTCAAAGCATGCATTCATCATATAAACAAACAAAAATCTTGTTCACTTATATCATTCATCCAAAAGCCAGTATTCGAGAAACCATCAAAGAAAATTGTTCATAAAAGTTAAATAAGTTAAAAGAAGAGAAATCATTGTTCTTCCCTTTTAACTCGAGGATCGGTTGGACTCATCTCTTGCCCGGGAAGCATGTTGAAGAGAGGAGGATAGCCGCGACCACCACGACCGCATGCACTTGATCTTCCACCGCGTTCACCACCACTAGCACGTCCACCTTGATCGACATTGGATAGCCTACTCCGGCCACCACCACTTCGACCTCCACGCTCACCACCGCTTCGACCACCACCTCTCTTGGTTGGCCTAGGATTGTCATCAGTACTTGGAGCTCGCCTGGATTTTGTCCCGGTTGACACACCATCATTTCTTGTGCTTGACTCTCCTTGAACTAGTCGAGGTTGAGCACCTTCAACATTGACCTTTGCATCCTCCTTTGCTTGAAACCTTCTAGCAATGGAGTCAGCAAATTCTTGGCGTTCATTATCATTTATACTCATGTAACCCTGAATTTCCACCATCTGATTCTTCACCAGACTGAATTCTTCCATAGTTTCCTTGTGGCGGTCATCATTGATTTGCCTTTCAATATCAAATAACTCGGTTTGACGATTGACAAGTTGCTTTTCAAACTTTGAAAAGTTTACGTTCGCGATATGAGTCTCATATGTGTTCTTCTTCAAAGTGTTATCCAGCTCAGTGAGAACCTTGAAAATATTGCGAAAGCTCTCCCTTTCTTCTTCCCTTGAGTTCATTGTCTGAGACATGGTCTTATGAATCGATGAAATCATAGACCTCATAGATCTTAGAACTTTGTTTCCTCCGGCAGATAACTCTTCATGAGACGAGACTTCTTCAGATTCTGCTGCCATACTTTGAATAGGCTCAAAGTTTGTATGAACCTGCAAGGATTGCTCCGGCTGATTCATTTCGGCATTCTTAGCAGCTTTGTCTCGTTCTTCTTCTTCAATTTCTTTTTCAGCCCTCTCAAATCTCTCAAGTAGATTTCCAGAGTAGTGACGAGGAATGTTGATGATTTCGTGAACACTTCCCAAAACGTCGTCGGAAAATAAACGGGGCTTCACAAAAGTTGCTTGCTGATCCTGTTCCTCCTCAGATGAGGAATTTTCTTCTTCATCGTCTTTTTCTTTGCAGGGTCCCCCTCAGTTCTGGCAGTTTCTGGCTGAGTGTCCTCGGCCAATTTTTCTTGAACACCCTCTATTCTCGCAACATGGGTTATTAACATGTCTTCTTCAATAGGAGCTTTCAAATCCTCCTCAGTCACATCTTCTATGATGACTTCCTCTTCATTTATTTCAAGAGCTTGTTCAGGCTCTTGAACATTCACATTTTCTTCTTCTTCATTCGGACGTTCTTGGAAGGGTTTATCTAGAATGCGTCTCTCTTTGGCATAAAGATTCCCGAATTCAATGAGGAGAGTAGCATCTAGCTCATCAGCATCATTATCAGCATCTTGAATATCCATAGCTTATTCTTCATTGAGAGGTTCTGCGCCAGAGCAATCGGCGTCATGAATATGTCTAGAAGCAGTAGAGACATAGCTATCCAGAATATCATTCAACTTCTTCAATACCTTTACTTCAACATGAGCTCCTTTCACATCAGGATTGAAGTTAGCTTTCCTGGCTTCAAAATTGGAAAAAGAGCTTTTCCAAGAATGCAAGCTTCCACCAATCTCTTTTCTTCAGAGTCTCACCAACATCTGAAGTTCTTGCCCATTTCAAGACTTTCTTCTCGTTTGTCACCCTCTTCTTCCATTCTTTTGCTATGGCAGCGTTTGACAGAGAGTCGTTGTACTTGGAGGACAGCCTCTCCATGGACCAGGACTCATAAATTTCCAATTTCTCAGCAGCAAGAACTTTAACTTGATCCAAAATAAGGTCAACGATACCTGTTGCCTCAGATACCTTCTCAAGAGCTTAAATTGCAATGGATTTTTCTTTTCCAACAACCTCTACGGGTTTTGGAGCGGGTCTTGGTTCACCAATCACAATTTCAAGTGTCCCTTTTCTGGAGCGCAATAGTTTGAAAGCAGATTTTGGTTTCTTACAGAGCTTAGCAGGAAGCACCATACAAACAACTTTCCCGGCCACCAAGGAATCTTTAGGAACAGGAATAATGGGTTCACCAGCCACAACGGTAAGAACAACACCTTATTCTGGTTGCGATGACTCTGTAGCACAGGCGGATACAAGATCAGTTTGAACAACAAGAGACTCAACCCTGTCAACAATTTCATCATTTGGACCGGCTGACTCAACAGCAGGCCCTTCAGTAGATTTTCTCAAAGGAGAGAATACAGATTCAGCTTGTTCCACTACGGGAACATCAAATTTAGGCACAGCGGCCAAATATTTAGAAGACTTCACCTTTGCAGATTTAGACACTTGGGGCGCCCTTGTCTTCTTCTCCTTTGAGGCACAAGACCTCGAAGGTTTCCACAAAAAGGTTGAGGGAGTGGATAGTGATGACATTGGAGTTGCAACAAGTACGCTTGGACCTTGCTTCAACCTTGAATCAATAGATTTAGAAACCTTCTGGTTTGGACTTTTCAGACTAGAGGAACTGGCCTCCGATTCGTTCACTGTTTTGGTTCTCTTTGCCCCTGTTGACATAACAGAAGCAGAAGGCTTGGATCGGGTGGAAGGTTTTCCACCGGTCAGGAAGCTAGAAGCACTAGATGCAGATTCAAGGTTGTTCTTCAACCTCGTCAGTGTACTAGCCACTGTAAGAGTAGTAAAAACTCGTGGAGAATTGATTTGCACCGGTTCACCAACGGGAACCCCCAAATGCTTCAACAAGTGGCTCAGTTGAGCCGCATATGTAATACTTTCTTTGTTCGTCTGACTGATAGAATAACACAAATTCTGAAAAAGGGTATGCGCCCAGTTTACATGGATCCCTTTTGAGATAGCACACATATAGTCAAAACGGTCTTGACTATAGAGATTGAAGGAACCAGCCTTTCCTTGAAGCGCCTTCGCCACAACGTCGTTCAGAAGAATGAATTGCGGTTTGAATACCTTCTTGTATCCATTCACATGGATTTTTGAACCGTCTGCAGAGAAAGTTGTCTTCATCTCCTCCATGATTTCTGAAGAGAGAACCAAGTCGAAAAGATGACCCTCCGTCGGAAGTTCAAAGAACTCCGCATAGACTACTTCGTCAAAAGAAATCTTCGTTCCGTTGACGGTTGCTACGATGGAATCATCCACCATAGTTGCCGTTTTAAAGAACTAGCGAACTTTGTCTTCGTAGAAGATGAACGGTCCGCCCAGATACTTCCTTAACCCATAATATTCTAGGGTTTGGAGCATCTTCACCACCTCCGGTTGATCAAACGAATACACCGATGGAAAGTCCACCTGCAAAGTACAGTGACCGAGAGTGATTTTCTTCACCATTTTTGAGAGAATATGAATCGACACGAGATTTCAGAGAAATTTAGTGAGAGAACTGCAAAGAAAGCTAGGGTTCTTAGAGATTTCGAGAGATTGGAAGCTTTCAAATTCATGCAGAAATGTCCTTATATAGATGAAAGAGGGAAATACAGAATAACCGTCTATTCTAGGGGTATGGCCCATTAATAAATGTTAGACGTCCTTTTTCAAGAAATCATCATTAAAAATGAGGTATATCAGTCATTTTCTCTAACTTGATAGACATGTGTCTTCATGTTATTAAGAGATGACTGTTTGATGTTTTGAGCGGGAAAAGCAAATAACTCTCAACGTGGGACAACTGTCCTTGATTAGTCTAATCGGCACGTAGTTAGACGTTTTTCTTACTTCACAAATCCATATTACACAACGTCTATTAGACGGATAAGTCTATTAGACGCATACGTCTAATTCCGTGTTTATAAAAATCCGTCTAATATTTATTAGACATGTACGTCTAATTCCGCATAAACACCACGTGTAAGACGTGTGTTTATTAGACGTGAGCATCTTTTTTCTCATGACGTAAAAATGTCTAACGTCTATTAGATGTGTCCGTCTAATTACGTAGGTATAACACCTCAACATATAGACTCAGATGTATAGATTATGAGCAAAAATACGTATAAGTACATACTGTTTCTTTTACACACCCTTGTCTAATTAGACCGATTAAATATATTCGTCTAAAGAGTATCTTTACTTCCAAAGTAATTTTTTTTTTTCTCATTATGAATATGGACATTTAAGGTTTAATAAACAATTTTTGTGGTCTAAAGACCAAAAACATTTTTAACAAATAAAAACATTTATTCTTCCAGAATGGCAAGTGCCATTGTTGATCTTCCAAGCTGTGTACTCAGAGGAGTACTCTTCTAGCTTCCTTCCTGCTATCCTCCTGCATCACCTACAAAATAAACTATTTACAAACATTGGTACCCATACTTAATTGGGTCGTCGATCAATTAGTCCCTTAGGAATCCATATTTGAGTTATTCTGATGAATTTTCTATTTTGTGTTGTGATTAATGCATAAGATTTTGACTTAGTAGATGACTTCCTGCTAGCCACTGATCCTTTAACTTTTGAAGAAGGTTTTCTTTTAAAACTCCTTGACTTAGAGTCAGGTTTTAAATTACCAGACTTATTAGCTTTTTCTAGCTTATTCTTAAGCTAGCTAATAGTCGGTGGAACATAAACTATTTCATTTTTGAAAGCAACTTCTTCATGAATAGGATCAGATTCAATGTAAGTCATACTTCCTTTAACAAAACTTATTGGCTTAAGCTTGTCATTTGGTTTTGACTTTTTGCATGACAGATTAGGATCATTGCTGTCAAATCCCAATCCGGATCTAGATCTAGCAGGTTTCAATATGCTGATCTGATATTTGACAGCATCACCAGATTTTGTCCATGCATTGACAACATAGTTAAGCCTTTTGTTTTCAGATGAAAGATTTTGAATTTGTTCCTTGAGTATCTCATTCTCAGATGAGATCTCTTCAATCTTCTTTTCAAAATCATTTGACTCTTCCTCTTTAGACAGATTTAGTTTCATTTAGAGATTCTGCTAGCTTTCTGTACTCGATGACCATGTCATCTAGTGCAGCTACCACTTGTTCCCTTGAAAACCTTTCGGAAGAGAAATCAAATATCTCAGTCTCCTGAGTTCCTTCTTCATCTTCTCTGGCCATGAAGCAAGCCACGTCTTATTCATCACTTTCACTAGATGAAAAGTACGAGCCACGGCTGCTTCCTCTGTTCTTTCCGTCACCAGCCATAAGAGCCTTCAACTCTTTTCCATCATCCTTGGCGTCTTTACGCTTTGGCTTCCGGCATTCCGATGCATAATGACCTTTAATACCACAGTTAAAACAAGTAACATTAGCTTTAGATTTTCTATTATCATTAGAATTTGAAGAGTTTGAGTTAGAGTTGCTCTTCTTCATGAAGTCGCCAAACTTCTTCACAAAGAGAGACATGGCATCGCTGCTCAGCTGCTGAGCCGCCATCTTCACGTCCGGAGTGGTTGGTGGCTCTTCAGCAGTCACCAGTGCCTTGGCAATGATAATGGACGAGGGTTGATCTTCTTCCATCCTACAGTTCAGCTCGAACTCAAAGGCTTTCAGGTCAGCAAAGAGATCAAAGAGAGAGATCTTGTTAAGATCTTTGGATTCTCTCATCGCCATAGTCTTTATGTCCCATTCTCTTGGAAGAGCACGCATGACCTTGATAGAAAGCTCTCGGTTGCTATATATCTTGCCTAGAATGGACAGAGAGGAGACGATCTTGCTAAATCTGGTGTCGAAATCGTTTATTGTTTCACTATGACACATTTTGAAGCTGTCGAACTGTTGAGTAACAACCATGATCTTGTTCTCTTTGGTTTGCTCGTTGCCCTCACACAGTTGAGTGAGTCTGTCACAGACCTCTTTGGCAGTGTCACATTCGATGATATAGTTGAACATACTGTCATCGAGAGATCTGTACAGAACATTAAAAACCATGTTGTTGAGGTTATTCTGCCTCTTTTCATCAGCGGTCTAGTCGGCCTTCTCCTTATCAATCTTGATAGGACCTTCTGTGACAACGCTCCACATGTCATCATGAAGAGAAAAAAGATGAGCACGAACTCTTTTCTTCCAAACAATATAGTTTTCACGAGAAAAGGTTGGAATGGCTGTAGCACTGGCATCTTTGGGTATGTTCGACATATTTCAGGAAAAGCTTGAGAATAGAAACAGGGCTCTGATACCAATTGATAGGATCGGCGTAGAATAGAAACAGGGGTCTGGCTAAGGATGAAGGCTTATGAAAAATAGTTTGAAAGAAATCCTGTTATGGATTTAATTCGCTTTCTATTCTACGCAAACTTGTGTAAACATTTGAAACGGATTCAAGGCGGAATTGTTTACTTGGGTTTGAAGCACAAGATGAAATATGAAAAGATGACAGAAAAGAAGAACACGGTAGTTTGTTTATGGATGTTCGGAGAAACTCTCCTACGTCACCCCTTCTTCCAACCACCGGAAGGATTCACTATAAAATGATTAGAATCAAATACAGTTTACACACACACTTAGCTCACTATTGAACAGAACACTTTCTGTTCAATTACAAGATGAAGAATATCACTCAGCTAAAGGTATTTTGATTCTAGCTCTATCTCTCTCGATTCACACACAGTACAATTAGAAAGAAGCTTCACAATATTCAAAGGCTTGAATTCTCTGTAGTTTCAGTAAGCAAGATTCGTAGGTAACCGGTAAGGTGTTTCGTTCGTTGTCCTTAGGATTGGTTAAATACTGAGCAGGAGATAACGGTCGAAACTTCAAGAATGATACGTGGCACTCTTCCATTGGAAAGCCTCCATTGTACACAGCAGATTCTGAGCACAAGGATCGTGGTCGTACAGAACTGGTAGTGCGCCGAATATTCCATCAGGGATGTACCTGCAAAATAAGTAATTTGAGGAAAATTCTCTTACGTGGAATTCTTTGATTGGATGCGTATAGCTGATGTACTAATCTTCACTAGAAAGTGGAGCAGAAGTAGGGTACAGCTATAACACGTGGGTAGGAGAAATGCTAGATTCAAGCGTACTGCTTAAACTGAGCATTAGACGTATTTCAGTTAGACGGATTGTGAAAATCAGTCTAATGAAATAGGTCATCTCCTTCAAATAGAAAAACGTCTATTAGACCGACTGGTCTAATAGAATTAGACTCGCGTCTAATTACAATAACCATTAGATTGCACGTCTAACTCCACTGAGTTAGACTGCACGTCTAATTCTAGTTCTACCTCAGACTTGTCTGAAGGAGTTAGACGCACGTCTAACTTTCATTAATTAGACCACACGTCTAATTATTCGATAACCATTAGACTGCACGTCTAATTCCGGTTCTACCTCAGACTTGTCTGAAGGAGTTAGACGCACGTCTAACTTTCATTAATTAGACCACACGTCTAATTATTCAATAACCATTAGACTGCACGTCTAACTCCACTGAGTTAGACTGGACGTCTAATTCCGGTTCTACCTCAGACTTGTTTGAAGGAGTTAGACGCACGTCGAACTTTCATTAATTAGACCACACGTCTAATTATTCAATAACCATTAGACTGCACGTCTAACTCCACTAAGTTAGACTGCACGTCTAATTCCGGTTCTACCTCAGACTTGTCTGAAGGAGTTAGACGCACGTCTAACTTTTATTAATTAGACCACACGTCTAATTATTCAATAACCATTAGACTGCACGTCTAACTCCACTGAGTTAGACTGCACGTCTAATTCCGCATCAATTAGATTGCCCGTCTAATTACAAATATATTAGACAACACGTCTAACTCCGATGAGTTAGACTGTACGTCTAATTCCGTATATTCATTAGACTTGCGTCTAATTCTTTACATTTATTAGACTACACGTCTAACTCCGATGAGTTAGACTGTACGTCTAATTCTATTAGACTTATGTCTAATTCCGTGTATTCATTAGACTTGCGTCTAATTCTTTACATCTATTAGACTACACGTCTAACTCTAATGAGTTAGACTGTACGTCTAATTCCGTGTATTCATTAGACTTGCGTCTAATTCTTTACATCTATTAGACTACACGTCTAACTCCAATGAGTTAGACTGTACGTCTAATTTTATGCAATGAAAGTCAAAATCGGTCTAATGACCCTCATTAGATCCAAGTCTTATAACATATTGTCTCAATACACCTGTATCAAAACTCATAAGTTATTTCATCATCAAAATATCAGTGGTTAAATTATTTCAACACTTAGTCAAAATAATTTCACCGAACAGAGTCTTAAAATTACAATAAAAAAGAAAACAACAAGGTGAAGAACCCGAAAATCCTAAAGATCTATCAAATCAGAACGGGCTCATATAAAGAAATAAATCATAATAAAAATAAATAGTATTCATCAACATCTTCAGTTCATCCCCCCCTTTTTTGGGAAAAATGACTTAGCGTCATTTCATTTAAAATTCCCAAAAACGAGAAAAAAACCACGAGTTTAAGAGATCATTCTAGATAGGCCTAGAATGATTTTGAATTCGTAATATTCTGAATAAAAGCTAAAAATCTAAAAACGTAAATGAATTATCTGTTTACAATGCTTTAAATTCTAGTGAGTTTAAAAAACGGTAAACTCCAGTTTCTGTAGATATTCCAGTTCTGCTCCGTGCTTGGAAATCCTCTCCACGTTCTCGCGAGGGCGTTGCAATCCGATACAATATCTTTCCATAACTCGTCAATGCTCCTACGGGTTCTTCCATATACTCTTGCATTCCGTTCTTGCCAAATATTATACACCACTGCTCCAAAGCCACACTTGAACACGCTTGTTGCAAATCTATTTCCCTTGGCTTTAAGTAGTGTTGCTTCTTTGATTTCATTCCATTCGTTCGGGAAACTAATCAGCTCCAGGCTTTTATAGAATCTGTCACAAAGCTCCGAAGCAATACAGCTGCTCCCGAATAGGTGATCTATGGTTTCTTCATTTCTTATGCATAGAAGACAGCTCGCGTCCGGGATGCTCATATACTTGCTGATACGATCACGAGTGCTATGTCTTTCCAAGAAAGTGAGCCATATGATGAACTGGTGTCGAGGAATAATCTTCGTTGACCATACAAGAGGAGCCCATTCTATTTTCTGCGCTTTTTCCCAAATTACCACCCATATTTTCTTCAATACCAGCTTCCCATTGTCCTCAGCTTTTCATTCATGAATATCCGGTTTGTCGTGTAGTTGTATGTTACTTATATGATCAAGTATCCTCTTTCCTTCTGGAATTCTTCTCAAGAGCAACTTCTAATTCCCGTCTTTGATTTTCGCTTTTGTGCAGTCCCTTCTGATACGGGTATTTTGAAACTCCTCTTTGTCGATGATAGGCTGGTTTTCGAACCAGGGGTCGTGCCAGAATAGAGTGTCTTTCCCGTCCCCTAGTCGGATGTCATAAAGATCTGCAATATTTCTTCTTAGTTTAAGAATCTTTTTCAAAGACCAGCTCATACCTTTGTAAATTTTGCAAGTCCAGATGCTGGTTTCGTATTTCATAAACCTCGTATACACTCATTTGATTCATAGTGACTCCTGATTGCGCTCCAAAGCCCATAAATGCTTGAAGGTTAGAGCCTTGTTCCACTCAATACAGTTCTTCAAGTCGATGCCTCCCTCGTCCTTCGGTTTGTAGAGAGCGGTCCATTTGACTTTCTTTCCTCCTCTTCCACTACTACCCCAGATAAAGTTTATCATCAGCGTGTCGAGTTCCTTCATAACCCTCTTCGAAATAACCATTTGTTGCGCCCAGTAGCCAATTATGCCCATAACCACGGTTTTGATAAGTTCGATCCTCCCTGTATAAGAAAGTTTTTTCGATGCCCAGCCAGATATCGTGTTTTTTACCTTTTCAATCAGTGGCTTGTAGTGTGAGATCTCGATTTGCTTCGCAGTTAATGGAATTCCTAAGTACCTTATAGTAAAGTTGCCTTCCTTGATGCCCATGATGTTTAATATGTCCTGTTTTGTTTCGTCCTTCACGCCTCCATAAGATGTCACACTTTTGCTTTCATTAATAGTTAAACATGTTACCTCAGAAAAGAACGTTAGTGCAGCCCTGATAGTTTTAATGGAACCAACGGCTGCGTGCGCTAGAATGAAAAAATCGTCAGCAAAGCATAAATGTGTTACCTCCTCTACCTCACAGAATGGGTGAAAGATGTATGGACGATACTTTCGGAACATCGCGAAGATGCTCTAAAAAATCGCCATGATAGCTACGAAAAGGTAAGAAGAGAGGGGGTCCTCTTGCCTTACCCCGTTTTCACCCTTGAAATAGCCTCCGTGGACTCAATTGATGCTAACCACAAAGCAGGATGATGAAACGATTTGCATAATCCAATCGATAAAAATTATAGGAAAAGCATAAACAACCAGAAAGTCTCGAATGGCTTCCCATCTAACAGAGTCAAAAGTTTTCTTGATATCTATTTTAAAAGCCACTCTCGGGGATATTTTCTTTTTCCCATAGCCTTTTAATAGGCTTTGCATGAGAAGAATATTATGAGAGATTGTCCTATCGGGGATGAATGCAGATTAATTAAGATTTATTATTTTTCCTATTACATTTCTAAAACGTTTAGAAATGATTTTTGAAATTATTTTATAAATCACATTGCAGCAGGAAATTGGTCTGAAATCTTGTACTTTCTTAGGTACCGTAGTTTTTGGGATCAAGGTTAGAACCGCTGTATTCCATTGCTTTAACATCTTCATGTATTTGAAAAACTCCAGAACCCCATCAATAACATCTTTACCCACAACCGACCAATTGTCTTTGAAGAACTGTGCATTAAACCTATCAGGACCCGAACTTTTATTCCCATCAATACTAAATAGAGCTTCTTTAACCTCAACCTTCGTGACCACCCTTATCAACTCGCGACTATCTTCTATAGAGATTTTCCTATCAATAATCTGATACAAGGTATTCAGGTGACTTTGATGTTGCTTTCTTGTACCCATAAGCTTCTTATAGAAATCGATAGCCAGATCTTGTACACCCTTTTGACCCTGAACATATTCACCATCATCATTCTTCAGCCTGTACACATTGTTTCTCATGTTTCTAGCCTTGTATTTTCTATAGAAGAAAGCTGTGTTTTTATCACCCAACGAGAGTCATCTTTGTCTTGATTTATGTCTAACAAAATTCTCTTCAAGCAGACTCAGCTTCCTGAAGTTTTCAAGCGCATACCTTTCTGTTTCATTGAGTTGTTCATCATTATCACCCCTTAATAACTTTTTCTGAACATTTTCCAGTTCTTCTCTAGCAGCCAGAACTCTATTAGAGATATTGCTGAACTTCTTCTTGTCAAAGCTTTGGAGATGATTCTTCAAGAGCTTAAGCTTCTCAGAAACTCTGTACATGTTGGAACCTCTAACATCTGTAGACCGTACGCTTTCGAGAATACCCTTGAATTTATCATTATCCATCCAGAAATTGAAAATTTTAAAGGGTCTTTTGAACTTTTCTTCCTTTTCCTAGAACAATTTAATCGGATAGTGATCAGATATATCCGGATTTAGAACATGAAGTTGACTTCTCGGAAATTGGTTAATCCAGTTCTCATTTACCAGACATCTGTCAATTCTACTTTTTTCTAATTTTCTCATTCCCTCTCGTAGAAGACCAAGTGAAGAAGTTGTCAGAATTGGTAAGCTCGATACAACCCATATCTCTGATGCAATCATTAAAGTCAATCATATCCCGAGTTATTTCAGATTCTGGACTACGATCAGATTCGTTTCTAGTTACGTTGTAATCACCGAGGACAGCCCAAGATTTATGAATACCGATCCAGTTTCTGAGACAATTCCAGAGGAGTATTCTGTTAGTGCTTGAGTTGCTACTATAGACAATAGCAAGATTAAACACGATTCTTGTGATTCTGTCTTTGACCTCCACCAGGATTGCTTGATCATTCGAAAAGAGAGCCCTGACCTCAACAACTTTGTTATCCCAAATAACCCAGATTCTGCCCGTTTTGTCATTTGAGTTGTGAATGATTTCCCAACTACTATCAATACACAGTTTGCTAACCTTCTCAACATTCCGAATTTTGACTTTTGTCTCAAGAATACCCATAATAGTGACCTTCTGATTCTCAATGATCCTCCTGATTTCTTTGCATTTTAGAGGGTCATTAAGTTCCCTTATGTTCCATGTCACTATATTCATGAATGAATATAAGTGTTGGGTTCCTGACTTTCCAGACTGTCCTGGACCTCTTCATCAGAGAAATCATAAGCATCACTTGCCTCGCTATCCTCAATGGCTACAGTTTGATTACATGAAATACTATTGCCATTGAGTGAGGGTTGTCTCATGTAGATCTCATCTTCTCCCGTGATAGAGTTAGTGGCTTTTGGATCCAGGATCTTTCTGCTTTGTCTTCGATTTTCATATTGTTCTACTTTAGTAAGTCTTTTCTGACTTTAAACCTTTTCACTACTGGATTCATGTCTGTTATCGATTTTAATTCATCCTACTTCAGAACTAAGGCTCACTGCCTTATTCAAGACCAAATTATCTTCTTCTGCATTTGATCTTTTGATTTCACAAAACTCAAGATTTCCAAATCCATTCTCAAGAGCTTCTTTATTACTTGTTCTAAGATTCTCATGTTCCTCATCTCAAAAGGTGGCTCTGAGCCCAAGGATCAGGTCATTTCGAATTTTGATGACATTGTTTTTTCAGTTCCTGCTTGCATTCCTAGAACTGTGAAGAGTGGACTAACGACCTATTGGAGTGTCTTCAGACCCAATTTTTCTTATTTAATATGGGCCAAATATTCCCCGTCCCATAGATCTTTGAATTCCAGAAACTTTGGAACCAGGACATGTAGTTACATCAAGACCAATTCTTTGATCAGTATTGGGACCGGTGGAGTTAGGAGCAACAATAGTATCATCCACAATAATAGGACTTGTGCTAGTATCAGGACCAATATAGCCGGGATTAGCAATGGTTGCACATTTTTCATCAAGAACGGTAGTAGCAAGTCCGGCAGCTTGAGTAGTTTCATGATTAGCAAGTCCATGACCAGGCTTAATATGGTCAATATGGCTAGGAACATTAGCTTTATGAGAAGCTCTAAGACCGGTGTGTCTATGACCAGCTTTATCAGGACCGATACCCTGACCATGATCGATGTTTTGACCAGGACCTATTCTTGAGAAAACAGAATCCCTAGGACCGGTGCCCTGAACATGACCAATATGATCAACGTTAGTAGGTCCAGCTTGTACCCTTACCCACTTTATTCTTTTTCATATCTTCTTCCTTGCCCTTATCTGTTCTTGCTTTTGGTTGCCCATCTTATCATCCTTAGTGCGTTCATTGCTATTAAGTTCAGACCTATTCACATTTCTCTCAACCTGGGTCTGGTTAGTATCATTGATATCGCCTACTTGAGTGTTGTTATTGGTCTTCGATTTTAGATTATTATTGACTAAACATTTATTCGTAGCGTGTGTGAAAGTGCTACACCATATACATCGATTTGGTTTCCATTCGTATTGTACTCCAATGTCAAATAAATTTCACAGTCTATCTTTAAGTTTAAGCTTGATTGGAAGAGAGCTACTTGTATGGATTTCGACACTAACTCTGGCCACATATGTATGCTCGTAGCCTTCCATTGCTGGATTAAACATAAGTGGTTTGCCTATAATGCTTGAAATATAGGTCAGGCCCATTGGGTTGCACAGATGTGGTGGAACATTCTTGAGATTCACCCAGATTTGTTTAAGTTCAGGCGGTCTATGATTAGTATTAAGTTCCTCGCTCCACTTGTACAACTTGAATCTTTTTCCCCTGATAAAAGTATACTCGCTCTTTATGATTGACTTTATTTTGCTTTCATTCCTGAAGGATAGAAAGTAGAATCTGTGATCATTGATTATGATCCTCTCCAGACCAGAGGATTCCCACTAACCCATTAACGTTCTTTTAACCTCAGCAAATGGTGTCTTCATGTTTCCCATAAAATGACCAACTATGACAAACTTTCACGCCTTTACATATTTTTCTTCAATTTCTGGTGGGAGCTCAAACCGGTGCGGATGATCAAGTGTAATTACCTTTGGGAATAAGGTGTCTATCTGGAATTTTCTCTTTTCTGGATCGCTCATGGAATTTCTCATTTCTACACCTTTCCTTCTTTCCAGGTTTTGTTTAGGTTGCTCATGATTGTGTACACCTTTGTTTTATTGCATTTCGAAATTTCCTTCATGGCGTCAACCGTCCACTTGATCACTTCATAATATTGGTCTTTCTTGAAGAGATTCCAATTCTTTAGATAGTGACTATTGAACTGAGCATTCAACTGGTCATTTCTTTCTTGGGGCATCGTAATCTCTTGTTTATTAATTTTAAAAATAGATTCTTCATCTGGTTTCTCAGTCCCGCCAAATTTGTTATTTCGTTTTTCCTCATTGACCATGTTGGACCAGCAGTAAGATCCTTGTTATCAGCCTGAGTATTTTCTTTGCCAGGAATTGCAGCAGTAGGAGGAACTAAGGAGATGACTGTTTCAGGGATGTTATCTTTCCTGACTTGTTTGTTCTTTTCGGCCATCTAACCCTTGTATTTCCCACAAAACTGTTGCCTTCAATTGTTCCGATCTTCTTTAGAATATCCCCTTCAGTGCTCTTCTCTTGTGTATCAATTTTCCTCTTTTGAATGTTGTCAATTGGCATTTCAGGATCCAGATTAACGAGTGGAGAAACCGCACCCAAGTTCAATAACTCAGGGTTAGCCTCGGGTGTCACGGTTTCCTTGGGATTTACTTCAGTATTATTCTTAGAACTTGAGTTATTTGCCTTAATTTTTTTCATTTCTTTGATTTTCGATCCATTCTTACCCTTCTTAGCTGTTTTAGAATTATTCGATCATGTTTCTTGATCGATCTTTTCAATTTTAGCACTTATTTTGGAATAATTAGGCCTCTTTGCTTTTGGTTTGATCTTTGTTGCCGACATCTTATTCATGGACTTATGATATTCGAGATCGCATATTATTGTTTCATCATAGTCAATGCTATCGTCTGATTCTAAATCAACATTTATTCTTAGGTTCTTTTGATTCGACCGGTGGCTCAAAGCTTTGATAGTAGATTTATTATCTTGGCGATTAGGACCAGTAGAAGGTGGATATGTGATGTCAGGACCGGCATTTAAAGAGATATGACTGGCATTAGAAGAGCTATGACCGACATTAGAAGAGCTAGGACCAGCATTTGAAGAGCTATGACCGGCGTTTGAAGAGCTAGGACCGACATTTGAAGAGCTAGGACCAGCATTTTAAGAGATAAGACCAATGCCATGAGTAGTTTTAGTGTGTCCAGGACCGGCGTGTTCAGGATCAATGACTTGAATATTCATGTTATCCACCCTTGTTAGACCCAACTTTTTAGCAACCAAATTATCTTTTTTAGACCCAGTCAAGCGAAAACTGTTGGCTAACCCCATATCAGACCTGGCCAAGCGAAAACCGTTGGCTAACCCCTCATTAGACCCGGCCAAGCGAAAACCATTGGCTAATTCTTCCAGTTTCATACATTCTTCATCTCTTATACCCTAACTTATATTTTGACCCAACTTATTTGTAGCTTCCATGAGATCCATACCCAGACCCAGATTTTCAAACAGATTGTCATTCATGATGTCATCAATCAACGAATCAATATAATTTTCAGCCAAGCTTTCACCATTGGCTATACCAATCAAGTTCAGTTCATCATCCTTTAGATTTGTATTATTAGGCTTTTCTGATTTAGCTGAATTTATTTCCATGAATAGCTCTCTTTCATTGCAAGAGAAATGGGAAGGGGAAGAGGAAGACAACATGCTGAAACAACAGGTTGGTATGGAAATAAAAATCGTGATTGGGATAATTAGAATTTGATAAAATTTGTAATCTTTGTTTGTAATCTCTTTTTTTTTGTATGTTTTAATTGCTACTAATCAGGTTCTTTAGGGTCATTTGATTGTCATTCTTTAATCATGGCTAAAATTTGTCTAACTTTGATTATTGACCCTCCCACTTTTGGGATTTTAATGAAATGGTTTTAACCGTTTTCCCACAAAAAAAAATACAGTAAAAAAAATTATTTTATGCTTCCAGCCTATCCCAATAGGAGATAGTACAAGTTTTTAACCTATTTTTAGTGTTTTCTTCATGATGAAGGGGAACCGGGTCATCATCGGGATCATCATCTTCATGCTCAACCGTAGGGTGATCTCCTATCCCAAGGTTTTGAAGCCATTCTTTGACCTTAAGATTTTTTAGTTGAAGAGAAGCATTAAATCCTCGTACAACATAAGAGATTATAGATTAAATCACAAAACATGGTTAACAAAGAATAGGAGGCCATATCTAACATAAAAAGTTAGCATACTTTGTTTTTCCTGAATTTCCTCTATAAATGTTCGCCTCTTCAAAGCAAAATGTAAATAAAAACACTTGTGCAGCTTTCTTCTGCAACTGCCACTTGAACTATTAAAATAGAAAGAAAAAGATGTGTTATTCATATGTACCATTTAGTTGGTCCAAAATACGTCCATTCTCATAGTGAAACTATATTGAGTTCAACTTTATGAAAAAGAGAGATTACAAATGATCCTCCAGTAACCACTAAGAGGAATACTATCATTTTCCATAATAAAAAATCACTGATCTAAAAACATGACTAATATAAACTCACCTAGAAGACTACAACAACTAAAACTACTGAAATTGGACAGTATATAATTAATCTGAAATCTAAGTACTTCTTGATATGTGAAATGAAACAATACCAAACAAAATGTGCATGGTAAGATTAGCCACACAAACTAATCCTCTTTTTCATCCCATCAATGAGTAAAATGCAAATCCTTCATTTGATTATATATGTAACTCTTGGTGTAACTCTAGGCTTTCAGCTACAAGAATCAATTACTATTAAGAATCACATGAAAGCAACTTGGAGGAGACTTTAGTAACCATAGTAATTTTCCTAAGCTGATAATATAAAATAATACCATTAATGGCTCGTGTGGAAGTGAGTGAATTATACCATGAGCCCATGAGTTTGAAATTCTAGTGGCTAACTCAACATTGAGTAGAACTCGGTGTCATTAATGAAAGCTTGATCCAATGGGTTTGTTTGTGAAACCGTTTCATAAGGTTCTAATGTCAGTTTCCACTAAAATATATTACAGTAGTATGTTGAGCCTATTTCTATTAATTAATCAAAGTCGTATGCAAAGTTGAAAATCAAACAGCTTAGCAGTTAGCTCCACATATTTCTAGTAAGATTAGAAAACATTTTATACTTTCAAAGCCATGCAAACAAGCAAGCAGTAGAAACTTAGCTCAAACACTTGTCTATTTATCACCTCAATATTCAGAATTGCAATTCATCGTATTCACTCGCGATAAGCAAGAGAAAGAGCAAAAAACAAACAAGCTATGATCAGTTAATTTAAACACATATGTTTAGATCCCGATCAGAAAATAAAAAATTCAGAAGACTGCAGTAGTATTATGTATATATATATATATGTGTATACTGATTGATTGTTGTATCAAAATTATCAACCGTAATTAGATCCAGAGAGTGTATACTGATTTCAATTTAAACACATATGTTTATAATTTTTAATATTATAAAACATTAATCAAAAGATTACAAAATCATATATATTCAAAATATTAATTTACAAAACTTAACTAAAATTATTATATAATTTAATAATTCATAATTTTTTAAAATTAATTCATATATTATAAATTCAGTTAATTTTATTACATATAAAATAATTTGGATAAATAGTGTTTTTGAATTTTTTTCAGGTTGAAAGTTAAAAGATGAATTTGTTAATAAGTAAGATATTTTATTTATAGAACAAAATATAGAATCAATAAGTAAAAGAAATTTAAATTAGTTATTTGATGTCATATTGTCATTGACTCAAACAAATAGCGACCATTTTCAATTCTTTCGTCTCGTCTCAGAGATATAAATATGGATGGTTGTCCCGTCGGCACTAACTCAATCAATACCGTCAGCATCTGGACTCGTCGTTATTGAACACCTCAATAGTGACTACCAGTTATCCTGTCGGTAAAGACTTTTTTACATAATGTATATGCCTCAATAATAACAATACATATTTTTATTTATATGAATAAGATCCTGTAACATCATTTCCAAAACACATTTTACTAAACATCACATTAAAAATGAGTATAATTTTTAAAATTAAATTTGTTTAATATTAATCCTAGTTAATATTTTTTATAATTTATTATCAAGTCTTAAATTAATGATATTCTCTTGTTGTTATTAATTTAAATGTGTTATGCCATAATAATTATAATACATATTAATCATTGTTGGTTTAAATTTCAAATTTTGTTTCATTTTATTTAAATATTTGATCGGTTTAAACCGTTTGTTTAAAAGGTTTAAGTGACGTTCAACCGAACCGACAAACTGAACGATTTCATTTCGATTTGGTGGGTTTCCTTATCACAATATTGAGAGCATGAAAGTTCATGCTTAGATAAACTCATTCTTAAATTAAAAAGAAAAATATCAAAGTCTACAAAAATATATTAACCAGTCCACGAAAGAAACATTGTTTTTTTACAAAGTAACCCCAAAACTCTTTGGACTCAACAAATACAAAATCAATAATGGAGACATAAGAGGAGAATTGTCTTAGTCCACTGAATAAGAGCAAAACAAATTTACCCTTAGGGTGTGTTTGATAGCCCTGGAATTGGCATTGGAATTGGAATTGGAGGATCCAATTCCAATTCTTATGTTTGTTAGACACTTTAATATTAATAATTGGAATTGGAATTAGAATTCCAATGGAATTCAATATAGTGTAATTTGATAGTTCTCAATTCCTATCTTTTTAGGTCGGAATTGTAATTCCAAATGAACACGTTTTTCATGTTTTTGACATGCTTAACACGTTTTTCACACATTAAACACGTTTTACACGTTTTTAACACGTTTTTTACATGTTTAACATATTTTCATATTTTGGCACGTTTAACACGTTTTTGGCACGTTTAACACGTTTTTGGCACGTTTAACACGTTTTTGACACATTTAACACGTTTTTCACGTCCTTGACACGTCTAACACGTTTTTGACATGTTTAACATGATTTTCACGTTTTTAACACGTTTTTGGCACGTTTAACACGTTTTTGACACGTTTAACACGTTTTTGTCACGTTTAACATGTTTTTGACACGTTTAACACGTTTTGACACATTAAACACGTTTTTCACGTCCTTGACATGTTTAACACGTTTTTGACACATTTAACACGTTTTTCACGTCTTTGACATGTTTAACACGTTTTTGACACGTTTAACATGATTTTCACGTTTTTAACACGTTTAACATGTTTTTGACACGTTTAACATGTTTTTGACACGTTTTTTATGTTTTGGCACATTTTGGCACGTTTAACAAGTTTTTCACATATTTAACACATTTTTGACGCGTTTAACACATTTTCATGTTTTTGACACATTTAACACGTTTTTTTACGTTTTTGACATGTTTAACGTGTTTTCACGTTTTTGACACATTTAACACTTTTTTTACGTTTTTGACACGTTTACCACATTTTTGACACGTTTTCACGTTTTGGCACGTTTAACAAGTTTTTCACATATTTAACACGTTTTTTACACGTTTTCACGTTTTTGACACATTAACACATTTTTTTTACGTTTTGACACGTTTACCACATTTTTGACACGTTTAACACGTTTTGGCACGTTTAACAAGTTTTTCACATGTTTAACACGTTTTTGACACGTTTTCACGTTTTTGACACATTTAACACATTTTTTTTACGTTTTTGACACGTTTTCACGTTTTTAACACATTTAACACTTTTTTTACGTTTTTGACACGTTTACCACATTTTTGACACGTTTAACATGTTTTTCACGTTTTGGCATGTTTAACACGTTTTTCACATGTTTGGAACGTTTAACACGTTTTTGACACGTTTTCATGTTTTTAACACGTTTAAAACGTTTTTAATACGTTGTTGACACGTTTCACGTGTTTTTTACGTTTTTGACACGTTTGACACATTTTTAACACATTTAACACGTTTAACACGTTTAACATGTGAAAAACGTGAAAAACATGTTAAAACGTGTGAAAAACGTGAAAACGTGAAAACGTGTGAAAATGTGTGAAAACATGAAAAACGTGTGAAAAACGTGAAAAACGCGTGAAAAACGTGTTAAAAATGTGAAAACGTTTGAAAATGTGAAAAACGTGTTAAAACGTGTAAAACGTGAAAACGTGTTAAAACGTGTGGAAAACGTGAAAAACGTGTGAAAAACGTGAAAACGTGTTGATATGTGTGAAAAATGTGAAAACGTATTAAAACGTGTAAAAACGTGAAAACGTGTGAAAACGTGTAAAAAACGTGTTAAAACGTGTGAAAACGTGAAAACGTGAAAAACGTGTGAAAACGTGTAAAAAACGTGAAAACGTAAAAAATGTGTGAAAATGTGTGAAAACGTGTTAAAACGTGTAAAAAATGTGAAAACGTTTGAAAATGTGAAAAACGTGTTAAAACGTGTGAAAAACGTGTTAAAACGTGTGAAAAACGTTTGTAAAACGTGAAAAACGTGAAAAATGTGTGAAAAACGTGAAAAACGTGTGAAAATGTGAAAAAATGTCAAAAACGTATTAAACGTGCAAAAATGTGAAAACATATTTTAAAAGTTAACATTTTGAACTGATATTTTATTTTACAAACATTGGAATTAGAATTGAATTACAATTCTATCATTTTCCCAAACATAGGAATTGGAATTGAATTATAATTCTATCATTTTTCCAAACATAGGAATTGAATTGTAATTCAATGCCAATTCTCATGGAATTGGAATTAGAATTTCAATGTCAATTCCAATTCCCCTCCTCAAACACACCCTTAGATATCATTTTATTTAATAAACTCCACTACGGAGTTAAAAAAAATAGTCAGTTCGTTTGAATATTAATTATGTTTTTTCTTTCATTTTATTCACACATCATTGAATTATAAAGCTTATAAACCATAAGAGTTGACTGCGATGATATGAGAAGATTATTTTTGAATAAATAAATATATATAAAAAAAAAGTTTCAGCTTTATTAAAAAAAGAAAGAAGTTTCAACTTAACTTCAAATATGGTCGGCCACAATTTGGTCCACTTCCCTACATATTAATAACTATTTTTAGAATTCTTAGAAAAATAAATAAATAGGAGGTTAGAAATTTCATTAATAAATAAATAATTAAATACCCAGATAATCTATATATATAATGATGTTTAATTTTTAAAGTGTCCGGATTGTCGGGTCGAGAGTTGTGGTTAATTTGGATACTTGGGTCGGATTATGGGTTGACCCGGCTTAAAATTTAAAACGGTTAAAAATAAAATTAAAAATGCTAGAGGTATGTTTCGAAATGCAACCTAACAAAACAAGTACAACTCTTTAACCAACTAGGCTAAAAAAACTTTATATTTTAAATTCAACACCAAATTTGATAAACGCGGGACGTTTTAACATTAATATAAGTTCAACTTTTTAACTAACTAATATATAATGATGTTGAGTAAATGGATACTTGGGTCGGATTGTAGATTGACCAACCCATAAACTTTAAAACGGTTTAAAAATAAAATTTAAAATGTTATCTGTAATTTTTTCACAGTTTTTTGTATTGTTACTAGTGCAAATGCACGGGCTAGATGCTAGTTTCAATAATATACAACCCAAAAACGAAAGCATATGATAGACATATATACTTAATGAAGTCCTCTATTCAATCCGGAAAAATTGAATTAACTTTATTTAAATTATTGCGAATTTTATAACTGGTAAATCAAATTTAACTTATTGGAGATGTGTATTATGTTTCAATACTTATATCTCTACACCCAATGTTTAAAAAATATAAATAATAATAGGACGAAATATTTTTTTAGTAAATAAAAAGCTAAATCTATTTATACGCAATTTATTATTGTTGTTGTTATTTTGCTTTAAGAGAAACTTTAGATATACTTTTGTATTTAATAATGATTTTGGCGAAAAATAAAATAGATGGAACTGATTATACCGATAAAAACGTTTTTCTAATTGATTAAACTTAGCCAATCAATAAATCGAAACCAACCATTTGAATTTTTTTCAAACCAACATTAACAATAAAATGGTTAGATGGTATGATTTGCTGGACAAATCAATCCATCATAATGGTGTAAAGAGTTATATAGTTAATTTTGATATACAAATTTATTGAAATGGATAAACTTAATAAACCAAAATGAAGCCAACCAACATTATCCAAGACTTGAAATACAAGTATATTGCAGCCAACCAACATTATCCAAGACTTGAAATACAAGTATATTGCTGAAAATCATCGCCAAACAATTTATGGCCAGAAAAAGGTAGCAGAAAAGGTAAAATGAAACAAAAAAAATGAAAACCCTTTTAGCCTTCACATACTAATTCAAAATTAACATAAATAATAAGATTACTATTTTAAAACACGATCTCCTATTTATTTATTTATGGATTCCCTTGAAGAAAATAGAATCTAAAGAAGACTATATAACTATTATGCAATCAAAACTGGATGATATCAGAATATTATGTTTATTTTATGGTTTTGACCCTTGTTTTTTGACTAATTTATTTAATCTAATGACCTTCAATTTAAATTAAACTTAATTATATAATATTGTGTACATATTATTGATAATATAAAAAAAAAAAATTGTTGTTTACTCTTATAATCAAATGCAATCCAAAATCAAGAATAATCTAAAAAACAAACGAAAGAACTATTCATACAACATAAACTAAGTATGGATCCAAGAAAGTTGTGAAATTATAAAATTTAATTAGACTTGGCTGAATTTATTCTTTGTAATTTTTTTTTTCCAATTTAAAATAATTTTTGTTTTGTTAAAGTTATAATATTTATTAAGCTATAATGCAAATAATATCAAATAAAATTATAAAATCACAAAATACATATAGTGTCAGGGCGGAGCCACACATGGGCTAGGGTGGGCTCCAGCCCCACCTAACTTAAAATCTTAAAATAAAATATTTTATATATGTATTTGATAAATGACTCTTAGCCCAGTTGGCTATAGGATTAAACTCTAAATATGAGGTCTAAGGATCAAACCCTGGCCTCATCTTTAACTTTAAAATATTATTTTTATCTAAAAATTAATTCATAATTATTTTATTTTATACCAACAATATTTTCTAATATACAAATATTTATAATAATACATAAAATTTAATTAATATATAAATAAATTTAAACTATTTAAAAAATTTATAAGAAAATATAAATTAATATTAATAAACAAGTTAAAATAATTACATTGGTTTGATTCGGTATTTAAATAAAGAATTTGATGTCCCTGCTCTAAAACCTAACAAATCTCTTAGATTTGATGTTGATGTAAGTTCTCTTAAACTTGATTCAGCATTACGTATTCCGATATGGAAATATTCTTTTAATAAAATGGATGAAATTAGACGAGCTTATATAAGATGAGGTCATATCAACCTATTAAGGATGAGTACCCGCCGACCAAATTTGGAAATCAAAATCGACGATTCCAAAGTCATTGGTTTAAGAAATTTACTTGGTTAGAATACTCTCCTTTGAAAGATGCTTCTTTTTGTTTTCCATGTTTCTTGTTTGAACATAAGCAACCCCAAAAACCTACATTTACAATAGATGAATTCAAATATTGAAAACGAGTTAATGATGGGGATAGATGCTTTTTTGTTATGCATATAGGATGTAATATTTCATCACATAATAGGGCAGTTGAATATCTTGATAATCTAATGAATATCCTTGTTATATTGACAAAGTACTAAATGCATAGTATTCAGATGAACAACAAAATAACAGATTACGGCTTACAACAACTATTGAAAATATTCGGTGGCTCACTTTGCAAGCGTGTGCATTAAGAGGGCATGACGAGTCTCCATCTTTGAATAATCGTGGAAATTTTATTGAAAAAAAAGCGGAATATAGAAAGTTAAATCTAAAATGCAAGTTGGAGTTAGCCCCTGGTAATTTTTTATCCTGGCTCCGCCCCTGTATAGTGTCATACAATTATAAAATTAATTATAAGTCATCAAGAACAACATGAAAACACAATTTATTAACTAGTTGACATGATTGATGAGTAATTTGAGTTTAATGTTACTTCATTTCTTAACTTCATTAATATTTTTTTCTTCTATATTATAATTAGAAAAGAAACCTAATAAATTATATAATATATCTCGATATAGTTTAGTATAACCATGATAAGTTGTGAATAATACTTCTCTTACCATAATAAACAAATTTAACTCTTTTTTTAGGAATTAATATTAAAGGTAATAATTTTCTCTAAGTTTTTAAGTGAAATCAAACTCGTAAGAGAGATGATTGGGGGAAGAAATTCGGGAGAGTGAACTTTAGAAAAAATTAGGTGGCGTAATCTGATTCGTTGAAAAAATAACAAATTTTCTTTCTCTTCTCTTTCACCTCACACTTTATCATTTTTCCAACCAGTGATGTGTTGATACGCCATTCCCTCCAATTCCTCTCCCCCATTTCATCTCCCAAATTTCCTCTTTTATCGCTCTTCAATTCGTAAATAATTATAAATAAATCTTGCCAATAAAATAATAGGGTCTATTCAATTTTAAAATATTAAACTAGCAAATCATTGTTTTCTAGAATTGTTGTGAAGGTAGTCATAAAATGTGTTATTATTGACTCTCCAATTACAATAAAATATAAATAAATTATAGTATATTTATATTTAAAATAAGAAGACTTGTTTAATTAATTGATAAATTATTAAGCTATTAGACTCAAAATGGTAGGTTGAAATTCATTTAAAATAAATAGCAGCCGTTGGCTAATTCCGATTTTAGCCTAGCCTATTTGGAAACAAGATGTTCTAATAAAACTAAATAAATAATTTATAAATACAAGTGGAATTCTCAATTGGTCATAGTTTGTTAGGACTTGCTGTTCTAAATTGACTGGAAGCTGAAAATTCATTAGAAATTAAATGCTGAAAATTCCAATATAAAGGTTCTTTCTAGATAGGAACTTTTGCAAAAGTCTAAACTGCCCTTTCCATTTGGTGGTGATAGTTTTTTATTTTATTTTTCATTAAAAAATAAATATTATGTTTACATAAATTTGAATATAAATTAAAAAAACACTTATTAACTCCACAAAAGTCTTATTTAAAGTATTAAAAATATGAGAATCATTCTTTAAATGATGGGTCATTAATATGGGAATTATGGTGAATGACTATGGTAAAATTATAACTTCTTTGTTCCAAAAATCATCAGTTTATTTGATTTTTTTTTTGTATGTAGTATAAAATTTGTTAGTTTCATGGTTGATATTTGAGGTAAGTGTCTAACAAAAAAAAATCAATATAATTAGCATGTTTTCATTTTAGAGCTTCTTCGATTTGGGGTTATTTTAAAATTTTAAAGGAAAAAAAAATAATGATGGGTGATGATTTTGAGGAGGTGATGATTATTTTTGGTAAAAAAAACCTTAAAAGGTATTGATATATATAATAAAATATAAAATAATAATTTAAAATAAATGGTATTTTAGTATTTTGGTTAAAGATTTGAGTGATGCGATAGATAAAAAAGAGTGATGTGATAAAAGGAGTGATGTGATAGATAAAAAGGAAAGAAATGATATTTAATTTTGTATGAGTTTTTAAAAAAACTAATATCTATCGAGGCCTTAATAAAATTATATATGTTTTCATTTTACTTATCCTTTTGATATGTGTTGAGGTTTCTATTGGGTGTGTCAAAGGGTGCAGGCCGGCCGTATTCCCTGGAGGCAAGGTTTTATGCGAAACAAAAATGTTTTTATTTTTTATTTAACTTGTTATTTTTTTTTATGTTAGGTTATAAATATTAATAATTTGTATTATATTAAACATAAATAATTTATTTTAGTTGGCTAATTAGTATAATATTTTTAAGGAATTTTATATTCAAAAATTCAAACCTTGCTAAGTTATCTAAGTTATTTTTTACATAAAAAATTTATAGGCGGTCTGCACTGGTTAATTAGTAAAATGAGTTTAAATATAAATAAATTAATTAATAAAAAAAAATGAATAATAAATTAAGTTAGTTGGTAAATGAATAATTAAGTTTGTTTGAAAATTTAAATCCAGGTCATATTAAGAATTGGTTCGTTACACAATCATCCTCTGTAATAATGACCCCTTATGATAATCTTATTTATAATTTATTTAGTTAAAAAAAAGGTCAAAAATTAAATAAACAAGTATATGCTTGTTCATTTAAAAAAATGGTTAAGAAAAGGAACAATAAGACTCAGAATATTGGCGCCAATAGGATAGGCGGTTTTGTCGGTCGTCAATTGGCCGCCGTCCAACCAAAAAAGCCGCCGTCCTCATATCTTTATTGTTTGGTATGAATTGTTTGAAATTTAATCAAAATCACAAATAATCAAACATTTCTTTTATTATCTTGGGACTATTCTGTATTATTATAAATAAAACAAGTATATAAAGTAAGTTTTTTCATTTTCTTATTAAGAATTAGATAAACAAATTTAAAATTAAATTGATTTTTTTTTTTTATATTAGAGGTAATATCACATTTTATTAGAAAAAATAAATAAAAAAAATATTTTCAGAAAGACTTTGGCCCATTTATTTGTTTACTCAACTTTCATTAATTTTATACTAATTTATTGAACTTTTCATTCATTTTCTTAAAATATTCACGTTTCTCTCACTAAACATAATAATTATTTATTAAAAAAAATCATTTAAACTTATGTAATAGTAAAATTAGTTCAAAATTATACATAAATTAATAAAACTTCGTTTCAACGTAAGATGATCAGTAAACATGAATAAATATATATTTTTTAAATTTAATATTTTTATTTATATATTAATTTTTCTTTCTCCTATTTTCTTATTAATTAATTAATTAATCTATTTTTATTTTTTATTATTTATTTATTTATATTTTTTATTAATTAATTAATTCATTCATTTATCTACTTTTTATTATTTTTATTTGATCATTTCATTTTTATTTTTTTTCTATTATTCCACCTCTTTTTATATTAACATAAATTATTTTAAAATTATTTGATCTTTGTAGGGACTGATAATTGAATATTGTAATGAATAAGGTAGTTCAATATTTTGATACTCTAATATTTTCATATTTTATTTAAATATTTTTATTAAATATTTACTTGTAAAATTTTTTATTAGAAAATTTTATTTACAATACACATGGTTATTCACAAACTTATGTACTCAGTCATATTTATGTAAATTAGAGTAAAAATTATAGAGGATAACAAATAAAATGAAGAAGTTGTTCTATATAAATTAGGTAATTAAATATTATAATCAACATTAAACTATATTATATATTCAAGTATTAGTCCTATCAAATATCAAATAATTTTAAAATAATATATATAAAAAAAAAATAGTAGAAAAAATAAAAATAATCAAATAAATATTAAATTTAAAAAAAAAATAACCAAGCAGACTTTAATGAACTTTTATTAACCCAGCTTAATAAACCAAATTTGAATAGTATATATATATATATATATATATATATATATGTTTAATGAACTTTTTTTTTCTTACTTATTTTATAAACATAATATATATATATATATATATAATTAAAATTAATAAAACTTTATTAAATAATTAAAACAAAATTTAAATATTATATATTATATATTAAAATAAAATACATTATATAAATATTAAAATATAATATATTAAATAAATATTAATATATTTTATCATTATTAATTTTATAAATATAATAAGTATAACTAAAATTAAACATATTAAATTAAATAATTTAAATAAATATTACAAATTAAAATAAAATATATTATATAAAAGATAAAATAAATTTATATAAAGTAAATTTATTTAAATTATTTATTTTTATTTATTTTTATAAATATAATATATATAATTAAAATTAAACATGTAATTTTGTAAAATTTTCAATTAGTCAATTAATAATGATAGATGTATGTTAGATTAAGTAAAAGAAAGAAAAATGGGAAAAATTATTAAATTAAAATTAAGGAGGAAATCGTTAATTAAGCTGAATTATGAAAAACGACTTAATTAATTAAAATAAACATAGAATAATTAAAATCATTACGACATAGTTTTGATGATGTGTTGATAAATGAATAAAACTAAGTTCGTCAAATGTTTTAATGCACACGTAAATTTGAAAAAGTGTTAACAACAGACTTGTTCAAGCAGTAGAGCTGAAGAAGCATTGAGAACAGACTTGTTCAAGTAGTAGAGCTGAAGAAGCGTTGACAGCAGACTTGATCAAGCAGCAGAGTTGTAGAAGCGCTGACAGTAGACTTGTTCAAGCAGCAGAGTTGAAGATCTGCTGAAGAAGCGCTAATAGCAGACTTGTTCAAGCAGTAGAGCTGAAGAAGCGCTGCCAATAGACTTGTTCAAGCAGCAGAGTTGAAGAAGCGCTGACAACAGACTTGTTCAAGTAGTAGAGCTGAAGAAGCGTTGATAGAAGACTTGTTTCAGCAACAGAGCTGAAGAAGCGCTGACAGCAGACTTGTTCAAGCAGCAAAACTGAAGAAGCGCTGGCAGCAGATTTGTTCAAGCAGCAGAGTTGAAAAAATGCTAGTACCACACATAATCAAATAGCAGACTTGATCAATCAGCATCCTTGCTCAAGAAGTAGAGCTGAAGAGGCGCTGACAGTAGGGTTGCCAACAACAGAGTTGACAACAACAACAATGTTGCGCCAACAGCCGTGTTGGGCCAACAATTGAGTTCGTTATCAGTAGACTTCTACAACAGCTTAATACGCCAAAATATACAATTGTCACGTATACGAATATTCCATTAGTCCGCGCACTACTATCCGGTATGCCACATTCTACCGAATATTCCATTAGTCCGCACAGTACAATCTCGTACGCCACGCTCCAACGAATATTATTTATCTGAGCACTATTTCGTACACCAGGCATACGTCAAACGTATAGTTGCCACGTATCTACGAAATAAATTCAACTGTTGTCATGCATCAAATATAAAAAAGGAATCAAAGGACAATGACGAATCTCTCCATCCCTCTCTCTTTTGGACTTTTGAATTCTATGATTCTCTGGTTCTTTCTTGGCTACTCTCTGGCTCATTCTCGCTATTAGCTAAATTATTGCTCAAATTATTTTGTAAGTCATTACATTACGTTGAGAAATAATTGTCTATATACTTGATAGTAATTTCAGTGTTGTAAGTTGAAAAAACGTTGTCTGTTTAATAAGAGAGTGTGATAGCTAGGAGTTCAGAGCAGGCAAGTGTTAAAACCTGTGATCTGAGTGGGTTTGTGTAGAGGATATACAAATCAAAGTCTTCTAGTGCAATCCTTCTAGAAACAAAAGAAGGGGCGACGTATGAGTTTTATCTCCGAACATTCATAAAGTCTTGTGGTGTCCTTTCATTGCATCATTCACTTCGTACATCTACTACTTCAAATCCCACAAGCATTTTCCACACTTGAATCCGTTCAAGAGTTTGTTAAAATTTGTCCAAGAATAAAAAATTTCAATCCCTAATAGGATTAAAATCGCATAAAAGTAAAAATATAACAACAATATTCAACCCCCTTCTATTGTTGTAGTCGATCCTAACAAGTGGTATCAGAGCAAGGTTTTCTATCCTTAAGCTACTATAGATATCTGAAGCATGTCTTACCTAAACAAGATTTCAATGTTCTCAAAGGAATATTATGATGACTGAAAGATTATGATGCATGCACATCTGGCGACTCAAGATGATGATATGTGGTATGTTTTCACAGATGGTCCTATGAAGATTCTGAAGGTTAGCACAGCCACAAATACAATTGAGGGTGCTCCTGAGATGAAGGAGAAACGCCCAGATACAAGTGGACTGCTGAAGACAAGAGGAAGGCCAACCTCGACAACGTGGACAAAGATATTTTATACAAAATTTTGGATAAAACATGTTCAACAAAATCAAGTCATGTTCTACTGCCAAAGAAATCAGGGAGAAGCTGACTCAACTCTGTGAAGGCAACGACCAAACAAAAGAAAATAAGTTGATGGTTGCCACACCGAAGTTCAACATCATCAAGATGCGTCCAAGTGAGACTATGACTAAATTCGATGAAAGACTCAGCAGCATAGTCATTGAACTCTCAACCCTGGGAAAGATATATAACAACATAGAGGTTGTTATCAAAACTATGAGAGTTTTGCTCAGAGAATGAGATATCAAGACGATGACCATGAGGGAATCCAAGGACCTCAACAAGATAGAGTTGTATGATATGTTCGTTGATCTGGAGGCCTATGAGTTTGAGATAAACTCACGAAATGAGGAGGGGTCGTCCACCTCCATCACTACTCAAGCTTTGGTGACTGCTAAAGATCCACTTGCTTCAGCAGCTGCGAAGTCTGCTGAATAGATCAATGACGACGTTATGTCACTATTTGTCAACAAGTTTGGAAAATTAATGAGGAATAATCATTCTAACTCTAATTCAAACAGAAACAATTATAAAAATGATTCTAATACTAACTAAAGTTGTTTTAATTGTGACAAACCAGATCACTTCAAGGCTGATTGCAGAAAACCTAAAAGGGATGACAATAAGCCTTTTGATAAGAAGAACAGGAAGGAACATAAGACTCTACAAGCTGAGGAAATCAAAAGCAAATGGGCTGAAAGCGACTCCAATGAAAGATCCTCAAGAGAAATTGAGGATGAAATCGTCAAATGATTCATGGTAGACGATAGCCAACTCTGTTTGATATCTGGATAGCGTCTACTCAAGGCATATGACAGACAACAACCAACTGTTGACAGACATATCAAAGTGCACTGAACCAAAAATCACTTTCGGTGATAAAAATAAAGGTGATATTGATATTAAAAAGGGGAAGAGTAGTAGAGGAGGCAGAGCAGTAAGGGGGAAGCCTAGATGAGGAAGGTAGCAAATTAAGTCAGCTAGAGCGGGCTCGAAAAAGCTACAAAGGGGGAAGAAATTAAAAAGGAGGGAATTTCATACTCTAAATATTTTGCTTATCCATGTTTATACGTATAAATTTACCTTCAGTTTTTTTGCTTTTATAACTTATTTTAACATAATCAAAAAAGGGAAAATTATTAAATTAAGTTAAAAAAAAAGAAAAGAGGGAAAATTATTAAATTAAGATTAAAGGGGAAATCATTAATTAAGTTGAATTATGAAAAACGACTTAATTGATTAAAATGAACTTAGGATAATTAAAATCAATACGACATAGTTTTGATGATACGTTGATAAATAAATAAAATTAAGTTCAACAAATGTTTTAATGCAAAGGTAAATTTGAAAAAGCGCTGACAACAAACTTGTTCAAGTAGTAGAGCTGAAGAAGCTAACAACAGACTTGTTCAAACAGTAGAATTGAAAAAACGCTGGCAGCAGACTTGATCAAGCAGTAAAGCTGAAGAAGCGCTGGCAGTAGACTTGATCAAGCAGCAAAGCTAAAAAAGTGATGGCAGCAGACTTGTTCAAGCAGTAGAGCTGAAGAAGTGCTGACATCAGACTTGTTCAAGCAGTAAAGCTGAAAAAGCTCTGACAGCAGACTTGTTCAAGCAGTAGAGCTGAATAAGCGCTAACAGTAGACTTGTTCAAGAAGCAGAGCTAAAGAAGCGATGGCAGTAGACTTGTTTAAGAAGTAGAGCTAAAGAGCTCTAGCAGCAGACTTGTTCAAGCAGCAGAGCTGAAGAAGCGCTGATAGAAGACTTGTTCAAGCAATAGAGCTGAAGAAGCGCTGGTAGCAGTCTTGATCAAGTAGCAGACTTGATCAATCAGCAACCTTCCTCAAGTAGCAGAGCTGAAGAGGCGTTGATAGTAGAGTTGATAACAGTGTTGCGCCAACATCTGTATTCGGCCAACAGCTGAGTTCGCTATCAGCAGACTTCTATAGCAGCTTAATACGCCAAAATGTATAACTTCCACGTATGCAAATATTCCATTAGTCCACGCACTACTATCCCGTATGCCACGTTCTACCGAATATTCCATTAGTCCGCGTAGTACAATCCCGTACGCCACAATCCAACAAATATTATTCATTTGAGCACTATCCCGTACGTCAGGCGTACGTCAAACGTACAACTGCCACGTATCTACGAAATAGATTCGACCGTTGACATGCATCAAATATCAAAAGGGAATCAAATGACAACGTCGAATCTCTCTCTTTTGGACTTTTGAATTCTCTGATTCTCTTGTTCTCTCTTAGCTACTCTCTGGCTCATTCTCGCTATTAACTAAATTATTGCTCAAGCTATTTTGCAAGTCATTACAATATGTTGAGCAATAATTGTATGTATTACTTGATAGTAATTTCAGTGCTGTAAGTTGAACAGAACGTTGTCTGTGCAATAAAAGAGTGTGATAGTTAGGATTTTAGTACATGCAAGTGTTAAGACTTGTAATCTGATTGAGTTTGTGTAGAGGCTATACAAATCAAAGTCTTCTAGTAGGATCCTTCTGGAAATAGAAGAAGGGGTGACGTAGAAGTTTTATCTCCGAATATCTATAAAATCGTGTGTTGTCCTTTCATTGCATCATTCACTTCGTACTTCTACTGCTTCAAATCCCACAAGCATTTTCCGCACTTGAATCCGTTCAAGAGCTTGCTACGATTAGTCCAAAAATACAAAAGATTTTCAATCTTTAACAAGATTAAAATCGCATAAAAGTAAAAATACAACAATAATATTCAAACCTCTTTCTATTGTTGTAGTCAATCCTAACTATGTGCTTTATATTAAATAATTTAAATAAATATTATAAACTAAAATATATAATATTATATAAACATTAAAATAAAATGTACATTTTATCTCTAGTTTAATTTTATTTATATAACTTTTTTTTAACATCTATGTAATGTATATTTATTTAAATTATTTTATTTAATATGTCTAATTTTAATTATATAAATTATAATTATAAAGTTAAGTAAAGATAAAATATGCGTGTTATTTTAATATTTATATAATATATATTTTATTTCAATATATAATATTTAAATTTATTTTATTTTAATTATTTAAGTATTATTAATTTAATTATATAGATAAAATATATTAATATTTATTTAAAGATTTTTAATTATTAAAAAATGTGTAATTAATAAGATTATGGGTTTAGAGAGAATTTGAGTATTTTAAATAATTGAATAGAAAAGTTGGTAGATAGAAAATCGTTCCTCGTTTGAACCCTATATAGACCCAACCTGGATTGATAGTTAGTAATAAATATTTACTTGAACAATTTAATTGCTAAAAGTTGGATTTAGAAGACAAATTATATATATATATATATATATATATATATATATATATTAATCTTAGTTAGTGTTAAATATTTATTAATATTTACTTGAATAATTTAAGTGCTAAAATTTGAAATTCTTTTTACAAGGAATCAATTTAAATTGGAATTACATACACAAAATAAAATTAATGAGTAAACAATACAAAATAACATCTAAAAGAACTCAAAATAATTAATTGATGATCTAAATATTAAATCATATAAACAATTTAAAAAAATCAAACTCGCAATAGAAAAGATCCAACGATCATTCAATTTCTTGAACAATGAGTGCTGAAGTAAAGCAAACCGAAAGAACCAATGAAACGATGATAAAAGAATCTTTATCAAATATTATGAATGACAGTTAAAATTATCCTTAACCAAGAGTTGATAAACAACGTTGAAAAAAGATTTATCAGATGAAAACGGATCATCTACGTATATGTCGAGTAAAAAATCCATACAAATAAGAGGATACAGATAAGAGTTCTTCTATATGAAAACTCAAATTTGGAAACTTTCTATTAAAAAAATGAAAAATAACTTTAAATCTGATTATTCCGTATATTTTGTTGCAAGTAAGAGGATGAATAATGAATCAAGAAATGATACAATCGGAGGGTATATACAAAAAATGACCCACCAATGATTGAGAGTATTATTTTAATTATAAAAATCCGAGACGAAAAAACCGATCCAAAAATAAGATGCTAGACCAAATAAAACCGCAACACCAACTCAAATATGAGTGATGAAAAATAAATGAGTACACTCCGATATAAAAAACCCATAAGAGTGGCAAAGAAAATATATATATATATATATATATATATATATATATATATATATATAAATAAATAAATGATGGGCGCGAATGTATATTTTTTTTTAATTATCGAATATTTTTTCATTTCTCTGTACGAATAATTAATTTTTCCTCTCTATTAATAAAAATAATTTTTTCTCTTCTCTTTTATTTTTTTCCTTATTTCTTCTTTCTTATATTTTTTTTAATAAAAATAATTCAAAAATTAAAAAAAATCTCAGATGAAATATCATAATAATATTTTTAATAAAAAATAATATATTGCAATAATAAAATTACTCATAATCTAACATAAGAATAACAAAATTTAGTGGTGAAACAATTAAAAAATAGAAAGTATACTGAAATGTTAATTGAACCACCAAAAAGTGCAAAAGGTGCTCCTATTTACATGATCAATTAAAAAAATACAAATATTTTAATTGTAAAATAAATTATTTGAAGTAAATTTAGTATATTATGAAAAAATAATATTATTGTTAATAAAAGAGTAATTTTCTAAATCCAAAATAAAATAAATCAAACATTTTTTCGAGCCTTGACGACTAATTTTTTCACCGATTTTTTCATAATTGTTTCAACCAAAAATTGTTTTCTCTTTGTGGGTGGACGTTATCGAGCTCGTATATTTAATGGAGAGTGTATCGTTTTTTGTATCGTATGTAGACACTTTTTTCAACTTTTCGTCATTTTGAGGTATTCAATTACAATTATTTGTATCCATTGAATGCTCAAGATTAATAGCAATTAGTTTATCATTCGTCAGATTTTCCCCCATATTGTTGAACCTCATTTATCAACGGAGTGATAGTTTTGTGATGATTTCTTCCCTCAACAAAACTATGATCATCATAACTATTGGTGATGCTTTGATACCCACGTTTCACATTTTTCTACGATCAGTCAATAATATAATTTTGAGGAACCTCAATCACCCCTTTCATTATCAACACATATATCACATGCCTACATAAAATACCCAAATTCAAACATTCGGTAAAGACAATTAACTTGACAATCTAACATAGTATAACACAATACAAAACAAATTTTCGTAGCGGTTCTTTATTTGTTGTCAAAATAGTCTCTTCTACTCCAAATATCACAGTTGTCCCTTCTTCAACTATGATGCATTACAAAACATCAAATCTCTTAATTCATCTTGGACAATTTAAATAATTTGTTAGTATATGCATTTTCAAATTGTCTCTCAATAGGATAACTAGTTATTATGGGAATGACATAATTGAAAGAAGAAAAATCTATTTTTTTTTTCAATCTTCCATTTTAAAGCATGATCATATTGCTCAACAAATTATTTCAAATTTGAGTGATGTAAAAAAACAAACGAGAAACACTTCAAAAAGAAAAAATCCATAAGAGTGACAAAAAAAATAATTTAATCTTCTAATTTTTATAGAATTTATTTTTCTAGATAAAAATGAGTTGAGTTTTGTTAGAGTAAATTAGCTAATTAACTTAGGATAATTAGCCAACGATTATAAAATTAACAGGTTTTGAATATTTAGTTTAAATAATCATAAAAGGAGAAATTGTTAGAATATAATTTATAAAAAAAGTTTTAATAATGAATGGATAAAAATAAATTCTATTAAATATATAAGTTAAATTATATATATATATATATATATAAATGCTAAGTCATATCAAATATATTAATTGTTTTAAAGATAACAATAAGGTTTTGTAGTACATTGGTAAGTACTCTCGCCCGTCACACACGGGTGACCATGATTTGAATCTCACTAGCTCCAAATAATAATTGGAGTTTTGTTATTTCAGGGAAGCTGAGAAAATACCGAAATTGCCACGTAGGGCGAGATCGGTAGTGTGCAATGGCGTATCCGGTATTAAATACTAATGATGCGTGTCCGGTTTCCCAAAAGCATAACCAATAGTAGATGAAACTGGTTCTCCGAAGGCGTAGTCGGTATTAAATGCTAATGATGCGCGTCCGGTTTCCCAAAAGCGTAACCGGTAGTAGAGACAAAATTAAAAAAAAAAAACTGCCACATACCAAGATTATTGTTGTGTACTTTGGATATATAAGAAGATAAAAAGGAAGAACACACAAAAAAAGACTTTATGATCTGGGCTCTCTGGCTAATTAATCTCTCTACAAATATATATATTCAAGTCTTTGTCTTAGTAATTTTTCTGTGAGAGACAGTTCATACAAAGAATTGTATTAATCCCTACATCTGTGTGATTGTTTGTAAGTTGAATAGATAGTATCTATTCAACAAGTGTTGTGTACTAGGAGTTCGGAAACAAACAGTGTTTAAGTCATGGTTGTCCGACTGGGTTTGTATAAACGTTGAGAAAAATATCCTTCTCGAGGTCGAGAAAAAGGGGTGACGTAGGAGAGTTTACTCCGAACATTCATAAACAATCCTTGTATCTTGTGTTATTTACTTTCTGTATCATCCAAACCGATTATTTGTTGATTCAAGTTGAAACAAACACTTCCGCACTTGAACTCGGTTTAAGAGTTTGTGACAACTTGCGTAGAATAGAAACTGATATTAGTCTCTAACCGGGTTATTATGAACCAGTGTATGTGTAAGCGTTCACCTTTGTGAGACCCTAGTCTCCTTTGGCGATCCCAATCCTAACAGGTTTAGTGGAAATTTGTCAATATATTTATTTGACTCTCGAAATTTGGATTTTTTTATGAAATGAAATTTAAACTTTGGAAGATAATACATGAAGTTTGAACATCAAAATTTAAAATTTTGAAATTTTATTTTAAATGGACAAAATTTTTGTCTTCTTCTTATTACATATCATTTTCGTTTTTCAATGGAACGTTTATAAATGGAATGTTAGACGTTTTGGATGTATTATTTTTAAATGAAATATTTTTTTGAGATCTAAACATTGTAATTTATTAAAGATGGTTTGAGTGACTAAGAAAAGATTTGAGAAAATTCGAATAGAAATAGAATTAATATTTTGTTTAGCGAATTTTGAAATAATATAAATTTGCGTACAGTTTATCAATCAATTTAAATGTATTTTGATAGGATTGGTGGTACCAATAGAGACTGAGGTCTGGCTATTGATAACAGCTTACGATAAACGATTCGATTTTAACTCTGTTAGAAGTTAAAATCTGTTTCTATTCTTCACAAATCCTTCGAACTCTTGAAACGGTTTCAAGGACGGAAGTGTTTGTCAGATTTGAAGCTTTGAACCAATGAAAGATGAATGACAGAAAGTAAAGAACATAGAGAGATGTTTATGGATGTTTGGAGCAAATCCTCCTACGTCACCCCTTCTTCCACAACCGGAAGGATTTTACTAAACCCTTTGAATCAAATACAGTTTACTAATCTAGCTAACACTCTATTGAATAGAACAACCTCTGTTCAACTTACAATATTAAGAACAATATTCTCACAGCTAAATAATTTTGATTCTTTCTCTCTTGAACTTAGAAGATGATAGAAATCAGTAAGGCAAGAGTAAACTTGTGAATTGATCAGCAAGTAAGCAAGTTCACTAGTTAACTCGTGTATCTCGGTTGTTTTCCTTGAGCATCTATTTGTAGTAGAAGGACACCAACGATTGAATCTTCTTCATGGACACGTAGCAAGCATCCATTGGAAGGTCGCCCAAAGGACAAGAGTACAGAAGACTTTGAGCACATGGATCGTGGTCGTACCAAACCAGTAGTGCGCTGAATATCCTCTATGATATTGTCTTGTACTAGACAAATCGTTAGAAGGATATTTGCGTATGTGGCGTTCGTTCATTGGATGCAATTAGCTGTCTTGTCGGACTGCACAGGAGTGAGTGGAGCAGAGTAGTAGACAACTAGTTGATCGTGGGTAAGGTTTTGAAAACCGTTTCAGTCATCAACCCGGTTTTTGTGCTGTACTTCGGTCCGACCGGTTCAACCGGTTAAACCACTAGATGAACCAGATTTTTTTTTTCTTTTTTTTAAAAATAAATTTAAATATATTAATACATAAATTATATATATAAATTAGTTAGACATATAAAAATAATCAACATCCCACATAAATTAAAAACCAGTTTACCCACATCCAACAATCAGTCAACAATACCTAAATTAAAAACCAGTTTACCCACATCCAACAATCAGTCAACAATACCTAAATTAAAACCAGTTTACCCACATCCAACAATCAGTCAACAAATTCAATACCAATAATTAAATTGAAGCAATCAACAGTCAGCAAATCCATTAAACAATAAGCAAATTAATAAACCCACACATCACATTGAAGAACCCTAATTACAATACCTAAATTAAAAAACCCTAATTGTATATTCATTGTTTGCTGCTCATTCTCTTCTAAACCCTAATTAAACAATGAATCCTAATTGCATATTCATTGTTTGCTGCTCATCAATGATAAACCAACATATTATCGGAAATACTACAAGAATTCATACTTACTGAAGATCTGAAGAACAGCCGAAAATTTGACAAACAAATGTAGATCTGAAGAACAGCCGAAGATCTAAAGTAGATAGTCGTGAGAAGAACAGTCGTCTTTCTCCTTCGTCCTCAACCTTTCTCCTTCGTCTTCAACCTTTCTCCTTCGTCGTCAACCTTTCTCCTTCGTCGTCTTCAACATATTTCTTCTTTCTTTCTCTCTGTTTCTGTTTACTGTGATAAGTTAAAGTCTAAAGCAAAAACAAAAGCAAAAAGTAATAATAAATATGGCTCACAGCTCATTAATAGGTAGTATAGTACTGAGTACTGACAAAGAAATAATTAAATATTATTATAATAATAATTATATAAAATTTATATAATTTACCTTTCCAACCGGAAAAAACCGGTTTGTTTTTCAGGTTAAGTCGTCCGGTCGGACCGGATTTTGACCGGTTCGAAAGGTGACCGTTTTGAAGGCAAAACCCGGACCGCTCACCAAACCGTTTCGCGGTTGGACCGGTTGGACCGCCGGTCGGACCGCGTATTTTAAAACCTTAATCGTGGGTAGACGTATGCTAACTTCAAATAGTTGCTGAAGCAATGCATTAGACGTGCTCCATTAGACTGCCTAGTCTAAGGGAGTTAGACGTCAACGTCTAATAGCGTGTTCCATTAGACCGACAAGTCTAATGGAGTTAGATTGCAACATCTAATTACGCCTCCTTCAGACATGTTTGAAGGAGTTAAACGTCAACGTCTAACTATGTTTCTCATTAGACTACCACGTCTAATGGAGTTAGACTTTAACGTCTAACTTCGCAACACGTCTAATTAGCTTGCTTATACTACGTCTAAGTTAGCCAAGTCTGATGCACCTACACAGAAACAATTAGATAGCTTAGTTTCATTCAGATTTGAACATCATCAAAATTCAGTTGTTTAATATTTCGTATTTTCCGTTAATTAACTATTTACTTAGTTTTTCCCAACAATTTCTTCTAAGTTAATTAACTCTTTATTTAATTTTCCCCAACATATTTGTATTTTAAATTAAGTATTTTTTTTATCCAGATACATGAATTGTAAATTATAGAATGTGGTTTGAATGTCTTAAAAATTGTAAGAATATTTAAAAAATTGAAAAAATAAATAATTAATATTTTTACACATATTATAAATTAGCTAGGAAAAAAATATTACGTTAAAGTAAAAAATAAACGAGATCGTTTGCTTGAGAAAAAAAAATCTAAAATAACTAAAATTATAATAATTAAAATTGATATGTCATATTTAAGATTAGAAAAATGATTAAGTTTAATCTCCAATCACACTTAACCATCTATATAATATATAAATAAATAAAGATTTTTGATATATGTGAATCAAAACGCATTAAACAAAAATTTTCTTATACGGATAAAAATATAATTAAAATAAATTTAATAATAATAATAAAAAATAATAATAGTATTTAATATTTAAAATTCTTAATGTTCCGCGTTCATTAAATTTGATGTTGAATTTAAAATATAAAGTATTATTAGGATAGTTGGTTAAGGGTTATACTTGTTTTGATAGGTGGTAAGTTCAAAACACACCTATAACATTTTAAATTTTATTTTTAACCGTTTTAAGTATATATATGAGTGTGTCAATCCACAATTCGACCCAAATATCCATTTACTCTCACATATATATCTAAATTAATCACAATTCTCAATTCAGCAATTCGGACACTTTAAAAATTAATTATCATATAATATATAATATATTATATATATATATATATATATATATATATATATATATATATATATTATTGAAATTTAATTGTTAGAAAATCTTTCAAATTATTTTTTCATCGGAATTTACTCAAAAGGCATAAAATTATTTTATTCACGTGACTTCTTTAGCATGGTCTTAATTATTTCTTCTAATATATGATAATTTGAGTTTAAATTATTAAAATGAGATAATTAATATCAAATTTATTATAATTTTTTAACAAATAATGTTAGAGATAACCACCAAATTTATAAATCAATTAAGTAAAATCTTAAATGACATCCAAATAGAACTGTTTCGAATCATCCTATGCTAATTAAAAACAACAATATAGCTTCTGTCAAAGACTCAAAGCGATTAAAGAACTAGAAAATACCTTATAGAGTTGGGTGAGTGAGTATATATTCAGTATATAACTAGAATGACATAAAATTTTCCTAAAAGGACATATGATACTATTCCCTTTCAAACTATTATGTGTTTATAAACATTGTAAAATGAGTATAATAAAAATTCTACACGATATTATCTTAACTGAAATGAAGTGAAAATAATTTTGTCTAAAAAATCAAATCTGTTAAGTTAGATTTTCAATAAAATTATTTTAAGTTAAAGTGAGCGTTATAATTATGAAATTTGTGCTGGCCTATTAATATTATAATAATCTAATGAATACTAATAAAACAATTTTTTTGACCAAAAAATTGTTAAAATATAATGTTTATTCCTCCTTTATTTTGGTAATAGGACTAAGAAATAAAGTATTGAATATTACTACAATACTCTTTAGAATTCAACGTTAATTACTCTTTATTTGTTGAACTTGAAATGAATTCATTAAAAACAACATAGAGATTTAATATATATCTTGGTATATTCACACATTGAATTGTTTTATATCATTTAAAATTATGGTAAGTTTAACCAGTCAAATTAGAAAGACTATGTGTTCAATGTACGTATCAAATCAACATAGATACATATAATAAGAGATAAATATTAATTTCATAATCTATTCATATTTTTTTAGAAATAGTTCTTTGTTAATAACTAATATGTAATTATACTTGATTAAAATTTATAAATATTTTTAACACTAAAAATCTGTAAGCCCTTATCATTGCACTACACCACAACTACCTAGATGAAAATTGGGAAGAGAAAATAGTGTTAGGATCCATTATTAAATGAATTCAAAACATTTGAGTTAGGAGAAATAACTATAGTAAGAATAATTTATTTATTAAAAAGTTTATATTGATTGATTGGTACATATTTTCACTTTGGTTTCTATTTTGATATATTTAATTAGAAAACAAAAAAAAGAATTTTCTCTTAAAAAACAAATTAAAGATTAAGAATGAAAATAAGAAAAAACAAGAAAGGGACATTATTGTAAATTGGGAATATGAATTGGAATTGTTGAAATTTTCAAAACTTAAGAAAAGGAAACGGGTCGGTTTCCAAAAAATAAAACCAATGGCCATGTTTCGATAAGCTGTTAACGGGTCCCGCTCGCTCGGGGGCCCAGAGGGATGTTTCACAAGAGAGAGTGGGTCCCTCCACCTCCGCTACTAATACACAATAGAATCCCGCTTATCTCTCTCTCCTCAACCTTGTCTATTTTCTCTTCTCTCTTTCTCGCTCTCAGAGTAGTCAAATTGAAGAAGGAAGAAGATAAAGAAGACGACTAGCTGACGACGGGAGGCTTTTGACGGAATATTCCATCGCCGGCCAGGTAACTGATCAATCACTCTCTCTTATCGATCGCCATCTATTAATTTGTTATACTTAATTGATACTAGCTAGCAAGTACTATATATTAGGATTTGGTAGTTAACCGCCGCCGATGATTGATCGATCGATCGATTTGATGATCTCAATCTGTTTCGATATATATAAACATTAATCGATCTGATTAATCATATCTATGGATTAGACTAACGAACGAGCTTTCGATCTCTCATCTTATTATTATTATTGAGTCAATCATACTGCTACAGGAATAATATGATTCTGATCATCATCGGATCGATCAGAATGAGACTCAGGTCTCTCACTTTAATTATATTTCAGTTTTTGTTTTAGTTCTTCTTCCACTAGTACTGTTATAGATAGATGCGATACCTGAATAATCCCGATATAACGAATGAACATGAAATAACTGGATTTAGGATGTAGCTAGCAATTCATATCTATTTAGTCTGATGATTTCTGTGTCGTCTTCCTACTCCTGTGATGGATCGATCATACTCCTCATTGGATGGATCGATCCATTTCTGATCAGTTTAATTAATTAATTAATTAATAATCTAATCAATTTAAATCTGAATCCATAGAACTGGATTTCGATCGATCGATCTTCTTTAAATTCTCTGGTTTGTATTTGGTTGATTGGCGATCGATGAACTTTGGCATCTTGCTGATGATTCATTGACGCGCTTGAAGTTGATTGCCAGTAAGTAGAAAGAGAACAAAAGGAGGAAAAATAAAGAAAAAGCTGAGGGTTAGCCTGGACTGTTTGGGAAAGAAAATTTGTCTCTCTTTATTTTATTTCAATCATCCCATCTGGAAAGCCTAATTTAACTGCTTATACCATCACATTTACAGATATACCCTTTAGGATTTAAAAAAAATATATAAATAAAATAAATAATATTCATATTTGTGTAACAAAATAAAAGTTAAAAATAAATAAATTATAATAGTTGTTATCTTTTATTTTGATTTCTTTTCCTCACTTACTACCATGTTATGCCTATTTTACTTATTATTTTTCAGACTAATATTTTAAGTGATTTTGACAATTCATGTATTTGTTATTATTATTATTATTATTATTTTTTATAATGACTATTTGAAATATTTATTTCTAAATATAATATGATGATTTCTTTGTTAAACACAACAATAAATAAATAAACATAAATCATAAAAATGGAGTTGGATTTTCTAGACTTCCATGATTTTTTGTTTGGATTCTTCAAATAATTCCTAAATCTCTAATAACTCCAATTGTTACAAAATTCAATACCCCAAACTATTATTTTTTACATAATTCTGATTACTAGTGCCAAACATATTTTTTACTGTGGTAATTTTACTGTGTACTAGTAGTAAAAGACTAAAGGATCATGATGTCCTATGTTCATTGGAGGGTAAAGAGTTAAATATTAACTGTCTTGAGCATGTTCTACACAACAATAGAGTATGGTCCGTAAAGGACAGATGTACACAGCCAGCTCACATGCAATAGTTATTTCACTCTATCAACAAGTTTCTTTCTTTCTGTTCATTAATCATCGTTTCAGTGTTTCTCTATGGGCTTGTTTAATGGGTTATTTGAGGCCGTTTTATTGTTTTTTTTTAAAATTTATTATTTGATGCAAGAGTAAGTTATTAAAGTTTGTAATTAATTGAATTATTATAATATTTTTATTTGTTTTTAATTTTATAAAATAAATAAGTTTATTTTAATATTTTAGTTGATTAATTGAATAATTTGATAATTGAAAAATAATTTGATTTATGAGTTTCAAGTAAAAATTCTAAAATATATCTTATCAAATTATTTTTAAGAATATGTTTGATGTTGGGTTTTTATGAAAAATAATTAGTGAAAAAATAGTTATTTAAAATTTTAAGTAATTTTTATAAAAATAAAGTAAGAGGAATTTGATATTTTATTTTATGAATTAAATGGGTGTATATTAAAAAAATATGATAATTTGTTTTTTTGTTAATATAAAAAACCTCCTACAAGTCCTTTCTTATTCTTAAGTTATTCATTTAATTTTTTTTTTGTCAGTAAATTTTAAACTATTTTCTTAATGCCGTCAAGTGTGTATATGTACACTTTTTTAATAGTTAGAACTTATGTTTTCACATAAAGAAATTGAATTGGAGGAGATCAAATTATTATTTTTTGATATAGTATCTCTCTTTCTTATTTTCTTTCAAATATTTGATTGATGAATTTCCTAGACAATAGAGTGATTGATACCCTTTCGATAGATAAGGAAAAAAAAAAAAAGTATAGGGGAAGTCTATGTGAAAATGGTTGTATCCAAGAAGTGGGGACAAAACAAGTCACATTATTTTTAGTTTTTACAATATTGCCAAACCAATTGACTGGGCCCATGTAAGAGGGCGTGCAATGCACTATAATCAAATTCATTTTATTTATGTATATGTTGGGAAATAAACCAATTAAAAGTCCCCTTTTATTATTGTTCTTCATCAGGCTGCTGTTGACAAAAACAGAGTAAAAGAAAGTTCATTTAAACTATGGAAGACGGAACAACAACAACAGAGGTTGAAGTGAAGATTGTGGAAGATAATGAAATCAAGATATCCGATCCTGTAAAGGCAAGTATCTGTTATGGTTTTAATTATGAGGAATGAAAGAATCATTTTGTACTTGCACGGGATCCTATTCTTCTTCTCTTTGTTCATTCTTTCCTGAAATTGGTTTCTTATCATTGCAGATTCACCACGATGGAAAGAAAGAGGAGGAAGAACCAGTCCTAGATGATGGAGAATTCATTAAAGTTGAGAAGGAAACAGATTTAGATGCCAAAGATGGTTCACATACTGATACTGCTGAAGAAACTCTAACCAGTATCGACAAGCCGTCGTCGTCTGTCATCATCGAACGAAGTGGTAGTAATTCACATCCAAGCAGAGAAATCCTCGAGGCTCATGAGAAAGTGAAAGAACTTGAACTGGAGCTAGAAAGAGTATCGCAAGCACTCAAGCTTTCTGAATCAGAGACCAGTCAGCTCAAAACTGAAGTTTCTCTCACGAACGATAAACTGGATCAAAGTGGAAAGAAATATGAAGAACTCGAACACAGTCAAAAGAAACTGCAGGAACAAGTGATCGAAACAGAGGAGAGATACAAAGAACAACTTAATTCTTTTCAAGAGGAATTGAAAGTTCAAGAAGCTAAATACAAGGAGCTAGTCACTATAAAAGAATCATTCGACAGTCTCAGCCTCGATCTGGAAAGCTCCAAAAAGAAAACCGATGAACTAGAACAACTTGCTGAATCAGAGACGAAAAGGGCATTAGAATTCGAAAAACTAATCCAACTTGCCAAGGAGTCGGAGGATCAAACCGCTTCTCATCTCTCATCAATCCAAAGCGAGTTAGAGGTTTCTAAACAAACACTCGCCTCGAACGAAACAGTTATTCAACAACTGAAGGAGGATGTCGAGAAGAGAAAAGCTGTTGAATCTAAGTTAAACGACGATCTTCAAGCTAAAATCTCGGAATTGACAGTTCTGAACGATGAACTACTGAAAGCGAACAAAGAGAAGAAAGAACTAGAAACTGCTGTAGCAGAGCTGACCGGAAACTTAGTCCAGGCAAAAGAGCTAACAAACGAACTCGAGACGAAGCTGCAGGCGTCGGACGAGAACTTCTGTAAGACCGATTCTCTTCTTTCTCAAGCTCTGGCAAATAGCTCCGAACTTGAAGAGAAGTTAAAATCTTTAGAGGAGCTCCACCACGAATCAAGATACGCAGCCACGACTTTCCAGCAGAAAAGTCTCGATCTTGAAGACGTGATCCAATCGTCGAGTATTGCAGCTGAAGCTGCTAAATCAGAATTTAGAGAGCTCGAGAATAAATTCATAGCTTCAGAGCAAAAAATCGTTGAGCTAGATCAACTGCTGAATCTCGTGGAGTTGAAGGGAAACGAATCGGAACGACAAGTGAGAGAGCTAACAGAAACAAATTCCGAAATCAATTTGAAACTGAAAGAAGCGGAAGAAGAGAAGAACAAGCTGACTACACAACTTAAGGAATACGAAGAGAAGGTAGAACAGATAGAGTCTGTATTAAAGCAAGCTTCTTCAAGGAATGAAGAACTTGAATTGGAACTGAAGAGTGTCGCTGAAAAATCTTCTGAGCACGAGGTACGTGCCGATACGATTCATCAACGGAATATCGAACTCGATGATTTGATTCAAGCGTCGCATTCTAAAGCCGAGTTGTTGCTGGAAACCGAGAAGAAACGAAACCAGGAACTTGAAGAACAGGTTAGAGCTTTCGAGAATAAGCTTGAGAACATCCAGGATGAACTAGATGCGTTCAAAACTAAATCATCGATTCTCGAGGAATCACTTCAGATAGGAAGTGAGAAAGAAAGAGAATTGACGGAAAGTTTGAAAAAACTTGAAGACGCATCCAAACTTACAAGTGACAAGCTTGCGGAAACAGAGACTCTCATTGATGAACTGAAGAACGAGCTAAACCTGACTCAAAAGAAATCGGAAACTATTGAGGAGGAGATCAAATCAGCCGGAGTTAGAGAATCCGACCTTTTGGAGAAGCTCAAGTCAGCAGAAGAGGAACTTGAGAAGCAAGGAAAAGTCTTGGGAGACGCCATTGCCAAACACTCGGATCTTGAATTATTGCATCAATCTCTATCTAAGGATTCAGAAGTGAAGCTTCAAGAAGCTATGTCGAGCTTCACTACAAGAGATGCCGATGCAAACTCGTTGAACGATAAACTGAAATTACTCGAAGATCAACTGAAGGTCTATGAACATCAGATATCATCTGCTAAGGAAGAACTAGATCAAGCTTCAGCCACAAATGAAGAACTGAAGAGGACGATATCAGAGAAAGAAGAAAAGGCGACCCAATTTTTATCAGAGAATGAACTGTTGTCTGATACAAATACACAACTGATTAACAAGATTACCGAGCTTCAAGTGTCATTGGCATCTGCTTATAGTGAAAAGGAAGCCTCTGCAGAGAAACTCCTATCTCACGTGAATACCATTGCTGAATTAACCGATCATCACTCAAGAACATCTGAACTTCACTTGGCTGCTGAAGCCCGATTTTCAGAGACCGAGAAGCAGTTGAATGAAACCGTTCAGAAATTCACTTGTAGAGATTTAGAAGCAAATGACTTCAGCGAGAGGGTAAAACAGCTCGAAGAACAAGCCTTGGAAGCTGCTGCCATTGCTGAAACTCAAAAGGCCGAGCTGGAACATGCTAGATTGAAACACTCTGAGACTGAAAGCACCATTCAGAATTTGCACGAGAAGATAAGCCAATTCGAGAAGGAGAAACAGGAGCTTGATGAGGTAAATTCAACTGTTATTCAGGAACTGACCTTATGGAAGGTGCAAGCGAATGATCTGAAGGAAAAGCTATCGGGAACAGTTGCGGAAAAAGAGGAAACAGTAGAACAACTAGTTTCTTCGAAGAAACTAATTGAGGAACTCACTGAGAAACTTAAGATCGAGGAGCAGAAATTGCTTTCTCAGGTTTGTTTGTTTGTTTGCTACTTCTTCTTCTTCATCATCATCTAGATTTGGTTGCTTAGTTATTTAATTGGAATTCAATTAACAGAGCGAGGAGCACAATGAAAGAGGGCTGCAGCATGAAACAGCTCTCACGAGTTCCTTGAGCGAAATCGAATCCAAGAATGAAAAAGTTGGACTCCTTGAGGGAAAACTAAAAGAGCTAGAGCAACAACTTGAATTAGTTCATGCAGAATCTAAATCCAAGGTCAGTGTCTCAAGAGCTGAATCTAATTGTTTCATGAAGTTTGTTTACCTGCTAAATCATGTTATCTTTTCCTCATGTATCAACAGAAAGACGAACTAGCTCAAAAAGAGTTAAATCACGAGGCCACACTAAAGAATTCTTCAGAAGAGCTCGAAGCCAATAAGAAAAAGATTGTAGAGCTTGAATCACAATTGAAAGAGCTCGAAGCTAATAAAGAAAAGGTAGTAAAGTTTGAGACACAAGTGAAGGAACTCGAGGAAAAACTTGCTGATGCGAAATCTAAGGTTAGTTTTTTTTTTCCTTTTTCTGACAAAACATTTTTTCTAATACGAAAACAGTCAGCTATATTTGGGATTAAATATTTGCAGGAAGAATCAGGAGTGGAGGTAAAGTCTAGAGACATTGGATCTTTAATACCATCATCTCCATCAAAGAGGAAGAGTAAAAAGAAGCTAGAAGTAACTGCTGCTACTTCTGGTCAAACTGCTACTGAAACAAGAGTGGAGGTTGTGTCTCCTATTATGACATTGAAGGTGGTATTGGGTGTGGCACTCTTCTCCATCATATTTGGTATAATCCTTGGAAAGAAATATTAAACCTAATTTATATGGTTTTTTTGTGCTCTTCTACTTATTATTTTAAATGTCTATTTGGATTTTGGATTTTGGGATGTGAAAAGGGTGGTTTTTCTAGTTTATTATTATTATTATTGAACATTTGCGAGGTTTTCCTGTCTGAATTCTTTTAGTACAGTACAGGTTTGTTGTTTTGTTTGGTCAGGGGATTTGATTTATATAAAAGTTTTGGGTATTATTATTTTCCCCCATCACTTTGTAAGAATTGGTTGGCTGATTCTTATTATGTTACTGTAACTTTCAAATTGCTTGTTTTTATAATACTAGATTTATATCTTATTATTGTTATATATGATTGTTGAGATGTTGTATTTATGTTATGCGATTTGTATGATATGTGATTGAGAATAGTTGGGTCTTAAAATGGCAAGAACATGCATTGCATTGCTTTGCTAAGAGATTTTGGTTGTTACTACCTCTCCCCTAATATATGCCATTTAGTGACAAGAGTCTTGTGGTAGATTTTTCCAAGTCTCTTTGAATCATTTGTAGTGATTCCTCGGTGCAACAACTTGCAGAAGGGGAGATGAACACATTGGAATTGAACAAGTCCATAACTAATCAAAGTTTTTCTGTAATTTGATTTTGCAGCATTTTATTTATTTCTTAGATTATAGTGACATTATTTATCTTCCTAGATTAGGTGGTTAGTATTTTTCTCGCAAGGCTATATAAACAAACTATACTACACTGAATATTACGACAAGAGATTTTCTTTAAAACTTGAACTCTTTTCTATATTATGAGTGTGAGTATATCTTTAAGTTTGTGAAATTTTAATCGGTTTACGTGTTAAGAATCTTTTTAAATAAAACATTATTTTAAAAGATTTATAAAAATATATCATGATTTTTGAAATTAATTATAATAATAATTAACTTTTGATCAAATTTTATACATTTAAAGTTGAAATAATCAAATAAAAATTTGATTAAAGAAATCTTTAAGGGGTGACATAGTGTTAGAGACAACAAAAGTAAATTAGTTAAAAGTAATTAATTTTAAAGACTTTTTATTTAATAAAGAGTCATCAATTTATTTTTATTTTAAAATCAATTAAAAGTATACGTATACAAACGTATTTTAAACTAGAGTTTCAGTTTGGTTATACATGAGAAATGTCTTTTGTGCTACATCCTCTGTACCCGTTAAAATGGTCTATATTTAATAAAATATTGGCTTTTATAAATTGATTCTATAACATTTTATTTTAACAAATTATTCTTCAAATTCAATTTTCTGGGTTGCATAGGTTTTTCCTTGGTATTTGAATGCTGATACCTATAACTAATGACGATGACTAGGGATAAATATACCTGAAAACCTCAATTTAAAGACATTAGGGTTTAAAAATAAATCTTAAACAAGCTCTTATTAAAAAAAAAATTATAAAAATATTTTGAAATCATTTTTTTAAACTTTTTTTAGATTTTAGAAAATAGTTTAGGATCCCAAAATTATAAAAATAATTTTGGAATATTAAAAATGGAACCAAACAAACCCTAGGACTAGTGCTCTCATTCCTAGGTGCGATTTCCATCGGTCGGGGTTAAAATCCCCGGTCCTAGGTCGGAACCCCTCGGTTGTGGTGCGGGGATTCTCAATAGGGTGCGAGAATTCTCGGTCGAGTGCGAGGAATCTCGGTCCTTGGATAGCCTCGGGCTAACTTGCCTCGGTCCTTGGCATGAATAACACTAGGTTCTAGGTTAACATTGGTCTAACTTTCCTTGGTCGGAAATTGAAAATGGGTTAAATTCTTGCTAACCTTGGGCTAGGTTTTCTCGATCGGAAATTGAGCCCGGGTTAACTTTTAGCTAACCGTGGGCTAGGCTTTCTCGGTCGGAGGTTAGCCTTGGATTAACTTGCCTCGGTCGTCAAGAACACCAAAATTGCAGGTTAGGTAATTTCGTTCAGGGCCTGAATACTTTGATCTAAGGGCATGAGAATCTTCCAATAGTTTCTAGAATCATTTATAACATCTTCCCGATGCATCGTTCGACCGAAAAGAGGTTCCATTTAAACCAAACAATTTTGGTACAAAAACGTGTTTTTGGCTTTGGGATTTTAATGAAGCGCAAGGAGCTTGCCAATAACTTCTTTAAACTTTTATATGGTTAAAAGAAACCGAAACATCAACACAAGTTATTCATTTGAACTAATTCAAGAACTCAAATTTTCATTTCTTATGAAAATTTTAGTTTTTGATCAAACATGATCGGGATGGATTGGAATTGGTCCAAATAGGTTCCTAACATCATTAGAAACATGATGAGAAGTTTTCCGGGTTGCTTTTCTTGAGCAATAACTCAAGAATAGAAAGCCCGATTTTGAAAATTTTCAAATTTAAATTTAGGGGTTTCTAATTTAGGTTGATTGATTGGGTTTCGGGCGCAAATTCAAACGCGGGATGCTTTGTTGGCGTTCCATCTGAGTTATGTCCGCATTTGGGAATTCCGTCGCAGTTTGGCTAACGATGCTGAGACGTCCGTTTTTTGATCCATATCTTTGCAAACGCGTGTCTCCTCCGTTATAGCGGGCGACACAAATGGTTTTCATGCATTGGATGAGTTTCCAGCGCTTATCCGAAGGTTGTGGCTTTTGCTGCAATGATTCTTCCGAGTTTCGACCACACAATATCCACGCTCAATTTTAAGCCCAAAGATTTGTTTGAAATTTGTTTTTCTTTCATTCCTTTGGCTTTATTTTTTATCTATAAAATATAAAAAATATTTTAAATAAATATGTCATTTATTTTGTCAATTTATTTTAATATTTAGTATATTTTTGGGGTTTAATAAATAATTTATTTGGGATAAAATGGATACAACATTTATCCTAATTTTTTATTTTAATCTTTTTGATTTTCTTAAAATTAATTTGAGATAAAATGTGTATAATATTAATCTCAAATTATTTTATTTATTTTTGTTGGCCATTATCCTTAATTAATTAGGATTTAATTATTACAATAATTAACCAAATTAATTTTTTAATCATCTTTTGACATTTATTTTATTTTTTTGAATTTATTTATTCAAATAATTATTTTAAAATTGATAAATTGGGTATGTCAAATTTTAGTGCTTATTTATTTATAAAGAAAAATAGATTATATGAAATTATTTTAAACAAAATAGATTAATGTTATATATATTTATGTATATAAACATAAATATTATTCAGAATTAACTAGGAAATTAAGATATAACTATATAATTCAAAAATAAGGAGAAGATGAAATAAAGATGTAATGATTGTATCCATTAAAAAAACAAAATATTATATATATATATATTCATAATTATTTAATTATGAAGGAAGAGATTAAGTTTCATAATTTACTTAGGGGTGTTCAATATTTGGTCTGAACCGAATATCCGACCGAATTCGAATTCACCGAATTCGAATTACATTTTCGGTTTTCGAATCGAATTTTAAACCGATTCGAATTCAAATACGGTTTTCGGTTTGGTTTTCGAGTTTAGGTTTCAACTCGAAAACCAAACCGAAAACCGAATTCATTTTTATTATTTATTTTTATTATATATTATATAACTTATTACATATTATATAATAAATTATCATGGGCCTCCTACTAGATCCTTACATTAAATCCATAATCCCTCATTCATTTTCTCTTTTCTCTAGCTGTTCACACTTTTCAACCGCCATATATTGTCGTCGTCGACACTGTTTAATTTTGTCGTTCAATTATCGAATATATATTGGTGTTAGTCACTAAGCTAAGTTTGCGTGATTTATATTTTTTTTTATTAATTTAAGTAGATAAGATCTCTTTAATAACTTATTTATTTTGTTAACTCTTTTTAAAAAAATTATCTTATGGGTAGGTGATATATATTTCGTTTAAACCGAATATCCGACCGAATTCGAACCGAATTCGAATTCACCGAATTCGAATAAACCGAATTCGAATTTATTCAAATCGGTTCGGTTTTCGAATTTGCTTAAAAAAAATAAAAATTCGAAGAACCCAAACCGAAAACTCGAATAACCCGAAAACCGAACCGATGAACACCCCTAAATTTACTTAATATATTAATTATTTATAGATTCAAGCATTAAAGAGTTATAATTTATTAAGGAAATAATTATATACCTTAGTTAGTATAATTAAACAATTCAAATTTTAGAATAATAATTATTTAAAAAATTTAAAATAATGATAATAATTATTCTAATTTATTAAAGTTTCTTGAATAAAGGTAATTATATATATTCATATAGGATATATTTTAGAATTAATTAAAATTTGAAAATTAAATATACTGAATATATTTTGAATTTTAAATAAACAAATAAAATATATTATGCAATAAATTAAATTATGAAATTTAATATATATATATATATATATATGACATTATAACATAAAATCTGATCTATATAAATATTTCAATATTTTTAATCGTATATGTTAGATAAAATTAGACCGGTTAATAGAACTTAACACAAATAAACTTCCTATGCAGGAACATACAAAGAATCGGACCGGTCAAATCACTGAACCGGTTAAGAAACTCAACCGGTCAAACACCTAAACCAACTAAAAACCTGACCGAACAAGAAGGCAAGATCGGTCAAAACAAGAAGGCCGGAAACACTAGACATTCGGTCATTTAGAAGCCAAGGAATAACCGGAAGCCATCCGGTTAACACACATAACCGACCAGCATAAGAAGATACTTCGGGTATCTGTTGAGAATGATACCAAAGGAACAGACTAAACATTGCCATATTCATACAAGTCTGAGGACAGTCTGCAGGCTGTAGAAGACCGTCCTACAAGATCTTTCCACTTCAGGATAAATCAGAAAGACAATCTTCCAAGTACAGACAACTGTCTAACCGACAATCACCACATTAAGTAAAAAGACAAACCTAGCCGGTTTGTCCTACACACTGGAAGATTAGACCGCCAGGTCTGAAAGGTTGACCGCCAGGTCTGAATCACTGAACCTCTGCTCAACCAATCAAATTCAAGGAAATGAAATATGACCGTTGGCATATTTCACCTATAAAAGGAGCAGCTGAAGAGGAGTAAATGTGGGACATAGTGAACAATTAATCTACAAGTGAAAAGAGTGTGTTCTATCTCTAGAAAGCATAAGTGCTAAGTTGAAATATAATTTTTACAATTTCGGTTAAAATTGTACTAGTGTTATCGAGAAGGAAATAAGTCTCGATCGGATTGTGTTTGTATTCCTTAGTGAATATCCTTCTCGCGGTTTCGAGAGGAAGGTGTGACGTAGGAGCTTTATCTCCGAACATCCATAAAAACCTGTCGTGTCATTTACTTTCCGCCAGTTCTACATTCTAACCGATCTGTACTAACTTACTTATACCGCTATAACCGATTCAACAGCATTGAAACCGACTTACTGAGTTACAAAACCGACCTAGCAACTTCCAAACCTGACTTATTCAAAACCGGTTCTATCTATATTGTGAGTGTGCCGCTTCAACCTAAAACAAACCACTTCTGCGTTTGAACCTGGTTCAAGGGTTTGTGACAGTTTGTGTAGTATTGAAACCCCGGTGTTAATCTCTAACCGGATTAATCACCACCCTTTGAGTGAGACGCGCTAACCGGCCAACCCCGGTCCTCCAGCCGCGACCTAGATCCTAACAATTGGTATCATAGCAGTTAGTTTCAATACTCAAGCAAGCATGTCTTTCGATAGGCCCCCTATGCTAGAAGGTGATGACTTTGCCACCTGGAAGGCACACATGCACCTACACTTAATCACCATGGATGATGAGATGCAGTTCATCATAGCCGAAGGACCGATAATCATTGACAAGGACATGAAGGATTGGACAGCTGAAGATATGAGAAGAAACAATCTGGATAACCATGCTAGAAACCGGATCTCCAACGGTGTGGAAAGAAACACGTACTGCAAGATCAGAGACTGCAAAACCGCAAAGGAAACATGGGAAACCGTTATTCAGATTCATGAGGGAAATGAAAGAACCAAGGAAAACAAGGTAATGGTAGCTACTCAAAAGTTTGAAAGCATCAAGATGAAACCGGGAGAAACAATGAGAGAATACAATGACCGGTTCACAGGTGTGTTAGACGAGCTAGCAACTCTTGGCAAGAGGTATGACAACAAGGAAGTCATTATGAAAGCATTAAGATCTCTTCCAAGTGCGTGGGATATAAAGACAATGGTGATGAGGGAATCAAACTGCTTAAGCAAGATGAAACTACACGATGTATTCGAAGACCTTAAGGCATATGAGTTTGAAATGAGATCTAGGACTGAAGAAGAAGTCTCAGCCTCAACCTCAACCAGAGCACTGATCACATCCACAGAATCGGTTGTACCTGCACCGATCAGAACCGCTGAACAGTTCACTGAGGATGCCATGGCAATGCTTGCACAGAAATTTGGGAGATTCATGAAAAGAAGTCAACCGACAAACAACTACAACTACGGTGATAAATCAAACGTAAGGTGTTATAACTGCAACTGTCTGGGACACTTCAAGTGGGAATGCAGAAAACCGAGAAGGGATGACCGGAAACCGGACAATCAAAATAACCGAAATAACTATCAACAAACCGGTGAAGAAAGTGAGGTTCAGAAAGCACTGATAGCCGATGATGGAGGTAGCTTATGGGCTCACAGTGACAGTGATGACGATCTCACATGTCTCATGGTAAATGAGGAACATGTATTTGACTCTCCTTGTGAAGAATTTACTAAAGTGAGTTATATAATGCATTAAATGATATGGTAGCGGAATATAAGAATCTGTTAACCTTAGTACCTAAGCAACCCAACTTTAGAGCCGACCTCATAGTACCCATATTGACCGAACCAGAGATCATACAACCTAATGAAACCCCTACCTTAGAAACCGAGTCAGCACCTGAACCATCACCCAAGACCGAACAGTCTAATGAGCCAGTTCGAGAATTGACCGAGGAGGAAAACGCCTGACTCCAGTATAAAATGGCCGCATATAAAAGATCTAGTGACATGGTAAGAAAAATGTGTAGTTATAAGAGACACCCTTTCTGCATGTTTGGTCTAGTATACAAAAACGATAGATCCAAAAACCAAAAACCCGTAGACAAAGTAAGGCTCTCAAAGAATGACCTTCCTTTCGTAAGTTTCGTCAGAAGTTCCTTAACCGCTGAAGAGGAATTAACAGCCTATTATACGGAAGAAAAACTAACCTATGTAGGTCCAACTGATTCTGAGAAATGGCTTCACCCTGAGAAAAGGAAAGCCAACCTGTTCAAAAATAGGAGAGCCAATCCACAACCGCATAGGACAAACCAAAGATCATCCCCACACAAGGCCTTCTTAGGAAAGCCGAAAGACCCAGAACCGAATGCCAGAAAGATAGTTAAAACCTTAACAAGGAAAGCTGTCCGGTTTGTCAAGGTCTGGATACCCAAGGGACTAATCGCCTGTGGACCCAAGTAAATGTGGGTACCAAATAGTTGTAAATATGTACATTTTGCAGGATATAAAGAAACGGCTAGGAAACTCTGAATGGTACTTGGATAGTGGTTGCTCCAGACATATGACCGGAAACAACAATCTTCTAACCGACATCAGAATAGAAACCGGTGCATTAATCACTTTCGGTGACAACTCAAAAGGTAGAACCGTGGGCAAGGGTAAGATTGTCCATGGTATCCTAACAATTGATAATGTACTCTTAGTTGAAAACCTACGTTTTAATTTGCTAAGTATCAGTCAAATGTGTGATGCTGGATACACTGTAGAATTTCTTAAACATGCATGTCTAGTTAAGAACTCTCAAGGTATCATACTTCTAACCGGAAATAGGCTAGGAAATATTTACAAGGTAGACTGGAAAACTAAAGTAGAATATCCTGTATGCATGATAGCTAAGACCGATCAAACCTGGCTGTGGCATAAAAGACTAAATCACTTAAACATGAAAACCTTAAACTATATTCGCGATAAAAAGTTGGTTGAAGGAGTTCCCGACATAGTATTTAATAAAGATAAGGTTTGTTCAGCATGTCAAATGGGTAAACAAACTAGGTCAACCTTTAAGAGTAAAGGACACATTCAATCTAACCGATGCTTAGATCTTCTTCACATGGATTTATTTGGACCGATTCAGGTCATAAGTCTAGGAGGCATACTTTACACTATGGTAGTTGTTGATGATTACTCTAGGTATACATGAGTAATATTCTTACCATCCAAATGTGAAACTGCATCAAATTTGATTACACTGCTTAAACGTTTGCAAAATGAGAAATCAACACGCATCAATAGCATTAGGAGTGATAGAGGAACGAATTTACAAATAGCACTTTAAATGCATTTCTTGATGAATCCGGTATTAGACACGAGTTGTCTAGTGCTAGGACTCCTCAACAAAACGGCCTGGCCGAGAGAAGAAACCGAACTCTCAAGGAAGCCGCACGGTCCATGATAGCCGATTCGGGTATTGCTTAGAAATTTTGGGCTAAGGCTATCAATACTACATGTTACACACAAAACCGGTCCTTGATCAACAAGTTTCACAATAAAACACCTTATGAGGTATACTTTGATAGAGTTCCTAACCTTAAGTACCTTAAGATTTTCGGTTGCAAATGCTACATTAATATAAATGGTAAAACCTATCTATCTGCTTTCGATGCAAAAACTGATACTGGGATCATGTTAGGCTACTCAGTAGTGAGTAAAGCATATAAAGTGTATAACAACAGAACTTTAACCGTGGAGGAATCACTTCATGTTGTTTTCGATGAATCGGTTGAAAGCAACACTGCATCATGCTTTGATCTACACAACAGATTGGAAAATAACAATATTCATTCTGATAGTGAAGATGAAATTCCGGTCTTCAGGCGGTTTGTCCATGACCAAATGGGTAATGATGAAACCCAGCCGGATCAAGCTGTCCCACGACAGGAAGTTGACACTTCGGTCCAAACTCGGCCGGTCTGAAATTCCTGTTCAGCCTACCGATATGTCTAGCCTTGATCAGGTAAATGGTAATTTGGTAGACACCCCTGAACCGAATTTCAAAAGGAATACCAAGCATCCTCATGAGCTAATTATAGGTGACCCTTCAGAACCTGTTCGAACTAGGCATCAAATTCTAGAGGAATATTTCAATTCCGCTTTTATATCCCAGATTGAGCCGAAAAGAGTGGATGAAGCATTGTCAGATCCAGATTGGATTTTGGGAATGTAAGAAGAGTTAAACCAGTTTGAGAGTAATAAAGTCTGGTACCTAGTCCCTAGACCGAAAGATCAACCGGTCATAGGAACAAGATGGGTATTTAAAAATAAACTCAATGAAGACGGTTTGGTCACGAGGAACAAAGCTAGATTAGTGGCACAAGGATACAAACAGGAAGAAGGCATTGATTTTGAAGAATCATTTGCCCCTGTAGCTAGGATTGAAGCTATTAGGATTTTTCTAGTTTTTGCTGCTTTCAAAAACTTTAAAGTTTTTCAAATGGATGTTAAAAGTGTATTTTTGAATGGTGACCTACGTGAAGAGGTATACGTTGAGCAACCACCAGGTTTTACAAATGCTGAACTACCCAACCATGTATACCGGTTAAACAAAGCTTTATACGGTCTAAAGCAAGCTCCTAGAGCCTGGTATGATACACTTACCGCATTTCTGTTAAAACATGACTTCACCATCGGTTCAGTGGACAAAACACTTTTTTAATTTGAGAAAAATGAACATATCCTACTTGTTCAAATTTATGTAGATGACATCATCTTCGGTTCAACCGATCCTAAGCTGTGTGATAACGGCTCACGCTTTTTTAATGATATTTTTTATGGTTAAAATTTTCAACCCTGATGACTAACAAATTTGAAATGAGTATGATGGGGAATTAAGCTTCTTTCTAGGACTTCAGGTTAAGCAACTCGAAGAAGGAACCTTCATAAGCCAACCCAAGTATACTAAGGAACTTCTAAAGAAATTTGGGATGGACACATGTTCCTCAGCGGCTACTCCAATGAGCTCATCGGTCAAATTGGACAAAGATGATGAGGGTCAAGCGGTAGACCTGACCGCTTACCGAGGCACCATCGGCTCTCTTCTATACCTGACAGCAAGTAGACCGGATATTCTATTTGCGGTCGGCGTGTGTGGAAGATTTCAGGCCAACCCAAAACAATCTCACTATACAGCCGCGAAGAGGATCTTGAAATATCTCAAGGGAACTCCCGACGTCGGTTTATGGTATCCAAAGGATTCATCGTTTAACCTAACAAGTTATTCAGATGTAGACTATGAAGGTTGCAAGGTTGATAGAAAAAGCACCAGGGGAACATGCCAATTCCTAGGTGATCGGCTTGTTTCATGGCACAGCAAGAAACAGACATCGATGGCCACATCAACCGCAGAAGCTGAATATCTGGCAGCCGGAAGCTGCTGTTCACAACTTCTTTGGATTCAACAACAACTGAAGGATTTCGGTATCACGGCCGAAGAGTCTCCAATATTCTGTGATAACACAAGTGCCATAGCAATCACCTACAATCCGGTTCTACACTCCAAAACCAAGCACATTGACATAAGGCACCACTTCATTCGGGAACATGTCATGCTGAAGCATATCCGGCTCGAATACGTACCGACAGATCAACAAGTAGCCGATATATTCACAAAGCCTCTGCAAGAAGCTAAGTTTTCTCAATTCAGACTTACACTCGGTTTAACCGACATTAGTCAGATCATCCCTAAGGATGCTTAAAAAGAGAAATAGGTTCGGACAGACAAAACTGGTAGTTCTTCCTAAATTATCGGATTCCAAATTTCCCAAGGTTTCTATGGAAGAACCGCCTGGTCTATCAGTTAGAGTAAACCGACCGGTTACTTAGTGCATGCACCAAATAACCGCATCGGGATGAACAACTGATAACTGACCGGTTCAGAAATAGTTTATCTCAGATTATTTGGCCTTCGAACAAAAGTGGAATAATTATCTATGTTTAAACTTATCTGTCCTGAAAAATTACCTTTTCAAAGTAAAATGGTCATACTTAAAAAGACGTGAAGATATGATATCTTTCACAGTCCAGGCCTATGACCAACAACCTAGGCTATAGACATGCTTATTTCATGCAAATCCTTTTATCCTATGGTTAATAAACATCATTACTTGTGACACATTGGATAATAAGATCATCCCTCTACTAATATATAAGTTGAGCAAACCTTAAACAAAACAATCACAAGTTATAACTCATCCTCTCACTAAGACAAAATGTCTCAGTTTCCAAACATCCTTCAAGTGGATTTCAAATCTGCTCTGAGTACTAAACACTATGATGTATTCAAGATGATCAAATCACTTGAAGACACCGGCCTTCAGTACTTTCTAGATGACAAGCATGTCATCTAATCTGAATCTGTCCTGGAATTTCTCTACAATGCCAGGGTTTTCAGAGGAACTCCTCATTTTGATACACATATCCAATCAAAGGTGGGAGGCATAGTATTTGATTTCACCGAAAATGACTTTGCGAGATGTTTCGGCCTACCAAAGCAAGGGCTGACCGATCTCAATGTGCCGGCTGACCTAAAGGCCGAGATCTCCCTAACCTTTGCCCGGTCAAGTCAACCCGTTGATGACCACGGTACGAAGTCACTAATAAGAGCTGAATACCAGTTTCTCAACGAAGTGATCGGTCGAAGCATCCTAGGGAGGGATGTAACGAACACCTACTGTACCGCAACCTTCAACATGATGGCCGCTATAACCACCGGCACACCGGTCAACTAGTCAAGGGTACTGTTCGACGTCCTAATCTGGATGATTGGCGTTCGAACAGTCGGCCTCGTTCCCCAACTCAGTTGTCTGCTTCTGGAGCTTGGAGTTCCAACCTGTCCAGGCGAGGGTTTGAATCAAGCCCAGGTGCTCACCAAGGAAGTCACCGACTCATTTTATGAGCGGTTTGAAAAGGCTTAGAAGAGGAGGAACCGCCGCCACAACCCCAACAGTTCCGTCACCTCCAGAGGATATTAAGTCACTCCTTCCTACAACCGGTCATTTTGCTGCATGCACCGGTTGTATCTTTGTTGAACTCTATTATGATCACTTCGGCCTAGTTTATATTATTTTCGGTTCAATCGGTTACTTTTCAGTTTGTTGTTGCATTCGTCATTAATGAAAGTAACATTTAATTAATGAAGCAACTTCCAACTACATGAGTAATTACTACCCAACTAACTTGGTTACCTTTAAACTAAATCCCTACCTCGAGCTCCGCAATCGGTCAAAAGTAACCTCTTCCCAATACACTTTGGAAACATAAATATTCTCTTCTCTAATAAGACAAAACTGATCCTCAATGTTGATATTTTCCCTCCAAAATCAGATCTATATAAGGGGCCATCCCCTAATCCACTTAACACATCTCAAAACAAAAACTTCTTGAACTCTATCTATCTCTTAGCAAAGTTTGAATCATGCCGAGCCAAACTCTAGGAAATTTCTTAAGCATCGACTTCGATTCCTGTATGGAACATTGGGATCTAGAAACCAAGGAGCTCATGTTTGAATCTCTCATTGACACCGGTCTTCGCACATTTCTCGAAGAATCCAGTCCCATACTACTTGAGGATGTCAAGACCTTCTTCAGAAGTGCTTGCATAAGAGGAAACTACATTGTTTCTACGGTAAGAGATCACACATTCTGGCTGGATGAAGCCGAATTTTCTCAAATGTTCAGCCTACCAACGGAAGGGTTCTCTGATTTCCCAACAAGGGTGGGAAGTGCAGCGACCGAATACTCAGAACTCTTCTCCGGAACCGATGTACCGGTGGAAAACTACGGGTTAAAAACCCACCTTGCACACCACATCCAACTCCTATATGAGATTGTTAACCATTCTATCATTTTTCAATCTCCGAATCAACATTACTCAAAAAGAATATTTGACATGATGACCTATATTGTTAGCAACACGCCTATCAATTGGTCATCGGTCATTTTCCAGAATCTGATAACTATGGTGCTAACCAAGAAAGGTCTCGGTTATGCTCCTCACATCAGTCGTCTAATCCTCAAGTACCGTCCAGAATTTGGACCGGGCACGCCGGCATCTCCTTCGAACATTCTTGACATGGATGGGGTGGAAGATAAGCTTTCTAGGGTAGTTATTACATAAGTTATATCTTTATTTCTTATGTATTTCTATGTCTAAACCGATCCATGTTTCGGTTTCTATCTTGTACTTTGTCTTCAATGAAAATCTATTTCAGTTTCATAACCGGGTCAAAACTCAGATCATTCATCTAACTAACCGGTTAAAATCGATAAACAAATTTGTATTCGTTGAACTATCCGGTCAAAGTCAAAACACCTCATCATCGCGGTTAACAAATCACTTCAAAAAGGGACCGCTTCATCAAAACCGAAATTAAGAGACCACTCAAAATCTTTGGAGGGAAAATTCCCGCCCAAATATCCCGCCTTTAGTTTCCCGCCTTGGATTGCCGCCTTTTTGGCTTACCGCCTTTTTGATTACCGCCTTTTTGGCTTGCCGCCCATTGTTTGCCGCCTTTTTGGCTTGGAGGGAAAATTCCTTCCTAAAGATGATGGGACGGTTTGCGACGGTTGAGATTCCAGACCGCACCTATAAATAGGGTCTTTAGTCATTTTATTTCATTCTTACGCGATTCGACTTTATCTCTCTAGCTATCAACTTTCTCAAACTCTCTCAAAACGGTTATCTTGCTCTCTCGATTCAATCCTCAACAATGGGTCGTGATTCCGCACTGTTCAAACACATCGTCCAGGTGGACTTTGAAGAAATCCGAGAAAACGATTCGGCACCGGCAAAGCAAGTCCTATCCCGGATCTCTGAGTCCGGACTCGAATACTTCCTAGGTGGTCCGTTTGTTCTATACAAGGAAGCGGTTGAGGAATTCTTTAAAACCGCATCTCTCACCGAAAGAACCATAACCGCAACCGTCGACGGTAAACAGTTCGAACTAACCGAAGAATCGGTCGCCGAAATCCTACAACTACCAACCGAAAGAAGCAACATTTTGACAGATCTAGATCGAGAGACTTTCGAAGCGGCTTGCCAGGTTCTCTCGGCAACCGCGGCCCCTGTAGAAGTTTCCGGAAAGAAGTCATCACTTCGACCGGAATACATACCGCTTTGTGACATCTTCACCAAATCGGTCCAGGCAAGAAGGGGAAATTTTGACAATCTCACCAAGGCGAAAATCGAGATGATTTCCGGTTTACTAAACGACATCAGAATAAACTGGGTAAGGGAAATCTTCAACAATCTAAAGGAAATGGTGGTACCGGGTTCCACCCGGTCATGGGGTTATGCCATCCCACTTGGGAAGATTATGCTTCATCATAACGTCAACACCGGTCCGGGTGTTCTTCTTCCATCAAGCAAAATAATAAGATCCCGCCAATTTAAGGAAAGAAAGAGCAACACGACTGTCTCTACGGGTGGCCGAAAGAAGAAGTCTGCCGCTAAGAAACCGACTCCGGCAAAGGGCAGATCCGGAAGCAAGAAGAACAAACAACCGATAGAATTCGCGGATCCGATTTTTGAAACGTGAAATGAGAACGATTCGGCCTCAAGCTCCGACCGAACTGCCTCACATTATACCGATGAAAATCTGTCCGGCAAAGAAAAGGGACCGACTGAAGAGGAACAATCGGCCAGTCTTGAAAATGCCGATACTAGTGCAGACAACCCTGGGGAAGAAGACGTCCACGATAACGACAACATCCAGGAGATGGCCGAGAATATCGTGAGCAGAATTATGGAGGAAATTGACCTGTAAGCTCATGAGGCATCTGAAATATACTGTGAGTGGTTCCGGTACCGGTGCAACAAATTCTTCAAACATATGCTACCGGGCCTAACCACTGGACAAAGATTCGAAAGGTTGATGGAGATAGAGGAAGACGTCATCAGCCTAACAAAAGCTACGGATCCCAATGAAGCCTTGGACCGACACGCAATAGTGGAACCGCGTGCTCGGCTACAAAAGCTAGCCAAACATATTCGAAAGCTTACAGAAAGGTATATTCCAGGAACACCGAAGTCTCAACTACAACTCTTGGTGTTGGATTTACTTGCGGTCAAGAAAGGAGAATTCATCGACGAAGTGGCGCGGCTTGAAGCGGTGCGCGAACAGCAAGATACAACGCACTCTCCAACTCTTGAGAATGTTGACGGTCAGAATCCAGGCGATAAGTCTCCTCCAGCGGATCAGACGATCGACATAACCGACGATAGGACAGAGCCTCCTCTCACCGACAATATAGAATCTGATCAACCCGGGGATTCAGAACCGGCCATTACGGAAGAGAAGGTCATCACTATCATCAACGAATTTGCCAACACCATGGTTCGACCATGGAAGAAGAAAATCAAGAAAACCGCGGTCGAAGCGCTCAAGTTAGCCGAGACAACAAGGGATGATCTTGGGAAGGCAAACGAGCGGATCACGTCGGTCGAAACCAACTATGGTGAAGCCAATGTTCTATACGGTGCTCACCTTAAGCGAATAATAGCCTTGGAGGACATGACTCCAAAGTTGGTGGATGACCTCAAATCGGTCAGCCAAAGGGTGGTGGAGTTGGAACGGTCTCAAGAAAAGACCGAGCAACGGCTTACAAAGGTCGATGAGGATCTGGGGCGGTCAGGCACCCAAACCGACTCAACACTCGACAGGGTCATAGGCCTTGAAGAGAAGAATGCAATCCTTGAGGAACAGAACGACAAGCTTGAAGCCGACCTCAAGGAGGTCACCGAACATGTGAATGAACTGATAAATGCCAAGTTTTCTGCGGATAAAGCAATTGAGGAGGCAAACGCTCAGGCGGCTAAGAAACTCCAGGATGCGCTGGATGAGCAGAACCGAACACAGAAGGAGACACCACAGTCTGATGCGAACCTCAACGAACGCTTACGGATATTAACGACCAAAAATCCGGAACTCGCAAAATCCATAGCAGCTCGAGAAGCCAAGGAGGCAAAGCGGTTCAACGCTGAGAAACAAATGTTCGACGAATATGCAAAGGCTCACAAGAAGACCCAGGCGGCTCCCTCCTCTTCGGCTCCGGCAACACGAAAACGGAAAGTTTCTTCGAAGAAGGCTCAAGTCGCCGAGATGCTGGAAAGAATCACCGAGACGGTTGTTGACCCTCCACACAACCCGGCTCTGCAAACCGAGGATGACTTCGAAGAGGATCTCGAGCCGCAACCCACAAGATAGCGAGTTTTCGATGCGGTTCCAGTCAGTACAGTCGGTCAACCGCTCCCTCCTCACACGGACACCTCAGGAGCTGGAGGTTCATCTTCAAGGCTGGCTCAACCGGCTAAGGGACAACCAACAGATGAACTGATGGAAGATTTCCTGCCATCCAAATTGAACTAATAGGGGCTCTCTTTTCCACCTTTACTTATGTTTACTTCGGCTTTTTACATATATAGTATTTTGTCCTTCTGCGGTTATCTTTACTCATATATATATAAAGTTATTTTTGGGAAACCGACCAACATTTGCAACCTTACATGATTTTGATAATTTTAAATAAAATAATCAAAAAGGGAGAAATTGATAAGGTAAAAGATAAAATTTTTCTCAAAATTTTCCAAAATTTTTCGAAAAACTCTCCCAAGTCAGTTTCAAAATTCCGGCCAAAACAAACTCTTAAAAACAGAACCGGCATACGTTTGCAATCTTACATGATTTTGATAATTTTAAATAAAATAATCAAAAAGGGAGAAATTGTTAGATAAAATTAGACCGATTAATAGAACTTAACACAAATAAACTTCCTATGCAGGAACATACAAAGAACCGGACCGGTCAAATCACTGAACCGGTTAAGAAACTCAACCGGTCAAACACCTAAACCAACCAAAAACCTGACCGAACAAGAAGGCAAGATCAGTCAAAACAAGAAGGCCGGAAACACTAGACATTCGGTCATTTAGAAGCCAATGAATAACCGGAAGCCATCCGGTTAATACACATAACCGACCAGCATAAGAAGATACTTCGGATATCTGTTGAGAATGATACCAAAGGAACAGACTAGATATTTCCATATTCATACAAGTTTGAGGACAGTCTACAAGCTGCAGAAGACCGTCCTACAAGATCTTTCCACTTCAGGATAAATCAGAAAGACAATCTTCCAAGTACAGACAACTGTCTAACCGATAGTCACCACATTAAGTAAAAAGACAAACCTAGCCGGTTTGTCCTACACACTTGAAGATTAGACCGCCAGGTCTGAAAGGTTGATCGCCAGGTCTGAATCACTGAACCTCTGCTCAACCAATCGAATTCAAGGAAATGAAATATGACCGTTGGCATATTTCACCTATAAAAGGAGCAGCTGAAGAGGAGTAAATGTGGGACACAGTGAATAATTAATCTACACGTGAAAAGAGTGTGTTCTATCTCTAGAAGGCATAAGTGCTAAGTTGAAGTATAATTTTTACAATTTCGGTTAAAATTGTACTGGTGTTATCGAGCAGGAAATAAGTCTCGATCGGATTGTGTTTGTATTCCTTAGTGAATATCCTTCTCGCGGTTTCGAGAGGAAGGGGTGACGTAGTTGCTTTATCTCCGAACATCCATAAAATCTGTCGTGTCATTTACTTTCTGCTAGTTCTGCATTCTAACCGATCTGTACAAACTTACTTATACCGCTATAACTGATTCAACATCATTGAAACCGACTTACTGAGTTACAAAACCGACCCAGCAACTTCCAAATCTGTCTTATTCAAAACCGGTTCTATCTATATTGTGAGTGTGCCGCTTCAACCTGAAACAAACCACTTCCGCGCTTGAACCTGGTTCAAGGGTTTGTGACAGTTTGTGTAGTATTGAAACCCCGGTGTTAATCTCTAACCGGATTAATCACCACCCTTTGAGTGAGACGCGCTAACCGGCCAACCCCGGTCCTCCAGCCGCGACCTAGATCCTAACAGTATATATTTTGTTGATTGATATTTAGAAATATTTGTGTAATTAGTAAATTACAATTATTTGTTTTGTGTCATAAGATATGGAATTTATGCGATTTGATAAATAAAACAACATTCAGATTTTTAGTGTTAATAACTAATTCAAATTTGGTACAATTTTAGGCCCACTTAAATTTGTAATTATGCGTTGTTAATAGGTCCAAATGAAGGTTAATAATTGGTCAGATTACAAATTTAAATAATGTACAAATTATTAATTTATAAAACATATTTATTTTATAAGATTAAGACAGTTGTGTTTATAAATATGTGGTTATTAATCGGCCCAAAGAAAGTTTAATAATTGATCGAGTTACACACTTAAAGTATATGCATAAGTTATTAATTTATTAAATCAATTAATTGAAGCAACATCCTACCAAAGTAAACTAAATGTAAATTAATATATTTTATAAATTAAGAAGGTAGTGTATATGTAATTCATGCGATTATTTAATCGGCCCAAAGGAAGATAAATAATTGCTCAGAATAACATTATGCACACGTAGTAATAAATATGTAACAATTATTTGGTGTGCCATTTGAATAATTGGACTATCCAAAGATAACCAATTGTTTGACATGACTTATTGTTAATATTTGATTACTACAAAAAAGTATCGTTTGCAAATTAATATTTAATGTCCAAAGACTAAATATTAATATTTATCGTTTGCAAATTAATATTAATGATGAGACGTACCATTATTTTGAATTATGTGATTATTAAATTTTTGTGAGTAAGGTTATTCATTTGTTTTATTATATAATTAAGTTTAGACTTCTGTTTATATAGTTTTCTTGTCAACATTTGAAGTTCATTTTATGTTTTAAGGAGTATTTAGAATTTGTTATTTTTAAGAATTATATCTAAAAAGTTTAAAATTGGTAAGAGTATTATTAGAATAAATATATCATAAGAAACATACCATAATATACGTTTTTAAAAAAAAAATAAAATTAAATGCATTAAAGTTTGAATTTCACTAATGTATTCTCATGCATTTAATTTGGATTTTCTTATCCACACTTAAGTTAATTTAATGTGAATTATAATTATGTAAAAAGATACTTATGCGGTGTTTGATAACTTGACTTATCACTTAATTGAATATATTAAGGACTTATTTAAAATAAATAGGTTTGATAACACATATTTATAATCACTTATTACTATAGACTTAAGTGAAAACACGGTAAAAATAATAATCTCAAATACGAAGCTTATTTTAAAAGAAGGAAAAAGCTTAACGCTCCACTCTAAAAATAAAATCATCAAAAGACCAGTATATCCTTTTAAATTTAATAAAATTACTGTTATATATTATAAATTCGTATTACTTTTTTAATTTTTTCTCCTTATCATAATTCATTTAATTATTTTTTATGAGATTACATTTTCAAACATTATAAAACAAATATATATATATATTATATGATTATATTTATTTATATATATAAATATAAAGTCGTATTAATTTTCCAATTTTTTCATGGGACAAATGTTGACAAATGTGTTTTCATGGGGTTATGAAACTTTTAAGACTTTAAAGTTATACAACTCTAAACAAAAACAAAGTACTTATTAGTAAAGATGTGGTGTTTGATAAAAGAAAAGTTTTTGGAATGAGACAGAGTACATAAGCCTCAACTTAATTTTACTATATGTGATACTCTACAACGAAAGTAGCTTAAGAGCTCTAAATTTTTTCGATTTTCTTTGTTGAAGAGCCAACTCCAAGAAGGAATAGGAGATCTACAATTGTTTTAAAACATTTGGAAGAAGAAGGAACTCTCATTATAACTTGAAGGATACCAACTTGGATGCATGATTATGATACAATCAAAATGCTACAACTCTTCTTGACTTATTTTCAAATTGTAATCTTACAACATTGCCATCAAAATAACATAAAAGTTATGAATAACGAGTTTGATGCAATAGAACAAAAATAATTCATGAGAATGATTTGATCTTCTAGTTGAGCAAAAATTTATAGTGGTAGAATGAGTATTCAAAGGAGAATGGTAGATTGGACAAATATAAAACGAGATTAGTTTCTAATGAATGGAAGCAACCGTATTTATTGATTGAGGAGTGATAAGGGGAGGAAATTTAAGGGAGGAAATGGGGAGGAAATGATGTGTCACTACATCACTGGTTGGAAAAAGGATAAAAGTTAAGGAAAGATAAAGAAAAATTTTGTTATTTTTTGGTTAATCAAATTGCGCCATATCATTCTTTCTCCCATTCCCTTCTTTATATTCTCTCTCCCAATCATTTTTTTATTGATTATATTAAAGTATTATCTTTAATAAATTTAACAATAAAAAATGTTTTTGGTCAATATTCCAATTAGATATTAAGTCAACTTTTCTTCACAGCTATTTAAATGAGCTTGTGTTAGATTGAGAAAAAAGTTACTCGAATTTTGTAAGACTAGACAAGAACAAAAAAGTGTACCAACAGAAGAAAACACTATAGACTAAAGTAAATGCATTGGGTATGATACAACAAGATCGAGACAAACTTTATTATGGCTGATTATATGTTAAGTATAGGATTTGGGTTATTAAAATAATCTAGTTATTTGAAAAATAATGTTTGATAATAATTTTGAGTAAGTAGAGATTTTTTTTTTGAAAAAAAGATTTAATTGGTATTTTAATAAAATAAAATATAATAACTTAAAATAAATTAAAAGTATTTTAATATTTTGAATAATGAATTGAGTGATGTGAGAAAAGAAAGTGATATTATGTTTTTATGTTATAATTATTTGAATAAACAAAAAAAATAAGGTCTTAATAAATTTGTTAAATGAAGAGAAAAATATAAAATTATCATCATTGGCTTGTATGCTGATAACTTGATTTTTATTGGAAACTGTGAAATTATGTTCACAGTCAATGCTGTTTCTTACAGTCACAAGACACAATATATGTAAATACAAGTATATATGGACAAAGACACGAATTACACATTAAGATTTTTAAATATCTTAAGGTACTAGATATTTTGGCTTTCGGTAAATAAGAAAGAAATATAAATTTTGGTATTTTCATTAATAAAGACTACGCAGTAATTAAGATGACATAACAAGTAAATATACGTCATGAATTGTTTTTATGTTTGGAATAGGAGCTATATATCAATTAAGATCTTCTGCTACCGATTCTTGTGTTCTCCTATTGCGGACCAATCAGATTGCAACATTATTATTTTAATAATAAATAAATATGGGTAGGAGACGGAGGGAGGGAGATCCGGAATTCGGGTTCACACCAGACGCCGTTAACGGCAGCGCCTGTTAACGCCAAGAAATAATATAATATTCATATAGCACCCGGATAAGATATCTTCGCTCAGGGCACCGTGTAAGAGGTAAGGGTGAGAAGCGATGGGAGCGAAGATTTCCACGCCCAGGAGCCCTGACCCTCATGTAAACCCCCCATACCAACCCATGAGAAGACCGCTTGCCTACCATGTAAATACACTTACCCGTCTATGTAAAGACCAAAATGACATGGATTTTATATTTCCGTTTATTAAATATTAATTTATTTTTTTAAAAATTACATGCAGCAACGAACAAATATTCGCTTTAATTACTTCACTCTTATTTTTTATTTTTTTTATTTAATTTTTTTGGCCTGGAGACCCTCAGGAGCGAAGATATATTTGCTTAAATTAATTTTAATAAAAACCTCATGTAAATCCCCCAACCCACCCATGAGAAGACCGCTTGTCTATCATTCTTTAAATATTAATTCAATTTTATTAAAAATCACATGCAGCAACCGAACAAATCTTCGCTTCAATTACTATACTAATTATTATTTTTTTTTTACATCCGTTTATTAAATATTAATTCAATTAATTTAAAATGACATGCAGGAAACGACCAAAAATTCGCTTTAATTACTTCATTCTAATTTTTATATTTTGTTTTACTAGGAGACGATTGAAAGCGAATATTTCTTCGTTTCATATATTTTTAGCCTGGCGTTCATGTAAAACCCCCTTCCCTCTCATGAGAAGACCGCTTGCCTGTCATGTAAATTCACTTACCCGTGTATGTGAAGACCAAAATTAACATGCATTTTAGATATTCATTCTTTAAATATTAATTCAATTTATTAAAAATCACATGCAGCAACCGAACAAATCTTCGCTTCAATTACTTCACTATTTTTTTTTTATATTTTCGTTAATTTTTTTTTGCGGGGAGAGGCTTAGTAGCGAAGACTTATTCGCTTCAATTAATAGATTTTCATAGAGAATACCCCTTCACCCAAATTCTATGGAATGAATAGACGCCTTGTGAGAGAATATTTGTTCGCCAAGACCATGTTCCATGTAAAACGGATTGAATAGTCGTTTTTTCGAGAGAACAATTATTCGCCCTTGGTCCAGGTGTCCTGTGAAATGGAATGAATAGTCGCTTTTCGAAAGAAGACATGTTCGCCCAGGTTCCATGAATATATATACAACCTAATATGATTATTTTATAATCATTTTCGCCCGATTCATCTCTCTCTCTTCCTGCCTCCTTTCACGGCGATTCGCAACCGGCTCCCCGTCGATCAAACCAAAAGCAACATCTTCACGTCTCCACAATGGTACGTACTCCTGAATAGTAACTTTTCATATTTAGGATTATGAAACCACTAAACTAGATTATGTTATGTGATGTCGTTGTCTAGTTAATCTTTAGGAAACCCTACTCTCAAAATGTCATGTTCAATGAAAATCCATCGTATTTAGGAAAACTTACCTAGTGTTAGGGTTTAGGATATTATTTCCATGAAACCCTAGTAAATACTAACAAAGACCGTTTTTTTCATGCATGTGCATGCAACCGCCACAGCATCCGTCCAAAACTTTGGCAAAGACTGGATTTTATGCCCAAATCAATTAACAAGTGAAGAGATAGTACTATTCTTGACATATCTCCCTTTTTTTCCATATTATTTAAGTTTTCATCCTGTTTATCTGAAATATTTATGATTGTTCTTAAACAACACTTGATGCAACAATATGCTAACACATGTGGTGCCACGGTGACCATGAGGCGGCGAGACGATGTGACCCACGTCATAGCATCCACCGATGCTAATGGTGGATGCGGTCGCACTATCAAAGTATTGAAGGAAATATTGAACGGGAGTTGGGTCCTTACCATTGATTGTGAGACTCTGTTACTCTTAACCCTTTACTCTTAACTTAATATTCATTTTCACATATATGAAACTAAAAATACCAATTTCTTTTGTACAGGGATAAAATCATCAATCAGATTTAACTGTTATGTGGAGAGGAACCGTACGAGGTGCAGCGAGATAATCATAGGACTGTGGGCGGTCCAAGAGCTGGCAGAATGCGGTATTTGAACAATGTAAGATTTGTCTTATTCCTATTCCTCCTCCATATGATATTCAATTCTCCATGATTACTAAAAATCTTTTGTATTTTCTTTCAGCTGCCGAAACTGTTCGACAGTTACACCTTTATATTTGCAGGGGAATTCATCCCGGCTTACAAACTGGATCTTATGGGGTTTGTAATTGCTGGAGGAGGTACGACTAAAGAAATGGAGAATCCATTTGTCGAGCCCGAGGATGACAAAACTATAGTTGTATACGACAAGTCTCGGCACGATGTTAATGAACTTGTTTGGGTATTTGAGGCAGTGAATCCTTTGACGACATATTTGGATGTATTTGGTGTTCCTCACACAAGCTTGCTTGAATCCATTGCTGCTTGTGATTTGCAGCCTTTGTTGTTGTAATAGACATGTGTTGGTTTGTTACTGAATATTTGAACATTTGGCATTCTTGCATTTGTTAATGTTATTTTTCATTTCAGATTTCTCTTTTTGTTCTTAGAATTGTATTTTTTTTAAACAGCATCATTATATTAAACGAAATCTTGAAACATGAAATAATGTATAACTTGAAGTATAAATTTTTATTCATTTATTAATACATAGCAATCTATGTCACTTAAGCGCCCCTAATGTGATAAATATAATTATATACGTTTTATAACAATTGTCAAAATAAAAATTTTAAAACAATTGTCAAAATAAGATTGTGAAGCAATCTTCGCTTTCTGATTGATTGATTGATTGATTTATTAATATTAATTCACAATAATTTTAGTCATTTAATTATTAAACTGAAAAATTTTCTTTATCAAGTCACCTCACCTCCACCTAACACCTGCCATCTTTTCATTAAATGATGCATGGCAGTAAGCCATGCTGCTAAGCTAGACAAAGTTTGTACTGTTTTCTCTCTCACCTGTACGACCATTTCTTCGACGGAGTGATACTCCATTGTCTACCATCGACCTCTCCTTCGCCGGAGAGTTCATTATAATATCATTCCATCTTCCTAAATTAAAATGGTATGTTTTTGAATGATCTACCTTCCTTACTTTTCGTCCCAACCTTTTTTATGTTTTTTGAATACTCGACATGAAATGTTCTGTTCTTGTTGATTATCAGGAAGGAACACATATGAGCGAGAATGATATGAACGAGAATGATATTAATGATTTAAGGTATATTGTTTGACTTCTCTAATTTTTTCCGTTCATATGTAAGCGAAGATCTCTTCACTAAGAGCATTTTTGATAATAGCTTATAACGCGAAACTCTCTTCGCCTAATATTGCAATGTGATTAATGTTGAAGTGAAGCGCTCTTCGCTTATATTGCCTTCATTTTACAATCATCTACAAGTTTTGGTTAGTTGAAGCATTATTTTCCACGTGTTCTCAAATTGAACAGTGAATCTACTAGTTGTCGTCGTCAAATGAATTTCGATGGAAACGGCCAACCTTTGGAGGACATCGAAGCCAACTTAATTCCACATTTAGGTAGGGAATTTGAGTGTGAAGAAGAAGGCTACGTATTCTACTTAGCGTACGCTAAACTAATAGAATTTGGTATAAGGCGCAGTTCAAAACATGTTGACAACGATGGTAAAATACTAGATAGAGTTTTTTGTTGTAGTGCACAGGGTGAACGGGTAAAAGACAAACGTGATGTCTATGTGAGACGTAGACGTTCTTTGACGAGGTTCGGTTGTGAAGCGAAATTGAGGATAAAGAGGGCAGACAATGGAAAGTTCCAAGTGGTAAATTTTATTAGTGAGCATATTCATCCTCTTGCAAGTCCAAAGAAAACTCACCTGTATAGATGCCATAGGAATATTTCTGCAGTTGCAGGCTTACATATCGAGATGGCCACTAACGCGGGAATTCCTCCTAAGTCATCACATGCTCTAATGTCTAAACAAATCGGTGGAAGGGAGAATCTAGGTTTTCTTCCTGAGGATTACAAAAATTACCTGCGAACGAAAAGAACCAGAGAGTGTAATTTTGGGGAAACAGGGAGTGTATTAGAGTATTTGCAGAAAAAACAATCAAATGATCCTGGTTTTTATAATGCTTTTCAACTTGATGCGGACGATTTGATAACGAATATTTTTTGGTGTGATTCCAACATGCGGTCCGATTATTCATACTTCGGAGACGTTGTCAGTTTTGACACCACCTACAAGAAGAATAAGGAAGGTCGTCCAGTTGCGCTTTTTGTAGGTGTGAATCATCAAAAACAATCAATTATTTTGGTGCAGCTCTATTATACGATGAAACTGCGATGACCTTTGAATGGTTGTTTGAGACTTTCACCAAAGCTATGCGTGGGAAAAAACCAAAAACCATTCTTACAGATCAACTGGTGGAGTGGAGGTAGGAATAACATTGGGTTTTTTTTTAGGGGGAAAAGGTGGTGGTAAAAACTCATCAAAATGTGTAGTACCTGCAGCAATATCAGTAGCTTCGACAGCAACTATGGAAACTGATTCAGCAGTCGATGACGACTTCGTATTCGTCTTCGTATTTCTCTTCCTCTTCCTTTCATATGTAACCAAGTTATTAAACCTCGAAGTCATTATTTTTGGTGGGATAACATAAATCAATATTCAACTAAATAAATGGAATAAACATGTGTAAAATTAGTAGAAAATATATAAACACAATAAGATTAACCTACCTCTCTAGTTTATTGCGGGGATTGACGTTGGATGCAGGATTGTGGGCAGTTTCATTTTCGTTTATGCTCTTACAAACTTGCAAGACGACCTCTCGGGAGTCGATGGTATCCACTTCCATGTTGTTGCCTTGGTTCTCTGACATCTTCAGAAGAAATCCTTGTAGAATAAAAGAAATCTCTAGGGTTTCGACGTTGAGTGTTTGGATAATCGCCGGGAGATAGAGAGAGAAGAATATGAACAGTTGCTTATGAAAATGAAAATGGTGGAGAGTGGGATTGTAGCGAGAAATTGAAATTATATCAACAAGTAATTGAAGCGAATAAATATTCGTTCTATATCGTATCTTCGTAAAAAAATTCATAAAATAAATTAAAAATAAAAACTATTATTTGAAGCGAAGATTTATTCGCGGGATGTAAATGCACGGGTAAGTGAATTTACATGACAGGCAAGCGGTCCTCTCATGGTAGGGAAGCGGGTTTTACATTAACGTCAGGATAAAAATATATGAAACGAAGAAATATTCGCTTTCAATCGTCTCCTCGTAAAAAAAAATAAAAAAAGGCGAGTGAAGTAATTAAAGCGAATATTTGGTCGTTTCCTGCATGTCATTTTAAATTAATTGAATTAATATTTAATAAACAGATATAAAAAAAAATAATTAGTATAGTAATTGAAGCGAAGATTTGTTCGGTTGCTGCATGTTATTTTAAATAAATTGAATTAATATTTAAAGAATGAAAATATAAAAATAATGTTAATTTCGATCTTTACATACATGGGTAAGTGTCTTTACATGGCAGGCAAGCGGTCTTCTCATGGGTGGGTTGGGGGGTTTAGGTGAGGTTTTTATTAAAATTAATTGAAGCAAATATATCTTCGCTCCTGAGGGTCTCCAGGCCAAAAAAATTAAATAAAAAAAATAACAAAAATAAGTGAAGTAATTGAGGCGAAGATTTGTTCGGTTGCTGCATGTGATTTTTTAAAAAATTGAATTAATATTTGATAAACGAAAATATGAAATCCCTGTCATTTTGGTCTTTACATAGACGGGTAAGTGTATTTACATGAAAGGCAAACGGTCTTCTCATGGGTGGGTATGGAGGGTTTACATGAGGGTCAGGGCTCCTGGGTAAGTGAAGCAAATATATCTTCGCTCCTGAGGGTCTTCAGGCCAAAAAAATTAAATAAAAAAATAAAAAATAAGAGTGAAGTAATTAAAGCGAATATTTGTTCGTTGCTGCATGTAATTTTTAAAAAATTAAATTAATATTTAATAAACGGAAATATAAAATCCATGTCATATTAGTTTTTACATAGACGGGTAAGTGTATTTACATGGTAGGCAAGCGGTCTTCTCATGGGTGGGTATGGGGGGTTTACATGAGAGTCAGGGCTCCTGGGCGTGGAAATCTTCGCTCCCATCACTTCTCACCCTTCCCTCTGACACGGTGCCCTGAGCGAAGATATCTTATCCGGGTTTCATATGAATATTATATTATTTCCTGACGTTAAAAGGCGCTGCCGTTAACGACGTCTGGTGTGAACCCGGAATGAAACCCGGATTCCGGATTCTCCCTCCCTCCGTCTCCTACCCAGATTGATTTATTAATATAATAATAATGCTGCAATTTGATTGGTCCGCCACAGGGGAACACGGCAATCGGTAGCAGAAGATCTAGATTGGCTATATATGGTCATCTAAGAAACAACTTATAATAACCCTATTAAGCATTCAAGTAGAGTTTGTAAATGTAACATATTTGTTAAACTATGTTAGAAATGGTGATAAATAGGTTGATACTAAATCCTAATTAAATTAAAAGATAAAAAAGTTAATTCTTTGTCGAAATTTTAATGTTATAAAATAAATTAAAAAACAAAAGGGTTAATATGAGTGATTAATGCTTTTGATTGGAGAATGAAAATATAGTTATCGTGTTATTATTCTAAATAATGATCCATGTCTTGCAAATGACTTCAAATGAGATCTGGGGATAAATTACAACAATTAGAAGAAAAATAAAGTAAAAATGACAAATGAAATTGTCTAACTAAGGCTAAAGTGACACTATTTGAAATTTTCAGATTAAACAACTAGGGTAACAATGAATATCTCATATTTCATTTGTCATAAAACTCTATTTTTTTTAGTTTGGCTATTTAATGGAGAATAGAGAATTTAATTTTCTTGATTGCCATGTCATTGTTTTTTTTTTCTTAGATTAGTGGTTAGTTTTTCAGCAAGTATATATATATAAATAGATTATCTATTACTTGAACATTATAATAAAATATTTACCTGTATACAAAGTTGAACTCTTTTTTCATATGGTGAATGTGCATTTCTTATATTATGATATTATAAGTGAAAGTGGAGTAACATATGTATACCTATTTTTTTTTTCTTTTATCAATTTTGACATATGAACCCGCCTTCACACGGTTTCAATGTCAATATGTGAAACCTATTTGGAGTTTCTTGTGAAATTCTATGAGATCTATCATTGGTTGGTGGGATGCTTGGGTTGAGTTGTGCAAACTATTGCCCCTTCACAACAAAATAACTTTCAATTTTGGTTACTGTCTCTGGAAAGAAAGAAAAAATAGTGTTAGAGATTAAAGCCCGTTTAATCAACATTTTTGAGAGTTCCTTTATCACCATATTAAAGAAACTCGGAGCATAAAGTATGTTGACTCAATCTAAACAGACTTCGGAGGAGGTAACCTCATTGTTGTGTTTGACTTGGAGCTTTGAAGTGATATCCAATTAGTGAAAGAATAAGTATGTCCCAAAGTAAAATAAAATAATTAAGAATGCTAAAAATGGGTATGTCCCAAAATAAAATTAGAGTGAATTTGTCTCGCAATGAAAAATATAACATAATATTTTAAAGATTTAATTATTTATTACCGATTAAAATAAGCCTTTTTTTGTTAATCATTGATGTAAATTTGCATTAAGTGCAAAAGGGAGGGTAGTCAAAATGAATATAAATGGATAATGCATTTATAATAATATGTATTAAATGTTTACAATTATTAATAAATTACGAATATATAATATATTAAAATAAAAAATAGAACACTCTAATCTCACATTTTATTTACTTCGGTAAAACAACTCATTTTCTCACATATTTTATTACATATTTTTTTCCATGAAGCTATCATCTCGTGACCTTACACTTTCACTTTGGTCTATAAATATCTGATTCATATTTTTTAATATTTAGCATTGTGACCTCACACTTTGGTCAATTAAATATTTTATTTATACTTTTTAACCATTTTTAATTGTTATCATCTATTATCCATCAGCAAACCACATCTCAATCACACTTGGTTAAAGGGTTGTACTTGTTTTGTTAGGTTGCAAGTTCGAAACATATATGACTGTTTTAAGTTTATGGGTGGGTCAACCTACAATCCGACCCAAGTATCAATTTACTCTCAAATATATATCCAAATTAACCACAACTCTCGACTTGGAAATCCGAACACTTTGAAAATTAAGCATTATTAATTAGTTAAAAAGTTGAACTTATATTGTTAAGAATGTCCCGCGTTATCAAATTTGGTGTTGAATATAAAACATAAATTCTTATTAGCCTAGTTAGTTAAAAAGTTTTACTTGTTTTTGTTAGGTTATCAAATTTTTTTCTAATCGTTTTAAGTTTATGGACGGGTCAACCCACAATCCGACCCAAGTATCTAGTTACTCTCACATATATATCCAAATTAACCACAGTTCTCGACCCGACAATCCAGACACTTTGACAGTTCTCGACCCGACAATCCAAACACTTTGAAAATTAAGGCTCATTTTATATATATATATATATATATATATATATATATATATATATATTAGTTTACAATAATAAAAAGTGATTTTATTCTATGCAATAGTAATTAGTAATTTTTGTTTTAATTATTTAATATTACATTAAATAAAATAAAATCACTAAAAAAATTGGTATTTTGCATCGCATGTATAGAAAACAAAGTGTTACTTTTACACTAATTTGTAATGATTTTGACAACAGTTAATAAAATTGCAACAAATAATCTTTCACTTCTTAGAAATATTGCATAATGGATTAGTCTTATTCCAACGAATTTTTGACAACCAAATTTCAAGCAAACATTGTAATTAATTTTTTATGTTATATTTTCAACATATTATTCAATTATATTTTATTATTTTTTCTCCAATAAAATAAATATTTTTCTTTATGCAACTATTTTAATAAACAACTAGCAAAAAGTCTATGCATTTGCACGAATGTAAGTTAACACATATATTAACTAAAAAAATATGAAAAAAAATGAAAATCGAAAAAGAAAAATTAAATTTTTTGTTTTTTTCGTCTTAATAAATCGTCGTTCGTCGACAACCACTAAATGCTTGTAGTTGTCTACGCTACTTAAATCTATCATTTAAATGAATTTTTTTTTGTTATTTTTTGAGATTCAAATATCAATAGATATTATAATAGTTAGTCTAAATTGTAAAAATTAAAAAAAAATATATAAGATGAAATAATAAGTGGAATGCATATCGATAATTGGAAAATATTTTTTACTACATTTTTTTAAGGTTGTAAGGATCGTAATTGGATACAACACGAGAAATAAGAAGTTCTAATTTCTTAAAATTTATGACTATAAATATCATTTAAAAGTTCTACCAATTTGAGACTATAAATATCAAACAAAACTCTTGTTCATAGTGTCGATTCAATTAAAACTTATCCAAATTGAATTACAGAGATCATATTTAGTGGTTCTACACATTCAAACAATAAAATTACTGTTCAAAATTTCTCTTTTTATGTTCATGCAGATAATTTCATTTTAAATGAAATAGATGAAAAAATAGTAGAGTATGAAAAGTATAATATCAAAAGGCTAAGAGTTTAGTAACATTCTCAATAAACATCTTATTTTTTCAATTTTAAATCACCAAAATATAGAATAATTACAAGAAAAATAAATAAGTTTATTACCAAATAGAAAGACAAATACATATATAAATATTAAAATAAAGTGGATATTGAACAACCAACAATATAACATTAAAGTTAAAATATGACAAAATAATAATAATAAAGTTAATAATAATAATAACAATAAAAATAAAGTATTCATTGTTTATGAATTTACTTGTACCACCTAACAATTTTGTCTAAAATTTTGTAAAATGAAACTCATTTTTTTTGTTGGTGTTGAAATGCTTATAATCAAATTTCCACAATATTTGCATTAAATAGTTATAAATTATGGCTAAAATAGAATTGAAGGGTTTGTTTTATTTGATGTTAATTATTTGGATAAATTATTAATATATATGAATTGAAGGTTATAAAAATATTTATTATCCGTTAATTTTATTTTCATTAATTAGTTATAAATTAGAATGAAACTAAATGATTTATTTTATGGATGGGGAGTTATAATAATATTTATTATATGTTAGTGAATATATTCAATGTAAGTATATTTTTTTTTACAATTTAAATCTCATAAATAGTTTTCATAATTAATATTAATATTTAATGTAAATCTTAATAATTATAAATGACTTTTTAGATGAGAAGAGTTTATTTTATTTGAATTTATTTATAAATAATCAACTTATTTAGATAAATATTTAATAAAAAAATATTAATGTATATGGATGGTAGGTTATATTTATTGAGTTTATTTTTACTAATATTTTTTTCTATAAAAATAGGAGTATCAAAAACAAAAGTACCATAAAAATAGAAGTTGCACAATGAAATTAAATTTATAAAATACATTATTATTTTATTAAAAATAGGAGTATTAAACAAAATACTTGATCTACAATTATTCCAAGTTAGTGTATACATATGAAGATACAAATCTAAAATTAAACACAATTATCTCAAAATTAAAGTATTTTAAGTGAACAAACATTCAGAAGTACAATAACTTGCATCCAAAAGTATAATGGCTGAAAGTACCTGAAATAAACCAAACAAAATTAGGAATTAATGCAATAGAAAAACCAAAAAATCTTTTTAAAAACGAATTTTATGATAAAATGATCAATCGGGAATTAATATATATATATATATAGTCTCCATATAACTTTGCTCTCATCTATCTCTAAATAACAAAGTAGGACTTAAGGAGAGACAAAACATAATAGAGAAGAAAATTCATATTTCAAGAACTAATAAAAATATATGATAAGAAGTTTAGACTTGAGCTCAAGATTTCATACCACATTACACAAATATGGATCTTCTTTGAAATAACTGAAAGCCTCGTTCTCCCTATGAAAACGACAACATTACGTTAATAAAAACTTAAGAAAAAAATATGTTAGGTCAAATTATTTTGACTAACCTTATTTTAATGATGTATTAGAAAAACTTTGATTAAAAATAAAGCTAAGCCGTCTAATTTTTTTTGTGCAGGTGCATAAAAAATATGCTAGGTTAGACTTGGTTCGAAATAGGCTTATTAGACGTGATACGTAATTAGATGTGCATTCTAACAGATACGTAGTTACATGTGCATTCTAACAGATACGTAGCTAGACGTGATACGTAATTAGATGTGCATTCTAATAGATACGTAGTTAGACGGTCTAACAGATACGTATTTAGACGTACAGTCTAATAGATACGTAGTTAGACGTGCAATCTAACAGATACGCAGTTAGACGTGCAGTCTAACAGATACGCAGTTAGACGTGCAGTCTAACAGATACGCAGTTAGACGTATAGTCTAACAGATACGTAGTTAGACGTACAGTCTAACAGATATGTAGTTAGACGTATAGTCTAACAGATATGTAGTTAGACGTGCCATTAGACTTGGTGGTCTAATGGATCTCACTATTACATGTGGGCGTCTAACATCCTTATACTTGGCAGTCTAATGGAGCATGTCTAATGCCTCGCTTCAGCAACTACTTGAAGTTACCATCCGTTTACCCACGATCAACTAGGTGTACGCTACTCCTGATCCACTCATTCGTGCAGTCCAGTACGCCAACTATTTATTCCAAATGAATGAATGCCACGTACGCGAATATTCCTCCCACTACTTGTTCAGTAAAGGACACTTTCAGAAGAATATCTGGCGCACTACAAGTTCGGTACGACCACGATCCTTGTGCATAGAGCCTGATGTACTCTTGTACTATGGAGGTTTTCCTATGGCGCTTGCAATGTGTCCATCTAGAAGATTCGACCGTTGGTGTCTGTCTTCTATTTATAGATCCTCAAGGACAACGGTCAATACACACATACCGTAACCAGAGAGATTAACAAGTTTTTAGAAGCGTATCAGATTTACTGATTTTATAAGCCTTACTTGCTATCAATTTAATACTCTTGCACTTTCTGATTTGTACATCTTCAAGTTCAAGAGAGAATCAAAATATGTCTAGCTGAGTAAAATTCTTAAACATATTGTAAGTTGAACAGAGCCTGTTCTGTTCAAAAGTTAATTAGCCAGTAAACTGTATTTGATTCAAAGAAGTATAGTGAATTCTTCCGGTGGTTGGAAGAAGGGGTGACGTATGAGAGTTTAGGGACGACAATGGGTACCCGTATGCCCGATACCTATGGGTATCCGATAGTCGGGTTCAGGTATTTTAAATCGGGTATGGGGTCGGGGTCGGGCATGGGGTATAAGAGAAGATACCTGATCGGGTACGGGGTCGGGGTTGGGGAGTGTGTGAAACCCAAACTCGATACCCGATTATATTAATATGAAAAATAAAATGTTTTTTTATTATAGCTTAATGTAACATTTCAAATATTTCATTATTACAAATATCATCATGAATATTTTGCTCTTATCCATACTCCACTCAAACATTATTTCTTTATATTCCCCCAAAAGACATTATTTCTTTATATTCCCCAAAAAGTTATTTCTCTCATAATCTTCAAATTTTCTTTTAATAACAAGATATATTTCAATCTCAACACTCTTCATATTCTATCTTTAACTTTCTTTTAATATTCATTATATTTTCTTCACTCTAGCACAACCAATTTCTTATTTTTTCAAGATCTTCAATATAAATACATTGGCAAACGTATTTAATTTCTAGTAATGTTTTTGTTTACTTTTTTAACATTCATTCTAAGTTTTCTTCACTTTAACAACTACAAAGTTCTTATTTCTTTCAAGATCTTCAACATAAGTCAATATTTTTTTACATTTATTCTAACTTTTCTTCATTTTAGCAACAACAAACAACAAAGTTTTTATTTTTTTTCAAGATCTATAACATAAATACTCAGGTAAGTAATGTTTTTGTTTATATTTTTAACACTTCATTATTAATAATTTTATTATTTATTACAATTATTATGTTTCTTTTTCTTTAACTTCTACAATTTTTAAGTTTTTAATTGGGTAATGGGATACACGTCGGGGATCGCGTACCCGATGAATCGGGGATGGGGATAAAATTAGATATACCCGTCGGGGTCAAGGTCGGGTAGTAAAATGAAAATCGAGTTCGGGGATGGGTACTTCACTACCCGACGGGTAGGGTACCCGTTTCCATCCATAGGAGAGTTTGCTCCGAACATCCATAAATAAATTGCTGTGTCATTTACATTTTGTCTTCTCTTCTCTCATTGGTTCTTAGCTTCAAACCTAAGAAAACGTTTCCGCACTTAAAGCGCTTCAAGAGTTTACAAGGGTTTGTGAAGAATAAAAAGTGATATTAATCCCTAACAGGATTTTTATCAAACCGTTTTTAGAAGTTATCATCAATAGTTAGACCCCCATATCTATTGATTACACCGATCCTATCAATTGGTATCAGAGCCCTGTTTCTATTTTCAAGCTATCACCAATAATGTCGATCAAATCCAAAGATGCCAGTGCTACCGCAATTCCTATGTTCTCAAAAGAAAACTATATTGTGTGGAAGAAGAGAGTCTGTGCTCATCTTTCCTCAATTCATGATGACACGTGGAGTGTTATCACTAACGGTTCCATTAAGATCGGAAAGGAGAAATTCGAATGGACCAACGAAGATAAGAGGAGGAACAACCTCAACAATATGACATTGAACGTTCTGTACAGATCTCTTGATGACAACATGTTCAACTACATCATCGAGTGTGAAACTGCCAAGGAGATCTGGGATAGACTCACCCAGCTGTGCGAGAGAAATAAGAAAACCAAATAGAACAAAATCATGGTTGTCACTCAGCAGTTCGACAAATTTAAAATGCGTCCTAGAGAAACAATGACTGAATTTGACGCAAGGTTCAGCAAGGTTATCTCCACCCTATCCATTCTTGGCAAGACCTACATCAACATGGAGATTGCTATCAAAGTCATGCGAGTTTTACCAAGGGAGTGGGACATAAAGACGATGGCAATGAGGGAATCCAAAGACCTCAACAAGATCGGGCTCTTCAATCTGTTTTCTAATCTCAAGGCCTATGAGTTCGAGTTGAACTCAAGGATTGAAGAAGATCAACCCTCATCCACCATCATTACCAAAGCCTTGGTGACTACAGAAGAGCCACTAGTTGCCCTTGATGTGAAGACAGCTGCTCAGCAGTGATGTTATGTCTCTCTTCGTGAAGAAGTTTGGCAACTTCATGAAGAAGAGAAATTCTAACTCAAGCTCCTCAAATACTAATGACAATAAGAAATCTAAAGCTAATGTTAAGTGTTTTAACTGTGGTATTTTAGGTCATTACAAATCGGAATGTCGGAAGTCGAAGCGTGATGAGAAGAAGAAGGACGAAGAAAAGGAGCTAAAGGCTCTCTTGGCATGCGACAAGAAGATAAAACGGAACTATAGTGATTCTAATTCTTCATCCAGCAACAGTGATGATGACGAGGTCGTTTGCTTCATGGAAAGAAAAGAAAAAGAAGCTTAGGAGTCTGAGGTATTTAACTTCTCTTCTGAAAGATTTTTAAGGGAAAAACTAGTAGCTGCACTAAATAACATGGTCATAGAGTACAGAACGCTATCAGAGTCCCAGAATGAAATAAAATCTTCCTCTAAAAGTGTCTCAAACTATTTTATCTCAAACTCTAGAATCAAATATTCTTGAAAATGGCAAGGTCGAAATCTCATCTGAGAATGAGATTCTCAAAGAATAGATACAAATTATTTCTTCTGAAAACAAAAGGTTAAACTATATCGTTAGCGCTTGGACAAGGTCTGGAGAAGTTGTCCAATATCAGATTAGTCTGTTGAAACTTGCTGGATCTAAATCCGGTTTAGGATTTGATAGCAATGACCCAAACCAGTCCTATAAAAAGTTAAACTCATCAATCAATAAACTTAAGGCAATAAGTTTTGTCAAAGGGAGTCTAACTGACACTGAAACTGATCCAATCCATGAAGAGTTAGCTTTGAAGGATGAAATAACTTATGTTCCGCCTACTGTTAGCTAGCTGAAAAATAAGTTAGATGCAACTAGCAAGTCTGGCTATCTAAAACCTAACTCAAAGTAAATGAGTTTTAAAAGAAAATCATCCTCTAAAGCTAAGGGATTAGTGACTAGCAGAAAGACCTTTGCTAAGTCAAAATCATACGCATTAATCACAAAACAAAATGGGAAATCCATAAAAATAACTAAAATATGGATTCCTAAGGGACTGATTGATCGAGGACCCAAGTGAATGTGGGTACCAAAGTTTGTAAATATTTTCTTGTGTAGGTGATATAGGGAAGCTGTAGGAAAGAAGCTTGGAGCATATTCTTCTGAGTACATGCTCTAGAAGATCAACAGTGGCACTTTCCACTCCTAAGGACTAAGTGTTTTCTGTCTTAAAATATATTTTTGTCTTAAGGACCTCAAAACAATTATTTATTCTTTTGTACATGCATAAATTGAGAGGGAAATTTATTGTATAAATAAAGATGTACACAGACTAAAGCTTTAATCGGTCTATTAGACAAGGTTGTCTAAAAGAAAAAGAATGTACTTAGACGTATTCTTACTTACATACTCTATGTCTCTAAGTTAAACTGTCTTGGTTAATAACCTGCTCGATTAGACGTTGAAGTCTAATAGACGCTTACACTTTTATAAGACAAGAGCAATTGGACGCTCACGTCTAACCAAACACACGTCTAATACGTGTTGTTCATGCGTAATTCGACGTCGATGTCTAAGAGACGTTTAAACATCTATAAGACACGTGATTAGACGCATGCGTCTAATAGACCCATGCGTCTAATAGACGCTTAGACCACATAGATTGTAGAAGTAAGAAAAACATTACACAAGTATGGATCTTCTTTGAAATAACTGAAAGCCTCGTTCTCCCTATGAAAATGACAACATTACGTCAATAAAAACTCAAGAAAAAAAATATGTTAGGTCAAATTATTTTGACTAACGTTATTTTAATGATGTATTAGAAAAACTTTTATTAAGAATAAAGCTAAACCGTCTAATTGTTTTTGTGCAGGTGCATAAAAAATATGATAGGTTAGACTTGGTTCGAAACAGGCTTATTAGACGTGATACGATATTAGACGTGCATTCTAACAGATACGTAGTTAGATGTGCAGTCTAACAGATTCGTATTTAGACGTGCAGTCTAATAGATACGTAGTTAGACGTGCAGTCTAACAGATACGTAGTTAGATGTGCAGTCTAACAAATACGTAGTTAGACGTGTCGTCTAACTCCATTAGACTTGCTGGTCTAATGGATCTCGCTATTAGACGTGAGCGTCTAACTTCCTTAGACTTGGCAGTCTAATGGAGCACATCTAATGCCTCGCTTCAGCAGGTGCTTGAAGTTAGCATCCGTCTACCCACGATCAACTAGTTGTACGCTACTCCTACTCCACTCATCCATGCAGTCCATTATGCCAACTATTTATACCCAATGAATGAATGCCACATACACAAATATTCCTTCCACTACTTGTTCAATAAAGGACAGTTTCAGAAGAATATCCGGCAAACTACCAGTTTGGTACGGACATGATCCTTGTGCATAAAGCCTGCTGAACTCTTGTACTATGGAGGTTTTCCTATGTGAGCTTGCCACGTGTCCATCTAGAAGATTCGACCATTGGTGTCTATCTTCTATTTATAGATCCTTAAGGACAACGGTCGACACACACATACCGTAACCAAAGAGAGAGTAACAAGTTTTTACAAGCGTATCAGTCTTACTGATTTCATAAGCCTTACTTGCTATCAATCTAATACTCTTGCACTTTCTGATTTGTACATTTTCAAGTTCAAGAGAGAATCAAAATCTGTCTAGCTGAGTGAAATTCTTAAACATATTGTAAGTTGAACAGAGTCTGTTCTGTTCAACAGTTATCTAGCCAGTAAACTGTATTTTATTCAAAGAAATATATAGTGAATCCTTCTGGTGGTTGGAAGAAGGGGTGACGTAGGAGAGTTTGCTCCGAACATTCATAAACAAATTGTTGTGTCATTTACATTATATCTTCTCTTCTCTCATTGGTTCTTAGCTTGAAACCTGAGCAAACGTTTCCGCCCTTGAATCGCTTCAAGTGTGTGCAAGGGTCTGTGAAGAATAGAAAATGATATTAATCCCTAACAAGATTTCTATCAAACCGTTTTTCAGAAGTTGTCATTAATAGTTAAACCCACGTCTCTATTGATTATACCGAACCTATCAAAATATTCATTGCAAATTTCTGACCCTAAGCTACCACTCGGTTCAAAACTTTTAGATTTTTCAAATTAAGAAAAAAATAAAGTGGTAGTATACTAGAACACATAAAACAACAAATTATACAAGTGTTATACAAATAAGCAAGTGTACAATCTCTCCTTAATCATCCATAAATGATCTCTAGATAACTTTGCTCTCATTTGTTAATGCATAACAACAGATTTACTAAACAAAATCATGCGTTCATACAGTTAGAAAATATAAAAGGTATACAAAAAAAGATGAAACATTTTCAATAATAAATAAAGAAAGCAAGATTGTCTGTTTAAGTGAATTTTTTATTATTATCAATAAAAAATAAAGACATTTTAGAATATGTATAATCAATAACTCTCCATAACAAATAAAGACTTAAGGGAAGACAATTACCATCGAGAAACCTGGATGCCTACTTATTTTATACGAAACCTAAAAGGTGGGCGACGTCTTCCCCCTCTTCTCAAAGAAATATCTTCTGATAATCTACATCATCAAGACAATTTCCTGCCAAGAATATACATCATCATTAGCTTCCAACATCTTCTTTAGTATTAAAGTCCTACATATGAAGAAGAGTCGAGAAACCTAATCACCTATCGAGAACTACAAAAGAATATAGAGAAATATATATATATATAAGAAAGAGAAAATATCTATGATGGATCATTTTAGATTTGGAGAGAGAGTGTGATCAATCTATATAATATTTTAGAATTCATTAGGTTTATTTTAAAAATAATTAATAAAAAATATTAATATATGTTAGATAAAATTAGATCGGTTAATAGAACTTAACACAAACAAAACTCGTGTGCAGGAACAGGCGAAGGACCGAACCGGTCAATGTACTAAACCGGTTAAGAAACTCAACCGGTCAAGCATCTAAACCGAGCAGAAATATGACCGCACAAGAAAGACAAGATCTGTCAAAACAGAAGGCCAGAAACACTAGACAGTCGGTCATTTAGAAGCCAAGGAATAACCGGAAGCTATCCGGTTAACACACATAACCGACCAGCATAAAAAGACACTTCGGGTATCTTTTGAGAATGATACCAAAGGAACAGACTGAACATTGCCATATCCATACAAGTCTGAGGACAGTCTGCAGGCTACAGAAGATAGTCCTACAAGATCTTTCTACTTCAGGATAAATCAGAAAGACAATCTTCCAAGTACAGACAACTGTCTAACCGATAGTTACCACATTGAGTAAAAGACAAACCTAGCCGGTTTGACCTACACACTGGAAGACTAGACCGCCAAGTCTGAAAACTAGACCGCCAGGTCTGAATCACTGAACCTCTGCTCAACCAATCAGATTCAAGGAAATGAAATGTGACCGTTGGCACATTTCACCTATAAAAGGAGGAGCTGAAGAGGAGTAAATGCGGGACACAGTGGACAATTAATTTACAAGTGATAAGATTGGGTTCTATCTCTAGAAAGCTTAAGTGCTAAGTTAAAGTGTCATTCTACAATTTCGGTGAAAATTGTACGAGTGTTATCGAGCAGGAAATAAATCTCGATCGGATTGTGTTAGTATTCCTTAGTGAATATCCTTCTCGCGGTTTCGAGAGGAAGGGGTGACGTAGGAGTTTTATCTCCGAACATCCATAAAAACTTATCTTGTTACTTACTTTCTGCCTGCTTTACTTTATAACCTATCTGCACTAACCGACTAATACCGCTCCAACCGAATCACTAAGTTCCAAAACCGACCCAGCAATCTCCAAACCTGTCTTATTCAAATCGGTCCTGCCTATCTCGTGTGTGTGCTGCTTCAACCTGAAACAAACCACTTTCGCGCTTAAACTCTGTTCAAGGGTTTGTGTCAGTTTGTGTAGTATTGAAACCCCAGTATTAATCTTTAACCGGATTAATCACCACCTCTTTGAGTGAAACGCGATAACCGGCCAACCCCGGTCCCCCAGCCGCGACCTAGATCCTAACAATTGGTATCAGAGCAGTTAGTTTCAATACTCAAGCAAGCATGTCTTTCGATAGGCCCCCAATGCTAGAAGGTGACGACTTCGCCAACTGGAAGGCACGCATGTACTTGCATTTAATCACCATGGATGACAAGATGCAGTTCATTCTGGCTGAAGGACCGATAATAATTGATAAAGACAGGAAGGATTGGACAGCTGAAGACAGGAGAAGAAACAATCTGAATAACCATGCCAAAAACCGCATCTCCAACGGTGTGGACAGAAACACGTATTGCAAGATCAGAGATTGCAAAACAGCTAAGAAACATGGGAAACGGTTATTCAGATCCATGAGGGAAATGAAAGAACCAAGGGAAACAAGGTAATGGTAGCTACTTAGAAGTTTGAAAACATCAAGATGAGAATGGGAGAAACAATGAGAGAATACAGTGAGCTAGCAACTCTTGGCAAGAGGTATGACAACAAGGAGGTCATCATGAAAGCATTAAGATCTCTTCCAAGTGCGTGGGACATAAAGACAATTGTAATGAGGGAATCAAACTGCCTAAGTAAGATGAAACTACACGATGTATTCGAAGATTTTAAGGCATATGAGTACGAAATGAGATCTAGGACTGAAGAAGAAGTCTCAGCCTCAACCTCAACCAGAGCATTGATCACATCCACAGAACCGGTTGTACCTACACCGATCAGAACCGCTGAACAGTTCACTGAGGATGCCATGGCAATGCTTGCACAAAAATTTGGGAGATTCATGAAGAAAGGCCAACCGACAAACAACTACAACTACGGTGATAAATCTAATGTAAGATGTTATAACTGCAACTGTTTGGGACATTTCAAGTGGGAATGCAGAAAACCGAGGAGAGATGACCGGAAACCGGATAATCAGAATAACTGAAATAACTATCAACAAACCGGTGAAGGGAGTGAGGTTTAGAAAGCACTGATAGCCGATGATGGAGGTAGCTTATGGGCTCACAGTGACAGTGATGATGATCTCACATGCCTCATGGTAAATGAGGAACAAGTATTTGACTCTCCTTGTGAAGAATTTACTAAAGATGAGTTATACAATGCATTGAATGATATGGTAGCAGAGTATAAGAACCTGTTAACCTTATTACCTAAGCAACCCAACTTTAGAGTCGACCTCATAGTACCCACCTTGACCGAACCAGAGATAATACAACCTGATGAAACCCCTACCTTAGAAACCGAGTCAGCACCTGAACCATCACCTGAGACCGAACAGCTCAAGGAGCCAGTTCAAGAGTTGACCGAGGAAGAAAATGCCCGACTCCAGTATAAAATGGCCGCATATAAAAGATCTAGTGAAATGGTAAGAAAATTGTGTAGTTATAAAAGACACCCTTTTTGAATGTTTGGTCTAGGATACAAAAATGATAGATCCAAAAACCAAAAACCCTTAGACAAAACAAGGCTCTCAAAAGATGATCTTCCTTTTGTAAGTTTTGTCAGAAGTTCCTTAACCGCTGAAGAGAAATTGAGCCTATTGTACGGAAGAAAAACTAACCTATGTAGGTCCAACTGATTCTGAGAAATGGTTTCACCCTGAGAAAAGGAAAGCCAGCCAGCTCAAAAATAGGAAAGCCAACTCACAACCACATAGGACAAACCAAAGATCACCCCCACACAAGGCTTTCTTAGGAAAGCCGAAAGACTCAAAACCGAGTGCCAGAAAGATAGTTAAGACCTTAACCAGGAAAGCTGTCCGGTTTGTCAAGGTCTAGATACCCAAGGGAGTAATCGCTTGTGGACCCAAGTAAATGTGGGTACCAAATAGTTGTAAATATGTACATTTTACAGGATATTAAGAAACGAATAGGAAACTCTAAATGGTACTTGGATAGCGGTTGCTCCAGACATATGACTGGAAATAATAATCTTCTAACCGACATCAAAATAGAAACCGGTGCATTAATCACCTTCGGTGACAACTCAAAAGGTAGAACTGTGGGCAAGGGTAAGATTGTCCATGGTATATAACAATTGATAATGTATTCTTAGTTGAAAACCTACGTTTTAATTTGCTAAGTATTAGTCAAATGTGTGATGTTGGATACACTGTAGAATTTCTTAAACATGCATGCTTAGTTAAGAATTCTCAAGGTACCATACTACTAACCGGAAATAGGCTAGGAAATATTTACAAAGTAGACTGGAAAACTAAAGTAGAATATCCTGTTTGCATGATAGCTAAGACCGATCAAACCTGGCTGTGGCATAAAAGACTAAACCACTTAAACATGACAACCTTAAACTATATTCGCGGTAAAAAGTTGGTTGAAGGAGTTCCTGACATAATATTTAATAAGGATAAGGTTTGTTCAGCATGTCAAATGGGTAAACAAACTAGGTAAACCTTTAAGAGTAAAGGACATATTCAATCTAACCGATGCCTAGAACTTCTTCACATGGATTTATTTGGACCGATTCAGGTCATCAGCCTAGGAGGTATGCTTTACACTATGGTAGTTATTGATGATGACTCTAGATATACATGGGTAATATTCTTACCATCCAAACATGAAACCGCATCAAATTTGATTACACTACTTAAACGCTTGCAAAATGAAAAATCAACACGCATCAATAACATTAGGAGTGATAGAGAAACCGAATTTACAAACATCACTTTAAATGCATTTCTCGATGAATTCGATATTAGACACGAGTTGTCTAGTGCTAGGACTCCTCAACAAAATGGCCCGGCCGAGAGAAGAAACCGAACTCTCAAAGAAGCCGCACGGTCCATGATAGCCGATTCGGGTATTGCTCAGAAATTTTGGGCTGAGGCTATCAATACTGCATGTTATACACAAAACCGATCTTTGATCAACAAGTTTCACAATAAAACACCTTATGAGGTATACTTTGATAGGGTTCCTAACCTTAAGTACCTTAAGATTTTAGGTTGTAAATGCTATATTCACATAAATGGCAAAACCTATTTATCTGCTTTTGATGCAAAATCCGATACTGGGATCATATTAGGTTACTCAGTAGTGAGTAAAGCATATAGACTGTATAACAACAGAACTTTAACCGTGGAGGAATCACTTCATGTTGTTTTCGATGAATCGGTTGAAAACAACACTGCATCATGCTTTGATCTACACAACAGATTGGAAAATAACAATATCCATTCTGATAGTGAAGATGAAATTTCGGTTTTTAGGCGATTTGTCCATGACCAAATGGGTAATAATGAAACCCAGCCGGATCAAGCTGTCCCACGACAGGAAGCTGACACTTCGGTCCAAACCGAGGAAATCGATCGGTCTGACACCCCTGTTCAGCCTACCGATATGTCTAGCCTTGATCAAGTAAACGGTAATTTGGTAGACATTCCTAAACCGAACCTAAAAAGAAACACCAAGCATCCTCCTGAGCTAATCATAGGTGATCCTTCAGAACCTGTTCGAACTATGCGTCAAATTCTGGAGGAATACTTCAATTTCGCCTTTATATCGCAGATTGAGCCGAAAAGAGTGGATGAAGCATTGTCAGATCCGGATTGGATCTTGGGAATGCAAGAAGAGTTAAACCAGTTTGAGAGTAATAAAGTCTGGTACCTAGTCCTTAGACCGAAAGATCAACCGGTCATAGGAACAAGATGGGTATTTAGAAATAAACTCAATGAAGACGGTTTGGTCACGAGGAACAAAGCCAGATTAGTGGCACAAGGATACAAACAGGAAGAAGGCATTGATTTCGAAGAATCATTTGCCCCTGTAGCTAGGATTGAAGCCATTAAGATTTTTCTAGCCTTTGCTGCATTCAAAAACTTTAAAGTTTTTCAAATGGATGTTAAAAGTGCATTTTTGAATGGTGATCTACGTGAAGAAGTATATGTTGAACAACCACCAGGTTTTAAAAATGATGAACTACCCAACCATGTATATCGGTTAAACAAAGCTTTATACGGTCTAAAGCAAGCCCCTAGAGCCTGGTATGACACACTAACCGCATTCTTGTTAAAACATGGCTTCACCATCGGTTCTGTGGATAAAACACTTTTTAAGTTTGAGAAAAAGGAACATATTCTACTTGTTCAAATTTATGTAGATGATATTATCTTTGGTTCAACCGATCCTAAGTTATGTGATAAATTCTCAACTTTGATGACTAACAAATTTGAAATGAGTATGATGGGAGAATTAAGCTTCTTCCTAGGTCTTCAGGTTAAGCAACTCGAAGAAGGAACTTTCATAAGCCAACCCAAGTATACTAAGGAACTGTTAAAGAAATTTGGGATGGACACATGTTCCTCAGCCGCTACTCCAATGAGCTCATCGGTCAAATTGGACAAAGATGATGAGGGTCAAACAGTAGACCTGACAACTTACCGAGGAAACATCGGTTCTCTTCTATACCTGACAGCAAGCAGACCGGATATTCTATTTGCAGTCGGTGTGTGTGGAAGATTCCAGGCTAATCCCAAACAATCCCACTACACAGCCGCAAAGCGAATCTTGAAATACCTTAAGGAAACTCCTGACTTCGGTTTGTGGTACCCAAAGGATTCAACCTTTAACCTAACGAGCTATTCAGATGCAGACTATGCAGGTTGCAAAGTTGATAGAAAAAGCATAAGCAGAACATGCCAATTCCTAGGTGATCGGCTTGTTTCATGGCATAACAAGAAACAAACATCAGTTGTCACATCAACCGCAGAAGCTGAATATCTGGCAGCCGGAAGCTGCTGTTCACAACTTCTTTGTATCCAACAACAACTGAAGGATTTCGGCATCACGGCCGAAGAGTCTCCAATTTTCTGTGACAACACAAGTTCCATAGTAATCACCTACAATCCGGTTCTACACTCCAGAACCAAGCACATTGACATAAGGCACCACTTCATTCGGGAACATGTCATGCTGAAGCCTATCCGACTGGAATACGTATCAACAGATCAACAAGTAACCGATATCTTCACAAAGCCTCTACAGAAAGCTAAGTTTTCTCAATTCAGACTCACACTCGGTTTAACCGACATTAGTCAGATCATCCTTAAAGATGCTTAAAAATGGAAATTGGTTCGGACAGATAAAACCGGTAGTTCCTCCTAAACTGTAGGATTCCAAATTTCCCAAAGTATCTATGGAAAAACCGCTCTGTCTATCAGTCAGAGTAAACCGACCGGTTACTTAGTGCATGCACCAAATAACCGCATCGGGACGAACAACTGATAACTGACCGGTTTGGAAATAGCTTATTTCGGGTTATTTGGCCTCCAAACAAAAGTGGAATAATTATATGTGTTTAAACTTATCTGTTCTGAAAAACTGCATTTTCAAAGTAAAACTGGGCATACCTCAAAAGACGTGAAGATATGATATCTTTCACAGTCCAGGCCTGTGACCAACATCCTAAGCTGTAGACATGCTTATTTCATGCAAAATACTTTATCCTATGGACAATAGACATCATTACCTATGACATACTGGATAATAAGATCATCCCTCCACTAATATATAAGTTAGGAAAACCTTAAACAAAACAATCACAAAATACATCTATTCTCTCACTAAGACAAAATGTCTCAGTTTCCAAACATCCTTCAAGTGGATTTCAAATCTGCCCTAAGTACTGAACACTACGATGTCTTCAAGATGATCAAGTCACTTGAAGACACTGGTCTCCAACATTTTCTAGATGACAAACATGTCATCTATTCTGAATCAGTACTGGAATTCTTCTACAATGCCAGGGTTTTCGTGGAACTCCTCACTTTGACACACATATTCAGTCAAAAGTGGGAGGGATTGTATTCGACTTCACCGAAAATGACTTTGCAAGATGCTTTGACCTACCAAAGCAAGGGCTGACCGACCTTAATGTACCGGCTGAACTAAAAGCCGAGATCTCCTTAGCCTTTGCCCGGTCAAATCAACCAGTTGATGACCACGGTGCCAAGTCACTATTGAAAGCTGAATACCAGTTTCTCAACGACGTGATCGGTCGAGGAATCCTAGGAAGGGATGTGACCAACACGTATTGTACCGCTGCTTTCAACATCATGACCGCTATAACCACTGGCACACTGGTCAACTGGTCAAGGGTGCTGTTCAACGTCCTAATCTGGATGATTGGCGTTCGAATAGTCGGTCTTGTTCCTCAACTAAGTTGTCTGCTTTTGGAGCTTGGAGTTCCAACCTGTCCGGGCGAAGGGTTGAACCAAGCCCAGGTACTCACCAATGAAGTCACCGACTCATTTTATGAGCGGTTTGAAAAGGCTTGGAAGAGGAGGAACCGCCACATCAACTCCAACGGTCACACCAACTCCAACGGATATTAAGTCACTCCTTCCTACAACCGGTCATTTTGTTGTACGCACCAGTTGTATCTCTGTTCAACTCATTATGATCATTTCGGCTTAGTCTATGCTATCTTCGGTTTCAATCGATTACTTTTTAGTTTATTGTAGTATCCGTCATTAATGAAAAGTAACATTTAATTAATGTAGTAACTCCCAACTACATGAGTAATTACTATCCAACTAACTTGGTTACTTTTCAACTAGATTCTTACCTCGAGCTCCGTAACCAGTCAAAAGTAACCTCTTCCCAATACGTTTTGAAACCATAAGTATTCTCTTCAATAATAAGACAAAACTGATATTCAACATTAAATGTTGATGTTTTCCCTCCAAATCCAGGCCTATATAAGGAACCACCCCCTAATTAACTTAACACATCTCAAAACAAAAATTTCTTGAACTTTTCTCTCTCTCTTAGCAAAGTTTGAATCATGCCGAGCCGAACTCTAGGAAACTTCTTGAGCATCGATTTCGATTCCTGTATGGAACATGAGGACCTGAAAACCAAGGAGTTACTGTTTGAATCCCTCGTTGACACCGGTCTTCGCACCTTTCTTGAAGAATCCGGTCCCATACTCCTTGAGGATGTCAAGACCTTCTTCAGAAGTGCTTGAATAAGAGGAAACTACATTGTTTCCACAGTGAGAGATCATACTTTCTGGCTGGATGAAGCCGAATTTGCTCAAATATTCAACCTGCCCACAGAAGGGTTTTCCGACTTCCCAACCCGGGTGGGAAGTGCAGCGACCGATTACTCAGTATTCTTCTCCGGAACCGATATACCGGTGGAAAACTACGAGTTAAAAACCCGCCTTGCTCACCACATCCAACTCCTTCATGAGATTGTAAACCGCTCTATCATTTGTCAATCTCCGAATCAACGTTACTCTAAGAAAATGTTAGACATGATGACCTACATTATTAGCAATACGCCTATCAATTGGTAATCGGTCATTTTCCAGATTCTGAAAACTATGGTGATAACCAAGAAAGGTCTCGGTTACGCTCCTCACATCAGTCGGCTCATTCTCAAGTTTCGTCCAGAATTTGGACCGGGCACACCAGCATCTCCTTCGAACATTCTTGACATGGTTGGGGTGGAAGAAAAGCTTTCTAGGGTAGTCATTACATAAGTTATATATTTATTTCTTATGTATTTCTATTTATAAACCGATCCATGTTTTGGTCTCTATCTTGTATTTTGTTAATGAAAATTCATTCCAGTTTAATAATCGGGTCAAAAGTTGCAAAATTCAGAACATCCATCTAACTAACCGATTAAAATCGATAAACAACTTCGCTTTCGTTAAAATATCCGGTCAAAATCGAAAACCGCATCTTCGCGGTTAACAAATCATATCATTTCATAAACGGTTTCAAGAAGAACCGCTTAATCAAAGGGTAAAGCAAAAATCCGCCCAAAGTCTTCGGAGGGAAATTTGCCGCCTTTAAACTCCCGCCCAAAAATCCCACCTTTGGTTTCCCACTTTGATTTGCCGCCAATCTTTTGTCGCCCATGGATTGCCGCCTTTTGATTGCCGCCCGTTGTTTGCCTCCCAAAACACTTGGAGGGAAAATTCCCGCCTAAAGATGATGGGACGGTTCGCGACGATTGAGTTTCCAAACCGCACCTATAAATAGAGTAATTGGCCATTTTATTTCATTCTTACGCGAATCGACTTTCTCTCTCTAGCTCTCAACTCTCTCAAATCAGTTCTATCTTGTTCTCTCGATTCAATCATCAACAATGGGTCGCGACTCTGCACTATTCAAACATATTTACCAGGTCGACTTTGAAGAAATCCGGGCAAATGGTTCGGCTCCGGCAAAGAAAGTCCTATCCCGGATCTCCGAGTCCGGCCTCGAATATTTTCTAGGCGGTCCATTTATATTATACCAGGAAGCGGTTAACGAGTTCTTCCGATCCACATCTCTCAGTGGAAGAACAATAATCGCAACCGTCGGCGGTCAGCAGTTCGAACTGACAGAAGAATCGGTCGCTGAAATCCTTCAACTACCATCGGAAGGAAGCAACATCTCGGCGGATCTAGATAAAGAGACCTTCGAGACGGCTTGCCAGGTTCTCTCGGCAACCACGGCTCCTATCGAGGTCTCCGGGAAGAAAACATCACTTCGGCCAGAATACAGACCGTTATGTGACATCTTCACCAAATCGGTCCAAGCGAGAGGGGGAAATTATGACAGTCTCACCAAGGCGAAGATTGAGATGCTTGCCGGCTTACTAAACGGCACTCAAAATAAACTGGGCCAAGGTTATTTTCAACAATCTAAAGGAAATGGTGAAACCGGATTCCACCCGGTCATGGGATACGCCATCCCACTTGGGAAGATTATGCTCCACCACAACATCAACACCGGTCCTGGTGTTCTTCTCTCGTCAAGCAAGATCATAAGGTCCCGCCAATTCTTGGAAAGGAAGAGAAAAAGGAAGGCCTCCGGTTCTACGGGTGGCGACGACAGAAAGTAGGCGCTAAGAAAGCAGTTCCGGTAAAAGAGAAATCTGGAAGCCAGAAAAACAAAGAACCGATCGACTCTGCTGATCCGCGATCCGAAACGCCCAATGAAGAAGATTCGGTCTCTACTTCTGACTGAACCGCCTCACAGAATACAGAAGAAAATCTGTCCGGTAAAGAAAAAGGACCGTTGGACGAGGAACAATCGGTCAGTCTTGAAAATGCCGATATCGGTGCAGACGGCCCGAGGGAGGAAGACGTTCACGATAACGACAACGACCAGGAGATGGACGAGAATATAGTAAGCAGAATCTTGGAGGAGATCAACTAGCAAGGTCGCGAGGCGTACGAAGTATTCTGTCAGTGGTTCCAGCACCGGAATAAAATATTCTACAAACAGATGCTACCGGGTTTAACCGCTGGACATAAATTCGAAAGGTTGATGGAAATAGAGAAGGAGGTCATCAACCTAACAAAAGCTCAGGATCCAAACGAAGCCTTGGACCGATACGCAATAGTAGAACTGCATGCTCGGTTACAAAATCTAGTCGAACACATTCAATGCCTCAGAGAAAAGCACACTCCGGAAGAACCGAATTCCCAATTACAACTCTTGGTGTTGGAGTTGCTTGCGGTCAAGGAAAGGGAGCTGACCGAGGAAGTGGCGCAGCTTGAAGCGGTGCCCGAACATCATGATACAACAAACACACCGCCCCCTGAGAACGTTGACTGTCAGAATGAGATAGATGAAGAGATATTCTCTCCCCCACCGGATCCAACAAACGACATGACCGAAGAACCTCTCACCGACAAACCGGCCGTAACAGAAGAAAGGGTCAAGACTCTCATTGAAGAGTTTGTAAACGACGCGGTTAAGCTCTGGAAGAGGAAAATTAAGAAAGTCGCGGTTCAAGCAATCAAGTTGGCCGAGACAACAAGGAATGATCTTGGCGACCAGGACAAGCGGATCACGTCGGTCGAAACCAACTACGGTCATGCCGATGTACTGTACGGCGCTCATCTTAAGCGAACAATAGCCTTGGAGAACATGACTCCGAAGTTGGTGGATGACCTCGAGTCGGTCAGCCAAAGGGTAGCAGAGTTGGAACGGTCTCAAGAAAAGACCGAGCAACGGCTGACAAAGGTCGATGAGGACCTGGAGCGGTCAAGTGACCTAGCCAGTTCCACACTTGACAGGGTCATAAGCCTCGAAGAAAAGAATGCAAGTCTTGAGGAAAGAAACACCAAACTTGAAGCCGACCTCAAGGCGGTCACCGAACAGGTGACTGAGCTAATAAAGGTCAAACTTACCGCGGATAAGGCAACTGAGGAGGCGAATGACCTCGCGGCCTAGCAACTTCAAGACGCGCTGGATGAGGAAACGCGGAAAAAGAAGGAGGCAGCGTGGTCTGATGCGAACATAGCCAATGTAACGGCCAAAAATCCGGCTCTCGCAAAAACCATAGCGGCAACACAAGCCGAAGATGCTAAGCGGCTACAAGCTCAGAAACAATTGTACGAGGATTATGCCAAGATTCACAAGAAGGCCCAAGCGGTTGTTTCCTCATCGGCTCCGGCCACACAAAAAAGGAAAGCTCCTTCAAAGAAGGAGCAAGTCAACATACTACTGAACAGAATCACCGAGACGGTTGTTGATCCTCCGCTCAACCCGGCTTCGCAAACCGAGGATGATTTCGAAGAGGATGTGCAGCCGCTACACACAAGACAACGGGTTTTAGACGCAATCCCAATCAGAACGGTCGGTCAACCGTTTCCTTCTCAAACCGGCACCTCGAGAGCTGGAGGTTCCTCTTCAAGGCCGGATCAATCGGCTAAGGGACAACCTACCGATGCAATGATGGACCAATTCCTGCCGTCCAGATCGAAGAAATAGGGGCTTCATTTCCTATCTTTACTTATGTTTATTTCGGTTATTTATATATATATAGCTTTTTTGTCTTAGTGTTTTCTTATATATATAAAGTGATTTTTGGAAACTGGCCTATATTTGCAATCTTACAGAATTTTGAATATTTTAAATAAAATAATCAAAAATGGAGAAATTAATAAGATAAAAAGATAGAATTTTTCAAAATTTTTCTCAAAATTTTCCAAAATTTTTCGAAAAATTCCCCCAAGTCAGTTTTCAAAAATCCGGCCAAATAAAATTCTCAAGACCGGCCTATATTTGCAATCTTACAGAATTTTGAATATTTTAAATAAAATAATCAAAAAGGGAGAAATTGTTAGATAAAATTAGATCGTTTAATAGAACTTAACACAAACAAAATCGTGTGCAGGAACAGGCGAAGGACCGAACCGGTCAAAGTACTAAACCGGATAAAAAAACTCAACCGGTCAAGCATATAAACCGACCAGAAATATGACCGCACAAGAAAGACAAGATCGGTCAAAACAGAAGGCCGGAAACACTAGACAATCGGTCATTTAGAAGCGAAGGAATAACCGGAAGCTATCCGGTTAACACACATAACCGACCAGCATAAAAAGACACTTCGGGTATCTTTTGAGAATGATACCAAAGGAACAGATTGAACATTGCCATATCCATACAAGTCTGAGGACAGTCTGCAAGTTGCAGAAGATAGTCCTACAAGATCTTTCTACTTCAGGATAAATTAGAAAGGCATTCTTCCAAGTACAGACAACTGTCTAACCGACAGTTACCACATTGAGTAAAAGACAAACCTAGCCGGTTTGACCTACACACTGGAAGACTTGACCGCCAGGTCTGAAAACTAGACCGTTAGGTCTGAATCACTGAACCTCTGCTCAACCAATCAGATTCAAGGAAATAAATGTGACCGTTGGCACATTTCACCTATAAAAGGAGGAGCTAAAGAGGAGTAAATGCGGGACACAGTGGACAATTAATTTACAAGTGATAAGATTGTGTTCTATCTCTAGAAAGCTTAAGTGCTAAGTTAAAGTGTAATTCTACAATTTCGGTGAAAATTGTACGAGTGTTATCGAGCAGGAAATAAGTCTCGATCGGATTGTGTTTGTATTCCTTAGTGAATATCCTTCTCGCGGTTTCGAAAGGAAAGGGTGACGTATGAGTTTTATCTCCGAACATCCATAAAAACTTGTCTTGTTACTTACTTTCTGTCTGCTTTACTTTATAACCGATCTGCACTAACCGACTAATACCGCTCCAACCGAATCACTAAGTTCCAAAACCGACCTAGCAATCTCCAAACCTGTCTTATTCAAATTTGGTCCTGCCAATCTTGTGTGTGTGCTGCTTCAACCTGAAACAAACCACTTCCGCGCTTGAACTCTGTTCAAGGGTTTGTGACAGTTTGTGTAGTATTGAAACCCCGGTATTAATCTCTAACCGGATTAATCACCACCTCTTTGAGTGAAACGCGATAACCGGCCAACCCTGGTCCCCCAGCCGCGACCTAGATCCTAACAATATATATATATAAAGAGTAATCGACATAGATAATTAATGAAAAAAATATATATTTTATATTATTAGTGTGAATATATATATATATATATATATATATATATATATATATATATATATATATATATATATATATATATAACAGAAAGAGAAAATACATATGCTATCCTGATGTGGATCATTTTGGAAAAAACGTGATGTGTATCTTCAACCTTTCAAATTAAGTGTAATTAGATATATATAGATTTATAATATAGTTTATAACTATTCTTTGTAATAAAGTTTGTAACATTCTTGATTATACACTTTTCAAACTTATTTTGTATCTATTAATATATCAATTAATTAATAAAAATAAATGAAAAGAGAAATATATAAATATATATATATATATATATATATATATATATATATATATAAAAAAAAAAGAGAAAATACCTATGCTACGATGATGTGGATCATTTTGGAGAAAACGTGATATATATCTCTAACATTTCAAATTAAGTGTCATTAAATATATATAGATTTGTAATTTATTTTGTAACTATTCTTTGTAATAAAGTTTGTAACATTCTTGATTATACACTTTTTAAACTTATTTTATATCTATTAAATTATGCAACTATTAAACTTTGTAACTATTTTCTAACTTTTATTAAAATATTTTGTTCAATTATCTTGCATCTAAAATTAGAAACTATTTATATCAATTTAATTATTTACCTTTGCAACCACTCATCAACATAGAATATAATATTTGACAAAACAATTATAACAACAAAAAGTTATGAACTATTTTTCTTAGAACTATTTGGTTTTCAACTATAAATTTATAACTATTTCAATAAATTTTATAAAATAATATAATATTTATATAAAATAAAATATTTAATAATATAAAAATTAACTATTAATATTAAATATAAAATCCAAAGTTAATATAATTTTTAACCAAAATGAAAGTTATCTACCAAACTTTATCATATTTAAACATTCATCATAAACATACTAAAATATTTAAACATTCATCATAAACATACTAAAATAAAATGAATTCATATGCACAAAAATTTTAAATTAGCTTATTGCTTATATAAGCCATCAATTATGCTACTTGACCATTTGTCTTAGCAAATTAAGCTGGTAAAGTTTCATCGTCTCATGCATGGTTGTGCTCTCTAAATGCATTGCACTTAAAGAATTTCTTAGTGTTGTTACTTTATCAATGAGTAGCGACGTTGACAAACCTTGCATTAAAACCACCATTTTCTATAGTGTCCCAATCCAAATACACGTCCATTGTTAGGACCTCCAACCGCTTTTATCCATATATCTTCTTCTGTTGCCTTCTCATTTTTCGGAACATTTTTTTTTTTTTGTAATTCAATATATTTTCCCTGTACATGTTAAAATAGTTTAAAAATAGTATACAATTATAATGAACCATAACAGCTTGTTGACCGCCTACAATCCTTTTTCTTATGTATTTTTTCAAATATTTGTAAGATTTTTTATTTTCGACAAGGGATATAATCTATCAATAAGACAAGAGAAAATTAGATTAAAAAAATATAATTATAAGTTACTAGTAAAAAATATGAATTAATAAGTATGTATTAATATTCTTCTTTGTTCTTGTAAACTAATTGAACCGCCACAATAGACTGCTCCCATCGAGTAAAAATCACGAGATCGTTTTGCCTTTCTAAATCTCTCTAAGTATGTCGTAATTTTGAATGTATCGAGCATTTTTGCCCAATCTTCAGACATTACATGTATAAGTTTTTCAAAGTCTTTTTGACCCTTGTGACAGCTTTTAATTTTCATATTAGCTTTTCGTTTAAATTTTTTTTATAGATTTTCACCTCATAAATCGGGGTGTGAAGTATTGCTACAAATCATATACATCTAATAAAACATTTTAATTAAATAACATCGTAATTAAAAACTATATATTAATTGTCAAAAATAAAAACATATCAAATCTATTTTTAAATTAAAAATGATTGAACCTATTTTATCTAGGTATTTTCTCACCAATAAAATATAAATGATGACATCTAAAATTAAATAAGTATAAAAATAATTAATAATCTGTCGCTTATCCAATAAAAATCAAACACATCACTTATGTTTACAAATATTTAATATATTTCCTTTGAATACTTGTAATTCTCTATTTAATTAAATAAATTCAATTATGTAGCAAGAAAAAAAGAATTAAATAGTTATAAAAATAATTAATAACCTTATACAATAAAAATAAAACACATCACCTATGTTTAAAAATATTTAATATATTTCATTTTAATGCTTGTAATTCTTTATTTAATTAAATAAATCCAATTATGTAGCAGGAAAAAATGTGTTAATTAATTATAAAACAATTAATAACTTTATTCAATAAAAATTAAACACATCACCTGTTTAGAAATATTTAATATATTTCATTTGAATGCTTATAATTCTCTGTTAAATTAAAAAAAAAATACAATTATGTAGCAGAAAAAAAAAACTTTCATTTTTTTGTTAATAGCTCGGTCATCATAGGTATGCATAGTATTATAACCCATCTAGGTAGATAGGAGGTATCTAGGGTAGATAGGAGGTGAGATAAAAGAGATATTAGAAACTGAAGGAAAAGCCTAGAGTTAGAGTTAGAGTTAGAGTTAGAGTTAGAGTTAGAGTTAGAGTTAGAGATAAGAAACAAACTTGTCTGAACACAATTGATACAATTAACCTAGTTGTTACTCTATTTATAATAAAGCGTAAACCAACTAATTATTAAAAAGTAAAAAGTTCTATAAAATGACACCATCATATGTCTTTAATATCTTAGGGTATTTGACTCGAATTGGCGTATGAACCCCCATAGACTAGTGATAATGAAATTGACATGACGTGTAACATTCTGAGTAATTCTACATAAAAAAATCAAAAAGAAATATCACGAACAATAGTGTAATCATAATCTTATGGAACTATTAATATATTTGTATATACTTACGTTTCTCCATTCTACAACTCTAAGCATGTTCGTTTGGTAAACTTCTATTCCATCTATTTCATTCATCTCATTCCCATCATTCATTTCATTTCCATCATTCGTCTCATTCACTTGTTATAATGGTAACTGTATTGTATCAGAATTAATGAGTTGAAATAGAGTTGTTTCAGGTAGTCTAATTGGTTGTACCATAGTTGGTGTATTAGGAATTTGGGAAGAAAATATAAAAGAAGGACCACTAGCTACATTATTATAATTTGTGGGATTCATCTTGGGTGTCACCTATTAATATAAGAAAATATTGCTAATTAATTTATTTTAAAAATCATTCAAAATATATACTTTTTTTTTTTTTGAAGAGACTCCATAAATGTCTTGGGAGGGATTATCAAAATTTGTTAACTTGCAACCACCACCAAATTTCAAATTTGTGTGGATGGCCACTCCTAGTCATTATTATTTTTCTCAAAAAAAAAAAAATCAATAATCAAATCCATATGTTTCTTAGTACAAAAAAAATTAATGTTTATTTTTATCTCAAAATTTTAATATTAAAATCTATCTATATTGCACTTCAGTTTTGCAAAGGATATAATAGCTTTCACTATACAATACATTATTATTTATACATGGGATTCAATTTTAAATCATTTATTTGTTTGATGACTTAAAATAAGGAATTAAAATGTAATTATAATTTCAATACAATTTCAAAATAAGAATGATAGAATTAAACTTGAAAATATATAATTATATATATGTCAAATATAGTCAAATTTCTATATATGAAAGTTTTTTTTACTAATGTTTATCAAAGTTTTCAATTTTTCCCTAAAATTTCTTTAGCTCATACTAGTTCTACTAAAAGCAGATAGGAGAACCCATTTATGATTTACGCCTAAAATACTAGTAAAAAGAAAGAATGAAGAATATCATATATGTCGGAGCTAGATTAGTGGTCAATAAATAAGTAAGAATTCCCATCATAAAATGGATATAATTGGACCTAAATATGCCATTTGCGAATATATTTGATCGTCCAGATTTACATACATATATTTGGTAGTCATAGTTATCATTTTCTATACTCATGAAAATATATAGTTCTCACATACTTAAATATATATAAATTAACAATAAAATCAAAACCTAGTATCAAATGAATCACTCATATAATAGATGTAGATTATGAATTAGATTTATTTACCTCATTAAAAGAGAGACTATCGGATTAATTTCGTACATTTTCGGTATTGACTACATTATCTAAATTATCAGTTAAATTGTCTTGTTTATACACAATATTTGTCCATATTTTCCTAACCTTATCCATTGCTTTTGTTTTATAAACGGTTAACCAAATGTCACGAGCACGCGTTTTAGTTAGATATGAGGCATAATATACTTGTATACTTTGTTGCGCTAAAATAAATGGTTCATATTTACGATAAATTCTTTTAATATTTATGTCAACCATTCTGTAAGTGGTGTCAACTTTTGTTCAATTTGAATCAAACCATTGACATTTAAAAAGTACACAATCTAAAGAAGGTCTAAAGTACTCCAATTCTATTATTTCCTCCAGAAGTCCTTGGAATTCGAATGCATTCCATGAACACAAACTCCACTATTTATAGTTGACTTATAATTAGATCCAAAATTTCCACTTCGCCAACGATACTCATTTATAAAATACACTGAATATGTTTTGGAAGGTGATTTAAGACCAAAAAATACAAAATTGAGCAATCCTTCTATGTCAATCAAATTTTGATCATCTACCATCTATAAACACAACATATATTATATCTCCCATTTAAACTCTATAAATAATAACTGACATATACTCACCTTAGATCTAAACCATGAGGCAAATTCTCTCGAAACAAGACTCGCTACTTTATCTTCAGTTAATCCCATCTTAGAACTACAATACATCTTGCAAATTAATTATGTAAGATAAAAATTCATGAATAAATTATAATGAAATAACGACTTAAATATTATTCTCATAGAACTCATTGACTTTTGGGCAATTTATTAAATATAAGTGTGAGCCGTTAAAACCTCTTCACTATCCAAGAATCGTGATGTTGCAGCACCACTTGGGTGTCCTAGATAATTGAAAATTGAAATTGGAGGTGTTGAAGTATTAATAGGACCTTTAGAGTTTCTTTGTGGCATTTTTCATTTGCATTGCACATCTGACTCAAAATAAAATGAGGCAAATGTGGACATCTCTTCTAGAAGATAGGCATTACAAATAGAAGTCTCAATCCTAGTTTTATTTTTTACCTTTTGTTTCACATTGTGTAAAAATCTATGACCAATATGAATAATTCAAACTAATGAGTTAAGAACAACTATGATAAATTTGTAAGGTTAAAACTAATATAAACAATAATTTAAAGGTATGTACCTCTCAAATGGATACTACAAGACTTCCAATTTTTGCTTCATAAGGTAGATGCATTAATAGGTGTTCCATGCTATAAAAAAATGAAGGGGGAATATTCTTTCTAAGTTAGACAAAATAACCGGAATTTTAGTTTCCAAGTTTTCCATTTTAGAGACATTTAAGGATGTTACATTAAGTTCATGTAGAACATTACTCAAACTTGTCATTATACCCTACACAAAATGTGGTAGTAATTTCCTAAATGCAATTGGAACTAATCTTTCCATAAATACGTGGCAGTCGTGACATTTTAAACCGCTTAACCTACCTTTCACGTCAATGCATCTAGCGATATTTGAGGCATATCCATCAGGAAATTTCAAACTCTTAATCCATTTATAAATAATGTGATTTTCATCTTTTATCAATGTATAAATAGCCTTGGAATTCTTTTGAGATGTACTATCAGGATCGACATGTAACTCTCAGTGTCGTTCCTGAGGTTTTTTAGGCCTTAGGAGAAAGCACGAAATTGGGGCCCTACGCATAAACTTCACTTGTGTTTCAACGTTGATCTTCAATAACCTTCCAATATCTACAAAGATGCAACATAAATTGTCAACGAAAGTGACTTCTTCTTGCATTTTTAGATGCAAAATCATTGATAATTATATCGTAATCAATATATTCCAAAAAATCTTTTTTAATATATAAAATAACAAGTGCATTCAATATATCTTGAGACATCAAAGATCTTAGATAATTTTTCAATAATTTTAACTTAGAAAAACTATTTCCAGTAGAAGCTACCGTAACAGGCAATGTTAGTAAAATTCGATATACAATAGAGACGTTAGGATAGCAATCTATTGACATTACAAAATCAAGAATTTCAGCAGCGGGCATATCCAAACTAGGTAAAGCAACTTGTAGTATTTTTAGTTCAGAAAACAAATCACTTAAATTAACATCACACGTACCTTCATGAGAAAATACATTACAAAATGTGCTACACTTTTCTTTCAATTTGCTTTCATTCAATGCCTTCAACTTTCCAGAATTCATAAGGAACCCAAATAAGTCATTAAACTCATTCAATTGTTCAAACCTATGTTTTAGGAATGCAAGAGACATATCAACCAATACTAAAAAATAGTTGATCCTAAAAGATTCTTCTGGCGATTGTTGTTCAACATTAGAAGTATTATCATCAAAATATTTTCTAGGGATCTTCTTAACACGTTTAGTCGAAAAAACAGGATCTATGTCCATTTCACATGCAATATCATTTGCAATAATTAAACTAGAGACAAACCCATCTATTCGAAACTTCTCAAAAAATGCAATTAAGCTTTCCAATTGATTAATGGCAGAATCAATACACATAGATGAGGACTGCATTTTCTTACTAACCATATTTATAGCAAACAAGATTTCATACCAAATAACCATACCAAGTATAAATTCAAAACATTCAATCATTGATGCCAAACTTTCAGATTCACTCTTTGATTTAGCATCATCACAAATATTATACAATTCAAGCAAAGCTTTCCTTACCTTACCTCAAGGCTCAACCTAGCGAAACAGAGCCACCGTCGAAATTATTTTGTTGTCGGTTTCGTTGTGAGTTTCGTTGTCGGTTTCGTTGTCGATGTAGGATATAGAGACTCAGAGAGACGGGCAATGAGACAGACAGTAGGGTTTTCAATTTTTTGTTCTGATAGTGTTAGTTTGTTTCTTTATTTGGGCTATAGAGCCATGGGCCAAAAAATCTAACATAATAAAAAAAATTAAAGAATAAGAAACTAAAAATCCTTACTAATACCTAGCATATATAAAAAAATGGCCCCTTTTTGGTCCTAGGCCCTAGGTCGTGGCCTAGGCTGCCTACCCCTCCGAGTCGGGCCTGGTAACTCTGGACGATTACAAATCAAGAACATGTGTTTGCGAGCTTTAAGGTTGCCCTTCGTCTTACCTTTGACATTCATAACTGTATTAATGATATTTTCAAATACATTTTTTTCAATGTGCATAAAATCCATTTTATGACGAATAAAAAGATCCTTCAAATATGGGAGTTTCCAAAAAATATTTTTCTTGTTCCATTTATGATTCACCCAAAAACTAGGGGGAATTCCTTTAGGATTTTGTGCAACAAAATCAAAATGTGAAACAAAAGACCAAATTTCTTCACATGTGGGCATATATGGCTGAGGCATAATTTATATATTATCTTTAATGAAATGATCTATGTCTAATCTGAAGGGATGACCACCTTGAAAAAAATTCCTATAACAATAAAAATAACAAAGCTTTTCATCGTGCTTTAGCCAAGCGAGTCTGATGTCTTCATGCAAATTAGACATCCATCGACTCTAGCAGTACTCCATCCGGATAACATAACATAAGATGAAAATCACTTACAGTCCACAAGAGAACTGCCCTCATATTAAATGTCTCTCCCTTGGAGACATCAAAAGTGGGCACACCTTCATTCCAAAGCATTAATAACTCTTCGATTAATGGTTGAAGATAAATATCGATGTTTTTTTTATTTTTAGGTCCAGATACAATTAGTGACATGAACATATATGTTGTCTTCATACACATTTACGGCGGAAGATTATTTATTCTAACATGGTATCAAAGCCAAACTTTTGTTCTTGAGATACAAATTTAGTCTTCCGCTGCCTCCATCAATGTTACTTTAGCTATTGATGGAGGGCTCTAATCCTTATTATTATTATTATAATTTTTAATAATATTTTATTTCATTCAAATAATTTTGTTGATTTCTTATTTTCTTCGGAAATCATATTCCCTGAGTTTGTTTTCAGTTGTTGATATATCTCAGTAATATTTAATGCCATATTTTTATTGGTGTTAGTCCAATCATATGTGCTTTCTTTACTGGTTATTTAGTCAACACACTTCCATTCTCTCGTTAGAATGTGTTTTATAGGTGATGTTTTACCCCAACATTCTATTATCATGGCATTCTACCTTCTTTGTTATTTTTTTAATGCAACCCACTGTCATCCCACCATTTGATGGATTTCGAGACTCGCAAATAACTTCGGAGTTATTCGGTTATTGTTTCACCCCAGCATTCATGCCCATGGGATTCTACCTCTTCGCTGGTTTATCCGTCAACACACTATCATCCTTTAATTGGATGGAGCTCACGAGTTTTTGAAGTTTGAAGAATACAACATTAACATTTCATCATCTCGTCTTCAACCTCAAGTTGTTCAAATATTTTTCATCTTGAGTTTGAGGAAGAATGTTAGAATATAAGATAATATATGTAAGATATTATCACAATATTATAAATTGTGATAATATCATTAGTTAATTATATTATATTAGATTATATTATTAATTTCCTTATAAGCTCAATGTAATGTCTATATAATAGACATAACTTATGTAATTCAATATATTATTCTAATACAATTTCCCTCTATATTTATTCTAACAAAACAATTTAAGATTTTGATTAATCGATATCTCTGATCAATTGTTCTCTGATTTCAGTAGTATTGGGGTGATAGATAATTTAGTGTAAGAATTCGTTGTTGGAGTTTTCACAGACCAAATTGGTTGATGTGTCACGTTCAATACTATCCAAAATTTGTGTGATAAGATATCTACTTTTTCAAGACTCGCACATGTTGAAGGACTTGAATGTTCATATTTGTTTTGAAAACTAGGTTGATTATTAGCCACAGTATGATCAAAAATTATCTCTTCAAATGTATCCACATTATGTTGATCAATATCATTACTATTTAGTGATTCTTGACTAACTCTGGTTCGTTTTTAGGATGTTCAAATCGTTCTAATTTTTTCAAGTGTCCACCATGATCTATCCATGTACAATACTTATCCATGAATCCATAACAAAGAAGATGTGTATGACAAATATCTTTATGAAGAAATTTTTGATTATAACATTTAAGACATGGACATCACCAAATGTTGTTGCCATCCACATATGTAAGTTGACATGTAGCGAAATACATAAACTCTTCTACACCATTTAAAAACTCTTTTGTTATATCCAAAGTTGATCATACCTTATCATGTTTATAATCTGTATAAATTAAATAAAAGAATGTTTAGTTTTTAATTAAATTTTGGGAAATAAATATTCATAGTTAAAGGTACAATTTTAAATAACAAAGTTACAAACTTACTTATTTAATTGCTTATTTCATCGACAAATTTCTAATATGAAAACATGTGAAAGATATATATATACTAGGATGGTAGATGGTTATTAAATAGAGGAAATACTAAAAAAACAAATATCAACACTATTCTATAACATAAGTTATTTTACGATTTTATTTGAAAACGCTTTAAATTTTGAATTTAAGCGGAGGGATATGTTGGTGTCATCCTAGTTCTTCTTTAATTCCAAAAAATATAGGTTATTTTATTTTTAATAATTTTAATTAAATATTAATTAAATCTTCAAAAATATATAATAAATCAAAAATATAAGCCATGTGTATTATAAATATATATAAAAAATATATTTATTTAATATATATATATATATAATATAATAATATATATATAGATGATTTGTTATTTATATTTATACAAATTGAGTATTTTTAATTTTAAAAAATTATATATATATATATATATATATATATATATATATATTAATTAAGTAACCATAGAAAAAAAAATTAAATTAATTGGTTGTATTATTAGTTTCAATAAATTGATATATATGTATAAATATATTTTTTTATTATTGGTTATAATAAAATAATGCTGCATAAATAATTAATATTTAATTATTACTATTTTTCATATTTTATATATAACAACTTTGAACTTTTTTACAAAATTCTATCAACACAACTTTATGTCAAAATCCATGAAATGGCTAATTTGTATTTCTTTTATTATATTAATGTTTGAATAAAGTTTTTCTACAAATTGTACAATTTTAAAATATATATAATAAATCAAATAACAACAAAATTATTACATATAAATTTTAAAATAGAATAATATGTTACAAAATAATTTTTACATGACATAATTTTACATAACACAAAAAATAACAAAAAAATATAGCAACAACACTATTAACTTATTATTTTTAATGTTATATTAAATGTTACAATAAAATTGGTTCTTATTGAAGTAAAAACATTTTGACGAAAAAAATTACATAAAAGTAATAGCAATTAAAATTTCAATATTTAAAATATTGAAATAATGTGTTGCATAATAAGATATATTAATTTGTTATAACTAATTTTCCAATTATATATCTAAAATGTATAGAGGTTATATAAAATAATAAATAAAATAAATAACTACTTATACTTTCTAAAACTATATTTTCATAAAGGGTTTCTCATTTTATAGCAATATAGTTGGTTGAAAAATGTGTTACACAATACCAATATTTTTTGTATCAAACTTGTTGTACAATATCAATATTTTTTGTATCTAACTTATTTACAATATACTGTGAAACTTAGTCTTCTTAATTACAAAATATTAGTTGTAATATATGTTAAAATTTGTAATTATTTTAGATTTTGTTGTAAATTGTTGCTATATTTCACTTTTTTTTTGTAGCGAATATAATTTAATTGCATTGTTGATTTTATTTTCCACTTAAGCAATGTGCTAATATATATGTTATGATTTTGTATCAAAAGAATTTATATTGTTTTATTTTAATCATTATAGATATTTTCAATCTTGAATCTTTATAATTTTCTTTGTAATTGAAAGTTTTAGCTTCACACAATTATATTTTGTTGTTAGGTGATAGTCTTAAAGATACCGACAAATTTGATACGCAGTGAATACAATACTGAACAAATTCGATAAACACTAGTACAAGGGAAATTGTGAAATTATTTTAAGAAAAATGTGTTAAATAAATGCTTCAAATTATATTATTCATGTTGCGATTTCATTATTTCATATTGCACTTTCAAGAATTTTATGAAGTTATTTCTAAATTCCTCAAAATTGAGTTATATTCCTCCAATGGAGATTAGTGATGGTTCAAGTGATAACTAAATTATTATCATTATTATATATATATATATATATATATATATATTTGGTTAAATTAATTAAAAAAGGAATAATTAATTAAGTAAAAATATTTTAATAACTTAAGTGAATAAGTTTAAATCAATACGACATAGTTGACATAGTTTTAATGATGTGGTCTGAACAAAACTAAGTTGTGTAAATTGTCTTTGCGTAGGTACAACTCAAAACACGTATATCTTCAGATAGAGTTTGAAGCAAACGTGAGCAGCCGTCGTTTAACTTCTACAAATGAGTAGTCTGAAGAAGTGCGCTAGCAGACGTCGTCTAACTTCTACAGACGGGTAATTTGAAAAATTGCGCGAGAAGACGTCGTCTAACTTCTACAGACGGGTAATCTAAAAAAGTGCGTGAGCAGACGTCGTCTAACTTCTAAAGACGGGTAGTCTGAAGAAGTGCACGAGCAGACGTCGTCTAAATTCTACAAACGGGTAGTCTGAAAAATGTGCGAGCAGACGTTGTCTAAATTCTACAGACGTATAGTCTGAAAAAGTCCGCGAGCAGACGTCGTCTAACTTCTAAAGACGGGTAGTCTGAAGAAGTGCGCAAGAAGAAGTCGTCTAACTTCTACAAACAGGTAGTCTAAAGAAGTGTGCGAGCAGACGCCGTCTAACTTCTATAGACGTGTTGTTTGAAGAAGTGCGTGAGCAGACGTCGTCTAACTTCTACAGACGAGTAGTCTGAAGAAGTGCGCGAACAAACGTCGTCTAACTTCTACAGACGGGTAGTCTGAAGAAGTGCGCAAGCAGACATCTTGCTTCAGCAGCCGTCTTAAGAAGCGTTTGATGCTTTGCTTCAGTTTCCGTCTAAAGAAGAATTTAATTATCTACTCAGCTCATCAACTTGGCAATCAACAATATTCATTATCATCCGTCTGCCCAGACAACTTAACACGCTATAACTGCTTGTCTGCCACGTATTCAAATATTCTTCTAACTCATGTTCTGTAATGTCCCGTACACCACGTTCTTTTGAATATTCCGCTGTACGATCCGACACACCACGATCAAATGCATATAATTTGATGTACGATCTCATACTCCTGGCGTGCGTCCAACAGATAACTGGCACGTGTTAAAAAGAAGATTCGATCATTGGTGCACTTCATTATAAAAGGTGATCCAAGAACAACGTCGAATATCTTCTTGACCTGGCTTACCTGATCTCTGAGCTCTCTTCTGAATATTTACGAATTAAGAATTGAAGTGATGTGCTCACTCTCTCTCTAAGATCATTCTGTAATTCATCTGTTGTTCTTTCTGTGTAAAATTTCAGTATTGTAAGTTGAACAGGATTTGTTTGTTGAATAGAGTATTAGCTAGAAGTTCAAAAACAGACAGTTGTTAAGTCTTGTGTGTCTAACTCAGTTTGTATAGTGTTTATACAAATCAAAACTTCTAGTAAATATCCTTCTGGAAACAGAAAAAAGGGGTGACGTAGGAGTTTATCTCCGAACATCCATAAAACTTCTTGTGCTATTTACTTTCCGCATCGTTCAATATTTTATCTTCCGCTTCAAATCAAGCAAGCATTTTCGCACTTGATTCTGTTCAAGTGTTTACGAAGATTTGTCAAGAATAGAAACATATTCTTAATCTCTAACATGATTAAAATTGAATTGAAAATATTAAGTTTTCAACTATACTTAGACCCCTCTCTATAGTCGATATCGATCTTTAATATATATATATATATATATATATATATATATATAATCATTATATATATGAATCCTTATTAGGATAAGAGATAAAAATAGTATTTCTTATATGTCTCTCATCGGAAAAATTCAATTCCTTCCTATATTATAGTACCAAATTTATGATGCAATTGATATAGATTAAAATTAAAATAGTTTTGTATAGATTCCCATACATAATACAAAGACTATAAAATTAAGACATTACATAAATATTTGTGTGGTGTTGTACACTCACATACACAAAGCTCAAAAATCAATATAAACACAAATTTCAAGCATTATTACATACATAAAACACAGTTTCTTCTTCTTAAGGTTACTCATAACATAAATAAACATAATTAACAAATAGTTATTAAGAACTGAGAATTATTTGTGGAATGGCTTTGATGAACTATCAAAGTGCTTCTTGTAGGTTTGTTACCAAATCTGTCATTGTCATGTTGAATCCATCTTCCATCTGCAATGTTAATTAATATATTGTTCGAGTACAAACATTGTCATGTGGTTTACATGGTGTAGGAAACTAGTTTGAGTAACAAAATCAAATGAGAATAATTTGATGGGGTAAATTAAAATTGGAACAAAGTTATAGGAACAATGTATCAACCATCTCTTTTTAAAAAAATGTATTACAAATGTTAATCTTTGTTGTACTACATTGCTTATTCTCATAGCTGTACCGCTCAACAATCAAACCATAAATCATTGATCTCATGGACATTGGACCCATTTTGACACTTTCTTGAGCTGAAACCTAGTTTGAACGAGAAAATATCGATACAATTTCTTGAAAAAATATATATTTTTTGGGCAAATATCAAATACCATGTTGAGGATTTAAATGAAATAATGGTCTAAATCTAATTACTTGATTATAATTCTTATGACATTTTCTCGTTCAAATTCATATTAGACCAAACTACAATTCCAAATAATGTTGGACAAGTGAGCTTATTGCTCAAATCCCAACTCACAATTAGTAGTTAATATTAAGCTATATTACATTACTCCAATGATTAGGTATTGCTCAGGTGATATATTGTGGTTTGAATCAATTAAGCACATTGAAACAAGGTTGACAAGTAGTAGAACCAACAAACACAAACAAGTACTAACCTGAGTAAAAAATGTTAGGTTCAAGATGGACTCCCCAAATGGCACCACACTCAAAGTAAGAGTAGAAAGACCAAGCCTCTCTATTTCACTCGCAATCTTAGCGGTTGAACCATTCATCTTCAAGCATTGAATTGAGATCAACACATGGTCATCCTCTGCCCTCGCCTTGATTTTCCGGAGCACAAGGGATACGTGTTCCTTGTTATTAGAACTTTGATTGTCCGAACATGATGAGGAAGCAGGTTCCAATTTTAATGCATGTTTCTCTTGCACTCTTTTCTCGAGTTTATCAACCCGTTCCTTAAGCCTTATTATTCGTTTGATGGTATCCTGAATCACAATATCTTCGTTGTCCATCTGTTTGTGAAAAAATACAAAATATTCGTGTACAATAAAATAACGTATGTGTCTACTTCTCTTGTAGCTAGACAAACCTACCTTTGAAATGTATAATTTGGTTGAAAAAGGGTTGTAAAATTTAAGCCAAGTGATTTTAACTAATCTTTTTTGTTTGGCCTTGGAAAGATGGACTAGTTTTACATGACTCACTTTCTCTTTTAAACCTCAAAAGTGCACAATTGACTTGTAGTTTTCTTGGAATGGTAGATCATAAATTGTAACTTTTTTTTAAAAAATTTAAAATTATTGATGCAAAACATGCAAATTATTTTGGTTGCATATATAATTCACTATTTCAAATATTAGTTGTCTCCAACTTTTTCTGTTATCTTTTAGATAAGGTTTGATATGTACATGCATGATTATGGTATTTTAAATAGAAAAATTCATTAAAATAGTTAAATGATAAAAGTTTTTATCTAAATAATAATTAAAAAATTAATGTTTAATTAAAAAAATACTTAAATTAAGTGAAACAATGCCTATATGCGCTATGCCACATTTCTATTAATAAATAACTAAAATAATTCAATTAAAAATTAAAAGTTCTCAGAAAAATGAATTTGAAGAAAGGGAGGAGTAGCACTTGGAGGGTGGCCTACTTTCGGACCGGTAGTTCTATTGATATTCGAACTATGACTAGACGATAAATATGCTGAAAATAAATACCAAAACCCATTTTTACAAATATTTTTATTCTTAATATTATTATTTTTGAAAAGTTAAATTAGTTTGATTAAATAAATCATGGGGAGAGGGGCGACCCTGGGTTAAGCCCAGCAAGAGCAGACCACTCCCTAGGGCAGCCCAGAACACATTTTTAGTATTTTTTTTAAACATAAATAGATTTTGCTTAGTAGTTTAGGATTTAAACAAAAGTTTTTTTATCTAGTTATAGACGTTTTTTTAGTCTGAGAAAGCCAACATTCGGGACCGACATTGCATGGGGAAGACTCTTTCTTTATTATACCAACATGATTCCATTTAGAGTTTGAAAGAAAATTTGCTTGAAAAAAGTAAATGCAATAGATGTATTTAAACATTTTTTTTTTGTTGGATTTTTTTTTTGTTGATTTTTTTTTTAATTTAAAAAACTGACACAAACTCTATAATCATGATCTCCACTTTAATCTAAAATATTTTTTTAATTAAATTGTGATTTTTTATCTCTTCGTAACTTTCAATATTTAAACTAACATTGTAAATTATTTTATTTTTTTTGTTTGTTTATTAATCTAATTTAATACAATTTATTATGGAAAATGATGAAAAAATATTTAAATCACAAATATTTCTTAACTGTACAAAAAAATAATAGATATTATATATATATATATATATATATATTATAGAGTTATTTCTAATTATTATAAATAAAATTTAAATGATATTTACAAAATTAAATAATCAATTGAAAATTTAGATATTAAATTATTTAAACAATTTATAAAAAATAAAGTGACTCCTTATGCAAACTTTTTAAATATCATATAGACAATGAAGTATACAAATATAATGAAACAATTAAGAATCTCTACCAAAAATAATATGAGTGTTAATAAAAAATTTGCTTAATTAAGGGTTGATAAGCAACGTAACAAAAGATCTTGTCAGACGTTGGAAAATATCGATCTTATCAAATGATAATTTACCATTTATATATTATCAAAATTATGAGAAACTATAAAAAAATTATAAGAGAATACATATGTTAGAACCTAAAAGTGAAAATCAATTTCAATACTTTTTACTAGATATAAGAAAAATTAACTATAAATTCAGTTATCTAAACTTCTTTATGGTTAAAAATGAGACGATTTTGAAAAATAATTATGAACACAATCGAAAACGTACTAGTAATAAACAATCCACTGAATGTTAAAAATATTGTTTGAATTTAAAAAATATATAACAATAAATTTGATTTGATTAAACAACAAACCACACTAAATAAATAAAAAAAATCTTAAATCTGAATAGAAAAAAGAAGTTAGAAAAATAAATAATGAAAAGGGCAAAGAAAAGAAAAGAAAGAAAAAAGTCTTTCAAATTTTAAAGATTTGTGTAAGGTTGACAGCAAGACTAGTTTAGGGGCGTAAATCCCCCATTCTGTTTTATTTGGAATATATTTTTTACTATTATCCTGTTGGGTTCGGTTTCAAAGAATTTCGGCTGAAACAATTTTTTTTTTTTTTATCAAATTTTTTAGAAGAAAATAATTATATATATAATAAAATTGTATAAACAATTTTTGTAAGAAAAAAATTATAATTATAATACCTACTTTAGAAAGGAAAAAGTTATTAAGAAGAAATCTAGAGATTATTTTTGTCCACAATATCTCTAATTTATATGCCATTTAATTTGATAACTATATATATATAACAAAATATATATATATATATATATATATATATATATATATATATATATCCACTTATTTTAATTCTCCCTCTAAAATAATTATATGACTGTTAAATTTTAATTAATTTTCGTTAATTTTTTAATATTTGAAATTATTTAACATATATTTCCTTAAAATATTTAGTATAGAATTTAATTAGTTTATTCGAATTAAACAACTTCTTATTCAACGTCAGTAGTGTCAATTATTTCACTTTTAAATTCATTTTTTTTTATTTGGGAAATTATTTAAATTTAAATTATGTTATTTAAATTTTATAAATGTTATTTTATATTACTTGTAAATTGAATTTTCACACATAATTTGTTATTTAAATTAAATAAAAATAACTACTTATACAAAAATTGAATTTTAAAAATAATAATTCAAAAATCATGAATTGACATCTCACTGAAACGACAACCAACTTTTTAAAGTTGGATTGAGATGCTTCCACCTATTCATTTCTTAAAAATATGTTAGGTTGGAAATATAATAATGCTCTTATATTAAAAATTATATCAATAATATTTTACAATATTTAGTAACAATAAATTTAGGTACAAATGTATAATTTTTTTTTGTTATATATCATTATTATATTAATTTAAAAAATATATTTAATAAAATTAATTATTTAAACTAATTACTAATAAATAATATTTATAATTCATAATAAAAAAGAATGATACTCTTATTATTAGAATTATCATTTTATTAGAGTTATCATTTGTCATTAGATTACAAGTTAATAAACAATAGTGTTTATTTATTTTATACATTATTATTAAAATAAAATTATCATACAGATAGTATATTTAAACTAATAAATAAACAATATTGTATATTTCTTTTATACATTATTATTAAAATTAAATTATTTTACAAGTAATTGATAATATTTAAGCTAATTAAATAAATTCAAGTTTTAAAATTATTATACAGGCAATTGATAGTATATTTAAACTAATAAATAAACAATATTGTATATTTCTTTTATACATTATTATTAAAATTAAATTATTTTACAAGTAATTGATAATATTTAAGCTAATTAAATAAATTCAAGTTTTAACAAATTATTGAATATATTTTTAATCAATTTTTAAATATTAAATCAAAATAATTATTATTTATTTAAATGATAATAATAGTAAAACATAAATAAATTAAATAAGATCAAAATAATAATCATCCCAAACTTGGTTCGGACACCGGTGATAATAAAAAAGAGTAAAAAAAAATAGTCCAAAAATAAATAGAGGCCCTGCATGATTTTCATCAAAATATTGTGCAAATATTGTGCAAGGTATTAAAGCTCAACAGTATCTTTCAATTTCCTTCTATCCAAATATATTTTTAACTCCACAAAAATTTGCTAAAAAAGAGTTTGTTTGATTTTATTGAAAGTATTAATAATTATACGTGCTAAAATAAAATATGTAATATCTTATTAAATTTATAACAAATACTTTTTAAATTTCAGTAAAATAAGTATAAAAAATTTATAAATAAATACAAAATTATTATTAATAAAGATTTAAATTCGAAAATAAATAAGTGATGAAGACTTTATATTGCATTTGCAATAATGTTTGGTGAGTTCAGTTATCAACGTCAGTGGATGAACTTAAGGAATCTACGTAACTAACTTATTATTGGAGATCATACTATATATATTTTTTTTAAATCAATGACTTATGCAATGAAATTAATACCATTAACGTGACTGAAGAGATTTATGAACTCTCGCTAATAAAGTTACTTCTCAGATTCACATGGTTAGTAAATTGCTCAATACGTGTAAGGAGGAAGAAATTGAGGCACGCCAGCGACATAAAACTACATGATTAAGTGTCAAAGATAGAAACACCAAAACTTTCTGTTGGGTCAAATTATTTTGACTGTGTGTTGAAATAATTTAACCATTGAGATTTTGATGATGAAATGACTTATGAGTTTTGATGCAGGTGTATTGAAACAATATTTCATAAGATTTGGCTCTAATGAGAATCATTAGACCGATTTTGGCAGTTAGATGCATAGATTAGACGTACAGTCTAATAAATACATAGAATTAGACGTACAGTCTAACTCATCGGAGTTAGACGTGTAGTCTAATGAATGCATTGAATTAGACGTATAGTCTAACTCATTGGAATTAGACGTGTAGTCTAATGAATGCATAGAATTAGACGTATAGTCTAACTCATCGGAGTTAGACGTGTAGTCTAATGAATGTATAGAATTAGACGTAAGTCTAATATATACGGAATTAGATGTAAGTCTAATGTGTTTGAAATTAGACGAACAGTCTAACTCATCGGAGTTAGACGTGTAGTCTAATAGACTTGTAATTAGACGGATGGTTTAATAGATATTTCGGAATTAGACGTACAGTCTAACTCACCAGAGTTAGACGTGTAGTCTAATATATTTGCAATTAGACTGATAGTCTAATATATGCGGAATTAGACGTGTAGTCTAACTCAGTGGAGTTAGACGTGCAGTCTAATAGAAAGTGAAAGTTAGACGTGAGTCTAACTCCTTCAGACAAGTCTGGGGTACAACCGGAATTAGACGTGCAGTCTAACTCAGTGGAGTTAGACGTGCAGTCTAATGGTTATTGGATAATTAGACGCGTAGTCTTATTAGTGAAAGTTAGACGTGAGTCTAACTCCTTCAGACAAGTCTGAGGTAGAACCGGAATTAGACGTGCAGACTAACTCAGTAGAGTTAGACGTGCAGTCTAATGGTTCTTGGATAATTAGACGTGTAGTCTAATTAGTGAAAGTTAGACATGAGTCTAACTCCTTCAGACAAGTCTGAGGTAGAACCGGAATTAGACGTGCAGTCTAACTCAATGGAGTTAGACGTACAGTATAATGGTTATTGGATAATTAGACGCGTAGTCTAATTAGTGAAAGTTAGACGTGAGTCTAACTCCTTCAGACAAGTCTGAGGTAGAACTGGAATTAGACGTGCGGTCTAACTCAGTGGAGTTAGACGTGCAGTATAATAGTTATTGGTTAATTAGACGCGTAGTCTAATTAGTGAAAGTTAGACGTGAGTCTAACTCCTTCCGACAAGTGTGAGGTAGAATCGGAATTAGACGTGCAGTCTAACTCAGTGGAGTTAGACGTGCAGTCTAATGGTTATTGGATAATTAGACGTGTAGTCTAATTCTATTAGACTAGGCAGTCTAATAGACGTTACTATTAAAAGAAGATGTTTTATTTCATTAGACTGATTTTATAAATCCGTCCTACTGAAATACGTCTAATGCTCAGTTTAAGCAGTATGCTTAAAGCTAGCATTTCACTTACCCACGTGATATAGTTGTACCCTACTCCTACTCCACTTTCTAGTGAAGATTAGTACAATAGCTATATGTAACCAACCAAGGAATTCCACGTAAGATAATTTCCTCACATTACTTGTTTTTCAGGTACATCCTTGATGGAATATTCGGCGCACTACCAGTGGTGTACGGCCACGATCCTTGTGCTCAGAACCTGTTATGTACAATGGAGGCTTTCCAATGGAAGAGTGCCACGTATCATTCTAAAAGATTCGACTGTTAGCTCCTGCTCAATATTTAACAAATCTCAAGGACAACGGACAATCTGCCGAAGTATCATACAACGAACAAGCAATCTGATTTTGTAGAAAGAGAAACTACTCAATCTTCTTGCTTACTGAATTCATACTGTGAAGCTGCTTTCTGATTGTACTATGTGTGAATTAAGAGAGAGCTAGAATCAAAACACCTTTAGCTGAGTGATATTCTTCATCTTGTAATTGAACAGAAAGTATTCTGTTCAATAGTGAGCGAAGTGTGTGTAAACTGTATTTGATTCGAATCATATTATAGTGAATCCTTCCGGTGGTTGAAGAAGGGGTGACGTAGGAGAGTTCTCCGAATATCCATAAACAAATTATTGTGTTCTTCATTTCTGTCATCTCTTCATATTTCATCTTGTGCTTCAAACCTAAGTAAACAATTCCGCCTTGAATCCGTTTCAAGTGAGTGTTTACAAGTGTTTGCGTAGAATAGAAAGCGAATTAAATCCCTAACATAATTTCTTTCAAACCGTTTTTCATAAGCCTTCATCCTTAGCCAGACCCCTTTCTCTATCGATAAAGCCGATCCTATCACTTTCTATGAAATTTTTAACGCACAAACAATAAATAATGTGATTAATTTGATATCTATCGAGGGGGAAGTTCATGATAGTGAACCAAAACTCTCTACGAGTATTATCAAATTTTATAAGGGTTTGTTTGAGGAGCCATTTAAGGTTGGACTTAAATTGAATGATATTACTTTTGATTCAATTAGTATAACGCAATAAGATATGTTAGAGACTCATATTTTACGAAGAAGGTTGAAGAGGCCATTAATAGGTGCAAAAGTGATAAAGCGTCGGGATGCAACGAGTTTACTTTGATTTTTAAGAAGGCGTGGTATTTCCTTAAAACTGGAATAATGGAAGCAATTTACATTTTTTATTGTTTGACAATAATTAATATTATACTTTGATATGTCTCATTCGTAAATCTCTAAGAACTATTAATGTGGAGAATTGTATGTCTATCAGTCTTGTTTCGTCTTTCAATAAGATTGTCGCAAAATATTTAACCAACAGGTTATAGAGGGTGTTAGTGATGGTAATATCTAGTAATCAAATGTCATTCATTAAAATTTTCAAATCTATGATGCAATATTAATATATAGTCAATGAGTGTATTGGCTCAACTTATTTAAGAGGTGACAATGTGCTTTTGTCAAATTAGACATCGAAAAAGTTTATTATCACGTCAATTGAGAATTTTTGTTTGATGTAATGGACATAAAGTGATTGAGTACGAAATGAATTGGTTGAATTGGATTTTGCCTCTTGACGGTTAAGTTGTGTAGGATTGTTAATGGGAGTTTTCAAAGAATTTTTGAGAGCTCCTGAAGAATCAGATAAGATTATCCACTCTCTTTTTTCTTGTTCGTCATTGTTATGGGAATCCCTCTAAAAAATAATAGCTTTCGAAGAAAACTCATGACTCATCTGTAGAGTGAGTTATGGGTCAAGAAAATATCATTTTGCCATATCACATTTGGTTTTTTGCTGATTATACACTCTGCATGGTTCAAACTACATACATGAGTTTTAAACACTTTCAGAATATTTTATGGTTATTCGGTGAATGTTCCAATCATTTAGTTAATCTTAATAAGTGAAACATGTTTTTTCTCAAATTCTATTTCGAATAGAAAATGTCGATGTTGTAAAATGTGTTGGAATTTAAAATTGGTGATCTTCCGTCAACCTATATTGATATGACATTGGGTGCTAAATTATGATCCAAAGTCTCTTGAGACCCGATTATCAATAAAATGAAAAAACAAAATAATCTTAAAAATGAGTTGACTAATCCTCATTAAGAGTGTGTTATCATCCATGTCCACATATATGATGTCTTTTTTCATTCTCCTTAAGAGTGTGGGGTAAAAATGGAGAAAATAATGTGTAAATTTCTATGGAGATCTTCTAACTCATCGTTTTGTCGTCTAGTTAATTGAGATAAAGTTAAATGTTTTAAAGATTAGGAGGTCTGTATATTTGAAATCTTGTTTCCTTTAATAAAGTTATTTTATCAAAATAGTGTAGTAGATTTGCAACATAGCCGAATAGTCTTTGGGCATCGATGATCATATATAAGTATGTTTAAGATTTTTCTGGTTAGTTCACCAAAATGTCTAATTATCCAACGAGATGTAGCATTTGGAGGGGAATTTATTCTTTGTGGAAAAGTTTTTATGAGCAGTCTGAATTCATTGTGTAGGATGGTTCTTCGATTTGGTTTTAGAACAACATTTGACATAGTGTCAAAAGTCTATCTACTACGTATCCTGAGCTTGCTTCCATTTTTATGTGTAGAAGTCATAGTTAAGGACATGTTCGACCCACTGTCTAGTGGTTTCGCTAACCAAATTAGATATGGAAGGAGTTTAAACATCAAGAAGATTTTGTCTCATAATAGAGTTTAATTTTGATAGGACACAAACAAGTGTCCCCATCAGAACAAGACGTTATGCGTGAACAAGACATTGGAAGTTTTCATGTGGGGTATTGCTATAATTTATTCTCTAAAATTATTCTATATATTTTTTGTTGGGAGAAATTTTGAGAGTCAAAGATTTCATCAAAGTTTGTTCTTTGGATTAATCGTTATTCACAATGGAATTTTTACGAATGATATGTGCATGAAAAAAATATTGTATTATTTTTAGTCGTATGTGTCACTAGAAGGTTGAATCGGAAACTCACTTAATTTTGTATTTTCGATGATTGACTAGTATCTGAAGTGTTTTGTGGAGTATTACTATAATTAATTGAGTGATGCCCGAATATTTAGATACTTGCTGGAAAGTTTGGATTGTTGCAGCTAATATGACAAATATACATGTTTTGTTTATCATTCAAATTAATTTTTTTGATAGACTATCTATTTGAAGAGAAATCATTGAACTTTTAATTTTTTTTGTAGTCGTCCGATGTGTATAATTTATAATACTATTATTATTACGCTTTTTGAGATTCGTTTTAGAATGCCGATAGAGTCTTACATGGAGTTAATCTTTTTTCTTAAGGACTTACAAGGTCAATAATATGTTAATGATTTTTTTAATGTCATGATTTGTCTTTAAACTTAAACGAATTTTATAATTTTTGAATATATAATGACATTTTTTTTTGTAAAAGAAAATAAATTTTACCGTGATAAAAAGCTCATTTGCACAAATAATCTGACATGTCATTAACAGTTTGTTAATTTACTATTTAAATAATTATATTTAACATTATATTAAGTTAAATATTATTTTTTTTTTAAAGTTATGTATCATATATTACATAATTAATTCATAAATTAGAGAGATGATTAGAGAAGATAATTTGAAAAAGGGAATTGTGGGAGAATAGTGACCCAAACAATCTAATTGGTTAGAAAAATAAAAAAAAAAATTCTCACAACTCTTTTTTATATTTTTCCAGTTAATAACTTAATACGATGTCAATCTCTCTCTTTCACTCCCCAAATTTCTCTCTTATCTGCTCTAAATTATAATAGTTGAATACCGATAAATAATAGTATAGGTTAATAGCACGTATTTAAAGGAAAATATGTTAAACTATTATATTATTTTAAATATTGAGTACTTCAAATTTTTATTTATTTATTTAATTATATTTTATATGAAAAACATATAATAATTTTGTATTTAAATTAATAAAAAATAATATTGATTAATTAATTAAATGATTTAATATCACTATTAAAGTTACATGTATTTACATGCTAGTCCTGCACATAGTTTTGACCTCTACACTATTCTCATATAAACTACTAGTTAGTTATAAATTAATAGATATTATAATTTATAATTTTTTAAATAATAAAATAAACGGATAAGATATCTAAATAAGATAACTAAATAAATTAATAATAAAATATATCTTTATTAATTTATATTCTAAAAGGAATTATGTAAAACTAATTAAATATACTATAACATATAATTAATTAATAATTAAATAATTAAATAATATATTGAAGTGACCCACAAATTATTCTTAACAAATTTTTACTCACATAAAATGTAATTTAATAAACAATAAGATGTTTCAATACAAAAATAATAATAAGTTATTTTACTACATCATCTGGCTCAAGTATTTTTGCATAATGAGTACATATGGTAAGGCATCTGAAACCTGGGTCTTGATTTGCTTAGGATTTTAATTTTAATTAAATAATAGGTGAACCATCAAAATTCATAACTTATTTCTTCAATTAAAGGATTTAAATGATAAAGTTAATTTAAACAATTTTATTTAATGGAACTAACTTTTCTTGATTTAAAAAATAATGAAAGTAATTTTGACTATACTAATGTAATTAATAGAAAAAAAAAATAGGTTTAATATTTGGTGATAAAAAAAATTAGGTTCAATATTTGGTGATAACTGGAAAAGAATTCGCCCTAAATGTTAAAGACCGATTTTTACTTTAAAAAAATTTGGCTTCTTATATTTTATTTATTCAATTATTTTTCTAGATTTTAAACATATATTTAGATTCAACATTTTAAATTTTAAAATATTAAATAAATGTCAAAAATTGTAAAAAATGATTCTTAAAAATATAAATTTAAACAAGTTAGGTTTATTAAATTTGTTGTATCAAAATATTCTAAAAATATTTGTAATAATTTTTTTTTTTTCGATTTTAAAAATAGTATAGAGCTTCCAAATGTAAAAAAAAAACATTTAAATTTAAAGGTTGAAAACAAACCGGCCTTAAACCTAGACTGGACCATGCGCTAAGTGGTCCGTTGGTAGAAGGAGGTATGTTTGGGTGCCCGTTAGGCCAATTTTGGACGCGGTCTGAGTCGTGGTCAATGCAGTTCAACCGATGGTCAACGAGAGGCGAGGCTTCATTAGTGACACAAGATTTTCTTGGTCGGAAGGAGAACCTCGCTGATTTTCTCAATCGAAATTATGTCAGGTCGAATGAATTTCTTCGGTGGTGGGAGGAGACCCTTTTCTCGGTCGAAAACCAAGTGATGTCAAAATTCTTCTGTTGGAAAGGAGGCGCTGTATGGGCGAAAATGAGGCGAATATGAGTTTTTTTTTTGTTTTTTTTTTTTTTTGGTAATTTCGGTTATAGTCCTGAAACTCCAAACTAATTAGTTGAGAATGATCACAAGATCATTCAAAACTAAATAATAATCATTCAAGATCATTATTCAATTGATTAAGGCCCAAATATAAAATTGAAACATTTTAGCCAAAAATTATATATTTTTTTTTTATTTAAGAGCCTTGCCCTTTTGAAAAGTTTCCTTAATGTCAATAGAATCGAAACCAATTATCTAACACTAACTAATTCAATATCTGAAGTTTACAAGCTTTTTGGAATTTTTTTGAATTGGTGTAAACATACATTAGATCTATTAAGATTGATTTAAAAATACACTTAACATCTCTTACAAACAATTCAAGAGCTTTTGAAATCACAATTTGTGGGTTATAGGACAATAATAAAAATACAATTTTTGAAAATTTTAAAAACAAATTTAAGTTTTTGCTAATTTAGGTTGAATGATTCAAATTGGTTTCGATAGAAAGTTTCTAAATATTCTTATGTTCAAATTCAAATCAAAAATTGAAAAATCATATAGTAATGAAGAATATATGAACTCAAATACATAAATTTCAATTTTCATTCATAACATTAATTAGAACATGAATGATAGCTTACATTGAGTTGAAAAATACTCATACACCATTATTGAGACTTTTGGATGGACCAGAACCGGTCTTGGGAGGTATGTACAAAGTTTAAAAAAATTCTTAAAAGTTTGAAAAGTTTAGTGGTGCATTTTTATTGAAGCTTGATTTGTGACTTGAGGTTGGTTCCTTATCTTTCGTCATGACCTAGTGATTTCTATTATAAATAATCAAGGTTGGATGAAGAGTCAAGTTCGCTAAATTCGGAACAAAATACCATTGATGACTTCAATTTGCTCGACCAAAATTGATCCATTTAAGCAATGATTCTACTTACGATCGTAGGCAAAATGACCGTGAGGCTACGATGATCATTTGACCTTTTGAATAATTTTTTTGACTGAGTATGGATGAAAATAAGCATTGACCAATTTTCAAAAACACCGATCGTGCTTATCCTTCTTATCGGTGAAGAAGACGAAGTCGAGCCACAAACATGTGTTGGGCGCGGTCTTGAGCATTTCGTTTGCGTTAGGAGATTCATGCCTTTTCTGTCACCTGGGTGTTAGTCTAAGCGTTAGACTTATGACCGTGCGCTTGGCCTTTGCGTGGCCCAGTCCTTATTTGATTTGGGCCAAATAGTTGTTTGTTCCTTTGTTTTATTTTTTTTTTTTGTTTTTTTTAATAAAATTGTAAAATAAACAAAATTAATTAATATATATACAAAATTAATTTTGTCTATTTTATTTATTATATTATTTTATTTATTATATTGAGTATTTTATGGCTTTATTTTTAATTATTTTGAGATTAAAAGTGTTATCAGATTTGTCCAAAATAATTATTTAATTTAATTAAGTCCTAAATTTAATTAATTTGGGATTAATGAATACAACATTATCCTAAATAATTATTTAATTATTTTGTAGACACTCATTTTTACTCCCTAAATTTATAGTTTATATTTTTAATAAATCTCGATTCTATTGTCATTCAAAATCTATATACGGAATCATTGGACAAATTATTAAACGAATAATTATTTTTGGAGGGCAATCGAATCGAATTTAAGAATGATTGATTACAGATTTTTAATACGTTAATAGGATAATAATTTTTTTTTTAAAAAATAAGATGATAATATTCTAAATTAAAATATTGGTCTATTATTATACTTAATATATTTAAGTCATTTTTAATTAGGTTTAATTAATTTTAATTAGAAATTATCTCGAGTATTAAATAAAATATATATAAACAAACATTTTTATTAAATCTTAGTGGGATAAGATACTTGGTCTTTTCTCTTTTGTTTTAATTAGTTAGTTTTGATATTATTATATTCAATTTGTTTAAAAATTGATTAATTAATTAGTTTAGATGTTAACAAGAATTGATTTTATAATTGATTTATTAATTAATATTTTCAATTTTGTAGGTTTGAAATTGATGGGTGAATGATAGTTGAAGTATTTGGCCGAGAACCCGACCGGAGGTCTAACCAAATGTTCGACCAAGAGCCCAACCGAAGGTTCGACCGAGAGCTTGATCGGATCCGACTGAGGATTTGACTTGAGATAAAAAAAAACCTCCAATCAATTCAAGAATTCGAAAACTTGGGCTTCAAGCCCAACCAAAACTGTGAGCCATTTGGCCTGTCAACTTGAAGTAAAAAAAAAAGAAGGCTATTAAAAGCAAGGATGGAAAGTTTTGGCCTTTGAATTGAAATCGTTTAAGTTATCAACTAACAACTTAAACCATATCAACCAAGGGTTTAACTTATGAGGTGTCAACCAAGAAAATCTAAATTCTCATTGGCTTCCGCTACACTTAATGACTTGAAAGGGGAAAGCCATATATTTAAAAAAAATAAAAGTAGCCAACGGTTTTACTTAGAGAAAAATCCCCCAACAACTCCCAAGAATTGGTTAAGGCTGTTAGGATGGGCTTGGCCCTCATGGTCCCTTCCTCTCCTTATAAATACATATTGTAACCTTCGGAAAACTTGTTTGAATTAGGTTTCCGTGAAAAACTCGAATTTCGAGTATTCAATCTCGTTTTTTGTTTTAGGAATTTTCTTTTAAAATAAAACATTATTTTTAAATATTAATTCCTAACAGCATTTAAAATTAATTAAAAATAATTATCTTCGGGTTCAATTTAAATATTTTAGGAATTTATGATAACCAAATTACAATTTATTTTTTTTAGAAACTCCTTTAGTTTGAATTACTTAAACATACTTAATTTAAAAAATTATTTATTTTGATACAGAGTGACCAATTGATTTTTGAAAATCAATAAAAATTGGCATACGTGTACAAACGTATTGACCAGAGTTTTCTTATAGTTCGTAGTTTGGTGATACTCGGGAAAGGACTTTCGTATTTCATCCTCCGTACCTGTTTTAAAAATGGTCTCTACTTATAAAGTTAATTTTTGAAAATCGGTTATATAATGTTTGAGTTTTAACCAATTATTCTTCTATCATAAACATGCGTAAGATTTGTGCGTTATTTAAAATATTGAAACAAAATATTTAAATGCTGGTACATGTTACTGATGATTACTTAAGGAGGAAATACATGAAGAATATTAGTCATTATTAAAGGCATTAGGGTTTAGAAATAAACACCAAACGAGCCTTTATCGAAATATTTTGTGGAAATATCCTTAAACTATTTTAAAAGCATTTTCTAATTTTTTTAGGATTTATAGAAAATGATTGTTTCCCCTTTTTCATATGCCAACTTGACACGTGAGAGGCTTGCATGTAGTGTCTCAACTAGAGTATAATTAAGTTCACACTCGGTCATTCTCTTACTGATGTAATACACAACCATTTTGAGTTTGTCCTCATTTTCTTGAGTCAACAGGCTTTCCATGGTTGTGTCTGTTATAGTAAAAGTATAGGATGAGAGAAATGTCGGCTCTAGGCGACATGAGTATGTGAGGTTTTTTTAATAATTCTTGATTCTGTCAAATGGTTGTTGACCGTCTTCATCCTATACAAACTTTTGGTCTTTCTTCAATAACTTAAACAATGGATCGCATGTAATGTATTGGATTTTACCCAAAAATCCGCAGACCTCTCTTTCGTTTCGAGGGACCGGTAAAGCTGTGATCGCTTCTATCTTAGAGGGATCAACTTCGATGTCGCTCTGTGTGATCAAGAAGTCGAGCATTTTACTAGTTGTGACTCCAAAGATACATTCTTTGGGTTGAGTCGTAGCTAATATTTCCTAATTTGTTACTGGAATTTCTCGAGATTTAGGACATGTCCTTCTCGATCCTTCGATTTGACAATCATGTCGTCGACATATATTTCTACTTCCTTGTGGATCATGTCATGAAGGATCATGGTAGCTGCCCTTTGGTAGGTGGCTCCCATATTCTTAAGACCGAAAGGCATGACCTTATAACAAAAGGTTCCTACTTTTGTTATAAACGTGGTCTTTTCCTTTTCGTGCAGGGCCATCGGGATTTGGTTGAATCCTAAAAATCCGTCCATGAATGACAACAGTTCATGATCGGTAGTATGGTCGACTAGTATGTCGATGTGTGATAGCGAGAAGTGATCTTTAAGGCTGACCTTATTTAGATCCCGAAAATCTACACACACGCGTAGTTTCTATCTTTCTTCAGGACGGGGCCTACATTAGCTATCTAGGTAGGATATTCATATACCTTGAGAAATCCAGCTTCGAGTTACTTTTGGACTTCTTCTCGGATTTGACTCACGACTTCCTCTTTCATTTGTCTAAGCTTTTGCTTTACTAGCTTAGCTTCAGAATATAGAGGAATGTGATGTCGTGTGATCTTTGGATCAATGCCAGGCATATCCTTATATGACTAGGTGAAGACGTCTTTGTTGGCTTTTTATAACTCCACAACTTCTAGACGCTCTTGAGGGCTTAACCTTGGCCGATCAATATGATTTGAGGATCGTTGGCCATATTTAAATTTATTTCGATTGTCTTTCCACGGAGACAGTCTTATCCTTTGTCTCTAAGAAGTGTTTGTTTCGAAATTTAATTTAGAGTAAAAGGAAATATCATTTTTACACACAAATTTGAAATTTACTTCATGTGTTACATCGATAATTTATTACATGTAAGAAAAGACGATTCAATAAGATCATTATTCATAGGTTTCATACAATGTATAGTATTTAATATTTCTCTACACATGATAAGAGAAAGAGTTCTATTTTCATCTATCATAGTATCGAAGGATGAAAGGGAGACAGTTTCTTGATAACTGAGAGAGCTAGATTCTTAAGTTGGATCAGTTACCTTGGAAATCCGAGCCAAATTTTCTAGGGTATCACGCCTATAGTCTATTTTTTTCCTAATCACACAAACAGAAGGATTAGGATTATGAGGACAATTTGAAAAGATTCCAAGGCCTAGAAAACATCTCTATAAATCTGGAGTAGTAAAGGGTTCGGGGAAGTCAAAGCTTAGGGTTATTTGTCCTTTATAGATGAATTGTACCTTCTAGGTTGGTGGAACAACTATGTGTTGTTTGGATATCCTTTCCTAACGGATATCTTTGAATCCCATAGCGATGTATTCTAGACCGTGTCGATCCATGTTACAACATGGTTGTGGGAATGATGTCATGTCATTGGCATTTGGGACTAAATCCATGCCAGGAAAATATCCCATTCTGAGCATTATTCTCATTGATGGGAGGCTAAACATACTAAAGTCGGGGTGTTTGGATGAGTCTTTATCTTCTGAGAGGAATGGACATATCTCGAACCCGTTTAGTTCAAGCTCAGGAGTGTCTATGAGCGTAGATCTAATGATTTATGCGGTGTCAGTTGCGTCGTTGACTGTGATAACTTCGTCGTTGGCGATGAACCTGAGCTTTTGGCGTAGGGTAAAGGCTAAAGCCTTGGCTTGATGATGTCGTGGTCTTCTTAAGATCAAGTTATAGGAAGCTTTCATGTTGATGACGCAAAAGTCAACTTATAAGGGTATGCCGACGACTTGGACAATTCTCTTAAGGCAACCCATTATCTCGTGACGAGAGCTATTGAAACCTTTGACACACAAGCCAAATGGTATGATCTTGTCTCGGGATACTCTCTATTTCTCAAGAGTCCTCTAAGGACATATGTTGAGCGCGAATATATTGTCTATCAACACCATTGGAAAAGTCTTTCCATCCATTTGTATAGAAATGTAAAGGGTTTTATCATGGTTTGATTCGATTGATGGAAGATCCATGTCTTCAAAGTTGATCATGTTGTGTTGTGAACTAGCGGATATGATCCCTACTAGTTCTTTTGGGGTGGTGTTTGTATGGACATTGACCTTACTCAACTCATTGAGGAATGTTTTCATGTGCTAAATAGAGTACATCAGGATTTCCTAGATGGAAATGTTAGCATTTTTCCTTTTTAATTGACTCGAGAGGTTATCTCATGGGTTAAGAGCTTTGGGCTCATTTTCCCTTATAGTTCTTATGATAAGTTGGGAGGTGAATGACACATTGGTCAGTAAGGTTTTTGTGAAACTGGGTTGGAAATCTGTTCCATCACGTGTTTCCGCGATGTCTATCGGGGCATATATGTGGACAATCGTTTTTGACGTCCACCATTCAGAAGTCTCATCAGAGCAGAATTTGGACTTCTATTTGGGCTAGGGATTGATCATGTTGATCTCTAGTTCCTCATTATTGAGCAGGTCTAGTAATGCATTGGAACCAAGAGATGCTTCGTCAGTGGTGATCATATTGACTTTGTGATCTAGTAGCAGATTCTTTATTATTTCTGGCTTGGCGATCACATTCTAATCGATCAAGTCTTGGAACAAGTGTTTGAGGGTACTACAGTTGTCGGTAGCATGGCTTTGGCCTGGTGGTAGTCGCACTACGCGTTCTCATACTTTCCCAAGAATGGTTTGTCAATGCTTGGGGAAAGGGGTTTGATGATTCTTTTCTTGGAGAATCTTCATCACTTGATTTAAAGAGATTCCTAGGTCATCAAAGCGTTTAAGAAGTTTAGTTGCCTTTGGAGGTGTGACCTTGATAGGGGTAGTTGTACCTACTATATGCTATAGAGGCTTACTTGGGCTCATATTTTAAAGCGATTACTCCTGCCAAGAAGTGGTTACCTAGTGTACTTTTATCTTTTCCTTTCTCTAGAAATGACTTAGGGCTGGGATAACTTTGACTGTATCTCCATATTTCCCTTCTTTCTCGATAGCGTCGTCGAGGTTATTACTAATCTTTAGCAATTTCTTTATATTCTGGAAGGTTTTGATGACGAATCCAATAGAATATCGTCTTTGAATGTTTTACAAAATCATATCGATTTGCCATTGTTCGCTCGGGATGGAATAGATTTATTCGGCGATAGCTTTCCATCTTTCGATAAACACCAAGAATTTCTCATTTTCTCCTTGTTTGATGTTCTTCAACCTCTTTTCTGGTCGTTCGAGCTTGAGATGCATTGTGAAGCGTTCTATGAATGTTACAGCCAGTTCCTTTATGCTCTATAGATAAACTATTTTTGTTGGTGATACCAGCATAGAGCAACAACATCAAGGTACTAAGGAAATAAATAGAGAAAAATTGGTTCTCCAAGCCGGAATGGGGTCATTGCAGAAGTGTACATTTTGAAAAAGACTGACGGGTCACTTTTTCTTATGTACTTAGACAGGGCTAGAAGTTTGATGTCTACTGGAATGACTACTCATTCGGTAGCTTTCATAGCGACTTTCTAGTCATGATGTTCTTCCATGTTTTTGTCCTTAGCTAACCTTTTGAGCTTGGCTTCCATCTCTACATGCATGGCTTAAACTTGACCCATTTAGCATTCATATTCTGTTAGCGGTGGTTGATAAGCCGTTGGAATTTATTTTCCTGTGGTCTTAGGGGGTTGATTACTTCCTCATTTTATACTTGTGAGGTTAGGTCGATATCATCTTTGGAGTCTTTGTAGAGAGAGACTTCTTCTTAAGCATGTTGACTAGTAGGATGGGGTTTAATGGGTGTGAACATAATTGAGATTGCCTAGTTAAAAATTTTAGAAGAAGAATGTATGTTTCGGGATGTAGATGGAATTTTCTAATTAGCTAAAGAAGTTGTGATTAATGTGAATTTTTGCTTTACACGTTGCAAAGCTTCCTTCATTTCCCCGAACTTGGTCATAGAGACTATTTTGGGTACAAGGAGTTCTTCGGCCATCTGGTGGCATATAAAACGATCAGTTTTTGGATCTCTCTTTCTAAGGATCGTGATGTCATAGTCGTGGACTGTTGCAAAAAGAAAGAGGTTAGTGTTTTGTAGTTGTAACACATTATAATGCAATGCATATGAATATAAAATGAATCCTAGAGAATGAGCATATCTTTTTGTGATTTGATAAACAAACATAGAGTTGTTGTATTCACATACTTGTTAAGTTTGTTACAAACAGAGCTCTCTTGTTGATATTTTATAGAGAGAGTCTAAAAGGGAAAAAGTGTTGACGGATGTCACATGATTTAGGTTCAATTGTAGCTTGTTCCCACACTAGCAACTTCATTTTCTTGAACCTGCTCGTATTCTTATAGAATGAGATTTAAGTACTTCCTTCATTTTAGTAGGATATTCATTTGGAAGGCATTGTGTCATTTCTCTAGATATCCTGCATAAACCATGTGATCGATTGGCATGTCTATAGTGAAGGCGAATTCTATGTAGCTGTAGTCGAATTGCTTGATTAATCCATGAGTGTAATAACATATAACCCATTCCAAGCCCAGAAGCATAATCTTAGGTTTTTTCATCATCATGAAGGTTATTTTCTTGATGGGGGTACATAGGAGGTCCCGGTTGAGTTTTCCTTCAATATTCGATACTAAAGAGAAGGGGACATGATGCCTTCAAGAAGGACTGCTGGCGAATGTTTAAGTTTGTTGAGCATCCAGATGTAGAGAATTAAGGGTGAACCCCTTTTGCTCATGGTGGAAGACAAGCATGAGTTGTTTAAACCCATCAACGTTTCCTTCAAAATAACATTAGAGAGATCCTTGTTGCCCATTCGCATATAGTATGCTACCTCAAGGATTCTTGAGGAGGATTTACCATTGACTGGTATTAGGAAGTAGTGAGCTAGTAGGATTGTCATTGTTATCATGGACGATCCCAAAGTCAAAGAATTTCTCCATTCCTTATTTCCATTTTAGTCCACGTTAGGAAGTCAATGCATGTCTTTGCAAGGATAACATCAGATGTTATCTTAGAGTATTCATACTCGTCTTGCAAGAGCTTCTTTAGTGACATTGATTCTACAAATAAATTCAGATGCAAAACATTATTGTTGTTCATCATGAGGATAACTCATAAATCTTCTATGGTCGGGCACATATGCCTTTCTCCCATGAAGTAAGCATGTTTTACAAGGTTCCATCTTCGTTGCATTTCCATCATGAAGGTGGAGTTGATTTCAAGTTTATGAACCTCGTGATGGGAATGAGGCCATAAGACTTAAAGTTCCACTCATTTGCGTGAAAGTTATTAATCTATGTAACCAGCGCGACATCCGTCAGCATGGACATCGTCTATGATTGGAAGTTCAAAACATTTATAGACATGCATTTTTCATTAATAGAGGGAACATGTTTCAGATGCTCACTTAATATATAAATGCATACACATAATACATATATAGTAGTCATGTAAGGGGTGTATTGACGAGGTTTTGGTTGTCCGGGCACAATAAATATTCATCTTGGTGATAGTAACTAGGTTTTTTGTTTTGAGGGAATCATAAGAGAGTTTCATTCACCGATAGCGAAGGAGATAAAATTGCCGCCATAAACTAGGGAATATCTACTCAATTGGGAATTTCCCCCAACCTCCACAATCATTGCATCCTATCGGATGATTCATCGCCAAAGGATGGGATCGATCCCGTGAATTCTAGTTTTTCCTCTCGCAACATCACTCATTTTGTTATAAGTTGTCATTTCTCATTGACAATCTTTGCACATAAGTGTAGAAGTACTTATCTCAGTCGTGTATTTCTTTACAAGTAAGAAGAGGGTGATGTATCCTTTACACATAAAGGCTTTAAACACGGTAAAACATATGCATCTTTTAGGTGTCGTACCTTTCGTGACAAGCCTATTAAGTTGAAACGTGATACAAATATTTCAAAAGCCAAGTTTATGTTTTCAAATTAAACATTTGATCATTGGTAGAGTCGCTAGAAAGTTGTAACCCCCAAAAAAACCCTTTATATTCAGGTTTTACGGAAAAACTCGAGTTTTGAGAATTTCAACATCGGTTTGCATGTTAGGAATTTTATTTTAAAATATTATTTTCAAAAATATTTTTAATGATTCATGGCAGCTTTTGAAATTAATTAAAAGTACTTAATATTGTGGTTCAATTTTAAATAATCTGGGAATTTGTAGTAATCAAATCACAATTTGATTTTTAAGAATTCTTTGAATTTAAATTAATTAATCATAATTAATTTAAAAGATTATTTTTTTTTAAACAGAGTCGCCAATAGGTTTTTGAAAATCAATAAAAGTTGGCATAAGTATACAAACGTGTTGACTAGACTTTTCTTTTAGTTCATAGTTTTTTGATAGTTGAGAAAGGGCTTTCGCTCTTCATCCTCCGTACCCATTTTAAAAAGGGTTTCTACTTATAAAGTTGGCTTTTGAAAATTGGTTGTATAATATTTGAGTTTTAACCGATTATTCTTTCGGTCCTAGTCATGCTTATAGTTTTTAGTGTTATTTAAAATATTGAAAGAACAATATTTAAAATGCTGGTACCTGTTGCTGATGATAACTAGGGAGGATTATCACCAAATAGACCTTAGTCAAAATACTTTTTGTGGAAATATCTCAAAAATATTTTGAAATCATTTTATAAATTTTCGGGATTCTTAGAAAAATGGTTTGTTTTCCAAAATTAAAAAAATAATTTTAGATTTAGAAAAGTTGAACCAAACGGGCCTTAGGACTAGAGTCCTATGCCTCGGGTCCATTTTTATCGATCGAATGATTTTTTTATACTACATTTTTATACCACAAATTAAACACAAAACTATAAAATCAATTAAATTTATACTTTTCTTATACTCTCAACTAATTTCAACCAACTTCTTAATATCTCTTTAGATCAATAAACATAACTATTATTATGATCAAATTCTTTCTCAAACGTAAGAATTTGAAATTATTTGAATTTGGATTAGGGTTCTAAAAATTTTACTTAGACCATCTCCCAGGTCACAAACAAAAACAGATATATATACTCTCAACTCAAATTATATTTTATTTAGATTATTAATTTATAAGTATTTAGGAGATTATATCTTAGATGTATTCATATTATTAGTTTATAAGTATATAGGTGATTATAAGTTAGATATTCATAAAATTTAGTTAAACCTTATTGGTATTCATGAGGCCATGAAAAACAATTTAAGGACAGGAAAAATAGTTAAACGTGGAGCATTAGAACACAAGAAAATGTCTAAAAGACCCAAGACCTGGGTGTTAAGGACTCTCGTTCCTTGGCTGAGATTATCGGTTTAGTTGTATAAACCCATCGGTCCTAGGTTAACCCTACTCTTAAGTTCATCGATCTAGGTGTATAAATCCACCAGTATTGGGTTAGCTCTAAGCTAAATTTATTGGTCCTAGATTCAAGAATGGTCGGTTCTAGATTGAACCTCTCGGTCATGTATTAAAATCATCGGTTAGACATCTAAGTACTAACTCAAGAACATCAGTCGGACCTCTTATATTATGGAAATTTGTAGTCATAGGTCTCAATCCTATGTTTCGGTCTAGACCGAGGATCCTCAGTCGGATCTCTCGGTCCTAGGCTAACAAGCCTCGGTCCTCAAGAACATCAAAGTTCATTTTTAAAATTTGTTTTTTTAGTTTGGATACTTTGATCCAAGGATTTGTGTAGTTTTACAAAACTCCCAAGAACATGTTGATCATCATCTCAAGGTATCAATCAACATGGATGATGATTAAATCGTTCAAAACAATTTGTGATCAAAATTTGAGTTTTTGATTTTAAAGTTGTTTTGAGGAGAAAGGAATTAGCCAATAACTTTCTTATATGTCATATACTTGATTGGTACCAAAACAAGAACACTAGCTATGTGTTTTTACCAAATTAATAACTCAAAATTTTCAATTATTTTAAATTTTTGTATTTTGATCAAACATGATCCAAATAGTTTCCCAACATGATTATAATCATGTTAGGATGGTTTCTGGGCTATGATTCAAGAGAATTAGCCCAAGAACAATAAATACATTTTTTTTAAAATTAAAATTTGGGTTTTTCTATTTTAGATTGATTGATTGTTTATAAAATATCTAGAAAGTTCATAAATGATCCTAGGATCAACATCCAACCATAAAATACCATAAACATTAAGCATACAAGCTTAGGCAATTTGAAATGTAAAAATATCAAATTCAAACTGTTATATGAATTAGAGGGTGATTGAAATATTATCAAGGATTGGAGAACACTCTTTAATCTACAAGGAAGCTTTTACGATGCTCAGATCCAAGCTTTAAGTCTTCAAACATAAATTCCAAAAGCTTCAAGCATTAATGTTGGATTTTTGATTTTTTCAATTTGAAAGTGGAGAGTGGTTTCCTTGGATTTAGAATTACAAAGCTCGGTTGGTTGCTCAAGGATATAGACAAGAGGAAGGAATTGCCTTTGAGGAGTCGTTTGCACTTGTGGCTAGACTTAATGCAATCAAATATTCTTAGTTTATGCATCTTTTAAGAATTTCAAGGTTTTTCAAATGGATATGAAAAGTGCATTTTTAAATGGTACTTTAAATGAAGATGTTTATGTTGAACAACCTCCTGGTTTTCTAGATCACTCTTTATCAAATCATGTTTTTAAACTTGAAAAATCTTTATATGGTTTGAAACAAGCTCCAAGAGCTTGGTATAACACTTTGACTAAATTTTTGTTTGATCATGATTTCATTATTGGCTCAAGTAACAAAACATTGTTTAGATTTGTTAAAGACTCTCATATTCTGCTTGTTTGAGCCTATGTTGATGATATTATATTTGGGTCAACTAACTCCAAATTATGTGAGAAATTTTCCAAGTTGATGCAGGACATATTTGAGATGAGTATGATGGGAGAATTAACCTTCGTCCTCGGCCTTCAAGTTCGTCAACTTGAAATAGGGACCCTCATCAACCAAGTCAAATACACCAAGGAGTTGTTAAAGAAGTTTGTAATAGAGAGTTGCTCGGCCGCATCCATTAAAATGAGCTCTTCCTTCAAGTTAAACAAAGACGAAGATAGACAAAGCATTGACATCACTGCCTATAGAGGACTTATCGACTCTTTGCTCTATATTACTACCAGCTGGCCCGACATCCAGTTTGTTGTTGATGTTTGTGGAAGATTTTAGGCTAATCCTAAACTATCTCACATTATTGCGGCTAAGCGTATTTTGAAATATTTAAAGGGAACTAAAAATGTGGGATTGTGGTATCCAAAGGATTCTAGTTTCAATCTAAAGATTTTCTTAGATGCAGATTATGCATGTTGCAAGATTGATCGAAAAAGCACTAGTGGAACTTTCCACTGTCTTGGTGATCGTTTGATCTCTTTGTTCAGCAAGAAGCAGACGTCGGTTGCCACGTCTACAGTTGAAGCTGAATATCTTGCAGCAGGAAGTAGTTGTTCTCAGCTCTTGTGGATTCAACAACAACTGAGGGACTATGGAATTGAAGCAGAAGAGTCTTCGATTTTCTACGATAACACAAGTGTAATTGCAATCTCTTACAATCCAGTTTTGCACTCTCGGTCAAATCATATCGAAATCAGACATCATTTCATTCGAGAACATGTCAGTTAGAAGCATATTCGCCTTGAATATGTCCTTACAGATCAACAGGTGACTGACGTGTTCACGAAGCCACTACCCGAGACTAAGTTTTCTCACTTTAGAAATATTTTAGGGCTTGTTGATCTTGACTGAATTATTTGAACTGATCATGCATAAATTAAGGGGGAACATGTTGTTTAGGTATAACTGGATAGACTTATATAGACAGAGGTATCAATCTGTCAAATGGATCAATACTCTAAAGAATGTACTTACATAGACGTATATTTGCTTAAGCAATTTGTGCTTCCAGATTGGATAATTGTCTTGGTTGAAAATATATGCAAGTTAGACGTTTGAGTCTAATAGACGATTGGATGTCTATAAGACTAGTGTAGTTAGACGCTCACGTCTAACTAGACACATGTCTAATACGTGGTGTTTATGCGTAATTAGACGTCTCCGTCTAATAGACTTTTATAAGATAAACGTGGTTAGACGCCTATCCAACTTAGATGCAACGAATGTGGATAGTATGTTAAACGCCTAACTACGTACGTCATTAGACCTTTCATCTTCAGGCGAGTGAGACAGTTGTCCACTACTACATTATCTGTCTACGTACTATTTCCGCAAAAAATCAAACAATCGTCTCTTCAATAATTTGAAGAAATGTGTCTATCAATGTTAAAAGAATGACTACAATTTCTAATGTCCCCTAACTGCACGTATTGCATTAATGTTAAACTTTGATTATTATATCTTTAAATGTTGCTTATCTTAAATGATGAGTCTCTTGGGAATAAGTTTCTAAGTTTTTGACGGTTCATATACTCATTGCCTTTATTAGTCATACGTCAGTCTTCTTCTATAAAAGAACGGTTATATTCAAATGGATTGAATATCTCTCTTCGCACACACTCTCTCTCTCTAGGAAATCCTCTTGTGTCTCTTAGTATTCTAAATCTGTAGTTCTCAAACAACTCTTCGAAATGGGTTATCTTACGCCGTCGACTTTGATTCAATGTCCACCGTGATCATTCCTAAATGGTCACCATGTTCGATTCACTCAAAGCTTCGAGCCTTGAAATTTTTTCTCAAGGCTCCTATCATCATTCACAAACCTGAGGTCCGTGAATTCTTTAAATATGGAGGTCTATACGACAACATGCTTGTCGTAGCAAAGATTTTTAATGATCACGCTTGCTTCTGTGAAGAATCCTTCGCTAGTTTCTTCAATCTTCCAACAGAGGGGCTATCTGAGTTCCCTACATCCTCCAAGGAAGTCCTATCTGAGATGATGAGGCTTGCCTTCTCCGACACAACTCGTGATGGGATTCTCGTTCTTGTCGAAACACACGAACTAAAGTCTGCTTTGAAAGTTGAGTTTTCCCTACTCAACGACATAATTTTCAAATCCCTCTTGGTCAATGAATTCTCCAATTCATACTCAAAGATTGTCTTCGAGATAATGATTTCTATCACAAAGGGTACAGCAATCAAGTGATCTAAAATCATTTTCAAAAACTTGGCAACAATGATCTCTCCTGAAAGGAGGTCTCCTGGGTATGTTGCCCAACTTAGCATGTTGCTTCTTACTTTCCTTTCAAGTGTTGGGGGACATGGGTTCCTCATCAAATCCTCCAAAGTCTTGAACTATCAAAGAGTTATTGACAACGATCTCCGGGTAAGAAGGATTAAGCTAAAGAAAAGAAATCGGGAGATCCTTTTGGCTGAAAGAGATCATTAGGAATTTATCGCTCCCAATGATATTAAAAAAGGGGGAAAGTAAAAGAAGTGGCCTTAGGCCCAGGGGGAACTAAGGGTAGAAAGGGATAAGAAAATACCCAATCTTTTTGTTTTTGGGAAATTTTTCGTTTATATTATTCATCTCCTCCAGATATTTTGAAAGTATGAATATATGATCTTTTATTCATTATTGCTTTGCTGTTTAACAATTATGTCTATTTGTTTTAATATTTTAACGAAGTTTTAACATCATCAAAAAAGGGGAAATTGTTGGGTAAAATTATTTTGATTAAATAATTAAGAGAATAAGCGTATTCTATGTCAACTTTATTTTGATGATATGTGATTAAAACTTAATTGTGATTAAAACTTAGTTAAGAATGAAGCTAAATTGTCAAAATTGTTTCTGTGCATGTGCATTAGACTATGCTAACTTAGACGTGGTCTAAGAAGACTAAATAGACGTGTTGCAAAGTTAGACGTTGAAGTCGAACTCCATTAGATGTGGTAGTGTAATGGGATGCGAAGTTAGACATTGGCGTCTAACTCCTTCAGATAAGTCTGAAGGGATGCGAAGTTAGACATTGTAGTCTAACCGATACGTAGTTAGACGTTGAAGTCTAACAGATACGTAGTTAGGCATTGACGTCTAACTCCATTAGACTTGATGGTCTAATGTGATACGTAGTTAGATGTTGCAGTCTAACTCCATTATACTCAGTGGTTTAATGGAACGCGTAGTTAGACTTTGACGTCTAACTCCCCTTAGACTTTGACGTCTAACTCCCCTTAGACTTGGCAGTCTAATGGAGCACGTCAATTGCCTCGCTTCAGCAGCCGCCTGAATTTTACATACGTCTAACCACAATCAACTATTTATATGCTACTCTGCTCCACTCACTCCTGTGTAGTCTGAAAAGCTAGCTAATTGTATCCATCTAACTCCTTTAGACAAGTCTGAATGAATGCGTAGTTAGACGTTGTAGTCTAACAGATATGTAGTTAGACGTTGAAGTCTAACTCCATTAGATGTGGTAGTCTAATGGGATGCGAAGTTAGACGTTGACGTCTAACTCCTTTAGACAAGTCTGAAGGGATGCGTAGTTAGACATTATAGTCTAACCGATACGTAGTTAGACGTTGAAGTCTAACAGATACGTAGTTAGACATTGACGTCTAACTCCATTAGACTTGATGGTCTAATGTGATACGTAGTTAGATGTTGCAGTCTAACTCCATTAGACTCAGTGGTTTAATGGAACGCGTAGTTAGACTTTGACGTCTAACTCCCCTTAGACTTGGCAGTCTAATGGAGCACGTCAATTGCCTCGCTTCAGCAGTCGCCTGAATTTAACATACGTCTAACCACAATCAACTATTTATATGCTACTCTGCTCCACTCACTCCTGTGTAGTCTGACAAGCTAGCTAATTGTATCCAATGAACGAACGCCACGTACGCAAATGTCCTTCCAACGGTTTGTCCAGTTCAAGACATTTTTAGAAGGATATTCGGCGCACTACCAGTTCGGTACGACCACAATCCATTTGCTCAGAGTCTTATGTACTCTTTTACTATAGGCGGCCTTCCAATAGACTTTTGCCACGTGTCCATGAAGAATATTCGACCGTTTGTATCCTTCTACTACAAATAGAAGCTTAAGGACAATGGACGAATCGTCGGATCTTAAAAAGAACTGAATTTACAAGCTTACTCTTCCACTTACTGATTTCTTACATCATTCAAGCTCAAGAGAGAAATAATCAAACTATTGTCTAGCTGTGAGAATATTGTTGATAATATTGTAAGTTGAATAGAGGTTGTTCTGTTCAATAGAGTGTTAGCTAGTTCAGTAAGCTGTATTTGATTCAAATAATTTAGTGAAATCCTTCCGGTTGTGAAAGAAGGGGTGACGTAGGAGGGTTTGCTCCGAACATCCATAAACAACTCTCTGTGTTCTTTACTTTCTATCATTCATCTTTTATTGGTTCAAAGCTTCAAATCCTACGAACACTTCCGCACTTGAAATCATTTCAAGAGTTCGAAAGATTTGTGAAGAATATAAACAGATTTTAAGTTCTAACAGATTTAAAATCGAATAATTTGTCATACGCTATTATCAATAGACAAACACTAGTCTCTATTGGTTACACCGATCCTATCAAAATAATCAAAAAGGGAGAAATTGTTATGTTAAAGTCTTTAAACAATTTTCAATGTATAAATAAAATTGAATTGTGTCATTGATTTTGTAGGATCAAAGTGAAGAAAACCGAAATAGAAAACTTTCCGGTAGTTGATCAAATTCGGTATTTGATCAACTTTGGTATTCTGCAAAGATGCGCGTCCAGTTTTATATCGAGATCAGTTTTATATCAAAATCAGTATTATTTGACTTCGGAATTATGTGAATATGTGTGTTCGGTTTATATCGAGATCGATATTATATTCAACTTCGGTATTTTGTAAAGATGCGCGTCCAGTTCTATATCAAGATCGGTTTTATATCGAAATCGGTATTATTTGACTTCGGTATTATTTGACTTCGGTATTATGTGAAGATGTGCGTCCGGTTTTATATCGAGATTGGTTTTATATTCAACTTCGGTATTTTGAAGAAGTACGCTCGGTCTTATATCCCGTAGTTAATCAAACTCAGTATTTGATTAACTTCAATATTTTATATGGAGCGCTTCCGGTTTTATATGCTTTCGATATTTTAAAAGCACGTCCGGTTTTATTTGATTTTGGAATTTTAGAAGCGCGTTCAGTTTTATATGATAACTTCGGTATTATTCAAGACTTTCGGTATTTTACCAATTTGGTATTATATCAAAATACTTCCGGTATTTTACTAGTTTGGTATTACATCAACCTTCCGGTATTTTACAGGAGCTCGGTTTTATGAAGTGTTTCCGGTACTTGATCAAATTTAGTATTTTATAAAGCATCCGGTATTGACAATCTAACACCTCAGTAGAGCTAATTCAAAATCCATTTGATGTACATTTCCAGTACACCACTATCCCATTAATGATATTCGGCGTAGTTCTTCCAGTACATCCATGATCAAAAGCGCATATTCTCTGATGCACTATTCAAATACTCAATCAACCGAAATAGGACAAGTGTCCTTTGAGTGTCCGTTTCCTTTTGCCTATTTAAGGAAAAGCTGGAGGACAATTTGAATCCCCTCGGTTCAATAATTGCATTCACGTGTCTTAAGCTTTTCTATTATCAAACGCTCAAGCTCTCAAGTTCTATAAGCTTTTAAAGTTTGCTAGTTTGTAAAGTTGTATTATGTTAGATAAAATTAGATCGGTTAAATAAAACTTAACAAAAACAAATTTCTTGTGCAGGAACAAGTAAAGAATTCAACCAGTCAAGTCACTCAACCGGTTACGAAATTCAACCGGTCAAGTCACTCAACCGGTTACGAAATTCAACCGGTCAAGTCAATCAACCGGTTAAGAAACTCAACCGGTCAAGCAACCCAACCGACCAAAAAACCTGACCGAACAAGAAGACAAGATCGGTCAAAGAAGAATCATTGAACATTCGGTCAATTAGAAGCTATGGACAAACCGGAAGTCATCCGGTTAACATATACAACCGACCAGTACAAATAGATACTTCGAGTATCTGTTGAGAATGATACCGAAGGGACAGACTTTAGTATTGTTAGATTCATACAAGTCTGAAGACAGTCTAAACACTACAGAAGATCGTCCGACAAGATCTTTCCACTTCAAGATAAATCAGAGACGAAATCTTCCAGGTACAGGCAACTATTAAACCGACAGTTGCCATATTGAGTAAAAGATACTTCGAGTATCTGCTGAGAATGATACCAAAGGGACAGACTTTAGTATTGCCAGATTCATACAAGTCTGAAGACAGTCTGAACACCGCAGAAGATCGTCCGACAAGATCTTTCCACTTCAAGATAAATTAGAGACGAAATCTTCCAGGTACAGGCAACTGTCAAACCGACAGTTGCCATATTGAGTAAAAGACAAACCTAGCCGGTTTGACCGCCAGGTCTGAAGACTAGACCGCCAGGTCTGAAGAGTTGACCGCCAGGTCTGAATCACTGAACCTCTACTTAACCAATCAGATTCAAGGAAATGAAATGTGACCATTGGCACATTTCACCTATAAAAGAAGGAGCTGAAGAGGAATAAACGCGGTTACAAGTTTTGAGAGTTTCCTACAACCCAAGTTAAAAATCGTGTTCTATCTCTCTAAATTGAAAGAGCTTAAGTGTGTAGTTGAAGAGTGATTACAATTTCGGTTACAATTGTACGGGTGTTATCGAGCAGAAAATAAGTCTCGTTCGGATTGTGTTTGTGTATTCCTTAGTGAATATCCTTCTCGCGGTTTCGAGAGGAAGGGGTGACGTAGGAGTTTATCTCCGAACATCCATAAAATTCTGTCTTGTTATTTACTTCTTGCCGGTTCTACATTCTAACCGATCTGTACTAACTTATTCATACCGCTCTAACCGATTCAAGAACTTCTAAACCGACTTACTTAGTTGCAAAACCGACCCAGCAAACTCCAAACCTATCCTATTCAAATCCGGTTCTACCATTCCAGCGTGAGAGTTACTTCAGTCTGAAACAAACCACTTTCGCACTTGAACTCGGTTCAAGGGTTTGTGACAGCCTGTGCAATATTGAAACCCCGGTGTTAATCTCTAACCGGATTAATCACCAACCTTTGAGTGAGAGGCACTAACCGGCCAGACCCCGGTCCTCCAGCCCCGACCTAGATCCTAACATATTACATACTGTTCATTTTGTGTGAGTTTTCAGCATTGTACGTTGATAGAATATGTTTTTGTCAATAGAGTGTTGTGTGCTAAGAGTTCAGAAACAGACAGTGTCTAAGTCCTAGTTGTCCGATTGGGTTTGTGTATACGTTGTAATCAAACCAAATCATCTAGTGAATATCATTCTCGAGGTTGTGAAGAAAGGGTGATGTAGGAGAGTTTTACTCCGAACATCCATAAAACTCTTGTGTCTTGTGTTCTTTTTATTAAGTATTTTCAATCCCATTTATCTGCTGCTTTAAGTCTAAACAAATAATTCCACACTTGACCTTGTTCAAGAATTTGTGAAGACTTGCGAAGAATAGAAATAGATATTAACCTCTAACAAAGTTAATATCGAACGAAAGTTTTCGCAGTTAACAATACTTAGTCAACCCTTACTATTGTTGACTCCTTTCCTAACACATAATATACTACATAAAATTTTCAAACTCATACCAAAAAATATAATAAAAATAATGATATCTCTTATCCTAGTATTAAATAAAAATATTCTAGTTAATAAATATATATATCACATTATCTATAATAAAATTAATTAAATATTTTATCCTAATTTTATTTATTAAGTATAAGACACATAAGTACATATTTTAAAATTATTGTAATTTTGTTGTTGTTGAATTTATTTGATTTTTATGTTTTTCATGTACATCCCACGTAAATTTACCAATATTTATTATAGTACTTAACTCAAGCCTACATTCCTAACATTCTCAACATTTGATTACACATTTTTACATACATTCTCGCTTCCTCTTCATTTCCTAATGTTCGCACACCCACATATAATAAATATTTTTATAGAGATTTGAACCATAGTCTTAAGTATGAATGTTAACATTTTAACCGCTAAACCATTTATGATTGTTGAAATAATTCAATAATTATATATATATATATATATTTGTAAATTACATTTTGAATAAATATACATCATGTTCCTAAGGCAGACATGTAGCACTATTATGCAGCTATGCGGGAAGAATAGCCATTCTTTAGTGAGAAAGTGTCAACGAGTGTTACCCTTTCTAAGTCTGAAGGAAGTGAAAAAGAAGATGAGTAAGATCAAGTTTGTTCGAAACCATCGCCGTAGTTGATAAGGTTCCCTTCTTTTCTACTCAAGTTGAAAACACCCCACCGACCGGTATTGAATCATTTCTTCCAAAAGAACAAGTGGCTAACGAGAAGGAGACCGAAGCTCAAAGATCTAAGCAGCCGACTCCTTCTCACTCTCTATCTAGTAAGTCTATCAAATCTAAAAAATCTCGGCCCATATCCGCAAAATCAGCAATGAGATTCTTGAAGAAGTGGTTGGTTATCAAAATATAATCTTTACATCTCACCCTCCTCAACAGAATGCAGAACTATAGCTATCCATTCAGGTTAGTTCTCGTCCTATTCCTATTCAGTCTATTCCTGTTGGCTCCCACCTCTCTACCCATTCTCATTCCGAGGAGCAGTCTCCTAGAATTGTGGACTTCTGTCAAATTGTCATGGATGCTCTAGCTCCGTGGCAAGAGTCTTTTAATCTTTCAGCTCTAGGTTTGATCAAATAGAGAGCTTGTCTGCCTCTTCATCGGGTGTGCATAATGAGCTGGTTGTGGCTCATAAGTCAACATATGGCAACGTTGTGAAAAACACGCAGGAGCTTTATAGGATGAGATAGTAACTCTCTAGAATGGAATCCTTCATTGGCACAAACTTTACTCTTCATGGCGAGACCAAATCTTCGATTGAAGTTCTTGCGTCTCAAATGATGGAAATGGTTAAATCTCTCCAAATTGCCGAAGCAGAAAGAATTGATAAAGACGGTGCTATTGCGCGAAGATTTTAGGATGAAGATAATGCAGCTGTTGAGTCTACTAAACAATCTGCCGATGTTGATGACTCTGATAATATGACCTTATAAGAGATGGCGAACCAGGAAAATCTTATCCCTCGTAGCTCTCGTTCCAGACGCAAGACATATCAAGCAGCTTTTACTTATCCTTCACCCGATCTTCCTACTCCCCGAGGCGGTGGCTCTCGAGCTCAACGAGGAAGAGAACGCGGTCGTGAATCTGGTGGTCGTGATTCTGGAGGACATACTAGTGGAAACTTTGTGACCAAACTGATGAAGGACATAGAAGACGTAACTACAAGGGAGGGATCCTAATCTTCTTTTATTCTTGTCTTTTTCATTATGAACTCATTGAATTGATTTTGTTGAATAATTGCTCTTGACTAATTGCATCTCTTGACTTGGTTTTCAGACAGGGAAAATTGAATGATACATATCTAAAAGTTAGTCAAATGTTGGTTTTGATCATTTTTAGGGTAAATAATCAAAAATGAAGAAATTACTAGATATGCATAACTGGCTTTGACAATTTATCCTAAACAATCAAAGAGGGAGAAATTGTTAGATTAAAGTTGAAAATTAACTTAGGATAATTAATCAACGTTATAAAATTACCGGGTTTTGAATATTTATTCTAAATAATCAAAAATGGAGAAATTGTTAGATAAAATTAATCCAGAACACTCACTATAATGATTCTACCAGGTTTTGATAATTTAGTTTAAATAATCAAGAAGGGAGAAATTGTTAAGTTAAAGTTTATGATTAATTCTAAGTGTTTCAATAAAACTGAGTAGTGTTATTGTCTTTTTATTTATGGTCAAAGTGAAGAAAATTGAAAAGGGAGCCCGTATTTTATATCATGTTCGGTATTTTGAAGGAGAACATCCGGTAGTTTGTCCAAATCTGTTTTTGGAAAAACGCTTCCGGTTTTATATCAAGTTCAGTATTTTGAAGAAGTGCATCCGATAGTTTGTCGAAATCGATTTTTGGACAAACGCTTCCGGTTTTATGTCAAGTTTGGTATTTTGAAGAAGCGCATCCGATAGTTTGTCCAAATCGGTTTTTGTACAAATGATTTCGGTTTTATATCAAGTTCGGTATTTTGAAGAAGCGCATCCATTAGTTTGTCCAAATCGGTTTTTGGACAAACACTTCCAATTTTATATCAAGTTCAGTATTTTAAAGAAGTGCGTCCGGTATTATGTCCAATCGGTTTTTGGACAAGCACTTCTAGTTTTATGTTAACTTCGATATTTTGGAAGTCTTCTAGTATTTTAACTAGTTCGGTTATATATCAGCCTTTTGGTATTTTAACTAGTTTGGTTATATATCAGCCTTCCGATATTTTAACTAGTTCGGTTTTATATCAACCTTCCGGCATTTTAACTAGTTCGGTTTTATATCAAGGTCTTCCGGTATTTAACCAAGCTAGGTTTTATACAAGGAATTTCTGGTATTTGATCAAATTCGGTTTTATATGTAGTGCTTCCAGTTTTTTTTAGAAGTTCGGTTTTATATTAGCACTTCCAGTATTTAACATGTTCGGTTTTATACAAGACTGCCACATCAGCATGCACAATAATCAATGGAATAACGTCACATTTAATATCCAGATTCGGCCGTTGCATTAACTGTCGTGTATCATTATACAAACTGTTAGGATCTAGATCGCCGCTGGTGGACCGGGGTTGGACCGGTTAGCGGTTCTTACTCGTAGGGTGGTGATTAATCCTGTTAGAGATTAACACCGGGGTTTCAATACTACACAACCTGTCACAAACCCTTGAACTAGGTTCAAGCGCGGAAGAGGTTTGCTTTCAGGTTGAAGCGGTATGCTTGTATGATAGGCGGACTCGGTTTCGGATGATGGTGATTTGAAGAATGGTGGGTCGGTTTCGGCAATCTGGATACTCGGTATAGTTAATGTAGATTCGGTTTGGAGCGGTATTATTAGATTAGTCAGTTATGTAACAGATCCTGAAGAAAGTAAATAACACAACAGATTTTATGGATGTTCGGAGATAAAACTCCTACGTCACCCCTTCCTCTCGAAACCGCGAGAAGGATATTCACTAAGGAATACAAATACAATCCGATCGAGACTTATTTCCTGCTCGATAACACTCGTACAATTTACACTGAAATTGTAATCACACTTAAGCTCTCAATACTTAAGCTTTCTAGAATAGCACACTGTTATCACTTGTAGTAAAATGCTCTTAGCTTTCGGTATCTAACTTTTTGTAACTCTTGTAACTACTTGTCCCACTTGTGTGCCTCGCTTGTGTGTCTTTATGTCCCGCAATGTATCCCTAATGTAACTGCATTTACTCTTCTGCAACTGCCTCCTTTTATAGGTGAAATATGCCAACGGTCATATTTCACTGCCTTGAATCTGATTGGCTGATCAGAGGTGCAGTGGTTCAGTGTCTCAGACCTGCGGTCGTCTCTTCAGACCTGACGGTCAACCTTAGACCTGGCGGTCAACCTCAGACCTACCGGTCTGTAAAGCAAACCTGCCGGGTTTGTCTTTTGCTTAATGTAGGCACTGTCTGTTTGGACAGTTGTCTGTACTTTGAAGATTTCCTTTCTGGCTTATCCCGAAGTAGAAGGATCCGGTAGTACTGTCTTCTGCAGCCTATAGTCTTTCCTCGGACTTGCATAGATATGGAAGTGTTCAGTCTGTTCCTTTGGTATCATTCTCAACAGATACCCAAAGTGTCTTCTTGTACAGGCCGGCCACTTGACTTGGCCGAATGTCTTTTGATAGTAAGGTAACCGGACTTCTTTCGGTTATTCTTGTCTTGTGGGTTGATCGGCTGTTTGATGGTTCCGGTTTTGAGCTTTGGCCGATCCTTCCTTTGTTCGGTCACGTTCTAAGTATACTCGATCGGTTTGGTAGCTTGACCGGTTCGGTTACTTCAGTTGGTTTTCTCATTCATCCGGTCCGGTTCCTTGTTCCTGCATAGGGAGTTTGTTTAAGTTAGGTTTATTTGAACCGGTATGAATTTATCTAACAATTTCTCCCTTTTTGATTATTTTATTTAAAATTATCAAAACCAAGTAGTTTTGCAACCGTAGGCCGGTTTCTTTGTTTGGCCAGTTTTTGAAAAAGAAGACTTAGAGAATTTTTCGAAAAATTTTGAGGGAGGGGTTTTGGAAGAATCTCTATCTTTTATCTAACAATTTCTCCCTTTTTGATTATTTTATTTAAAATTATCAAAACTAAGTAGTTTTGCAACCGTAGGCCGGTTTCTTTGTTTGGCCAGTTTTTGAAAAAGAAGACTTAGAGAATTTTTCGAAAAATTTTGAGGGAGGGATTTTGGAAGAATCTCTATCTTTTATCTAACAATTTCTCCCTTTTTGATTATTTTATTTAAAATTATCAAAACTAAGTAGAAATGCAAAATAAGGCCGGTATTCAAAAATAACTTTATATATATTTATAGGTAACCGAAAAAGACAAAGCATGAATACTAAGACAAAGAAGAAAAAGAAAGAAAGTCCCTATTCCGAGTCCGTGAATTCATAGGCACTCTTCTTTTTCTTCGGTTGCGGTGGCGGTTGCGGTTGCCTTGTCTGCTGAGAAGATCGCGGTCTTTTAGATCGGGACCGCAGCTGTTCTTCGACTTCGTCCTCGACTGGGTCGACTTGCTGCGAAGTACCCGTGGTGACTGGTTCAGAGATTTCATTGAGCACCTCCGCAATCCGAACTTTCTTAGGCGCCGGCCTCTTTCTTTTCTTCGGTGTTGAGGTGGAGGCGGCCGCCTTCTTCTTCTTCTCGTGTTCCTTTGCGAATTCGGCCAGCTTCTGTTTTTGCACTTCCAATCGTGCGGCATCTTCCGCAGCCTGGCTGGCCACTTTCTCAGCATACCCCGGGTATAGGATCTCGGCCCTTCGTATTCTTTCGGCCTCTATTTCTGCTTCGGTCAGCTGAGACGATCGCGGCGCCTCTTTGTCTTTGCTGGCTTCGGCGTCCAGCCTTTCCTGGACCCTCTTAGCAACCAGGGCATCGGCCTCTATAGCCGCGGCATCCGCGTTTTCTTTTGCCTTTAGGATTTCAGCCATCTGTTCGGTGAGCGCCTTTACCTCGGCCACGAGATTCTCATTAGTCTTTTCCAGCACCGATACCCGGTCGATTGTCGTGTCGATCCGTTCGAAATCCTTCTTTAGCTCCGAGGTTATACCTTCTAGGGCTGCGGTTCTCTGAGCACAATTTTCTCGCTCACCGGCCTCTTCCCACAGTCCGGTGTTGAGTTCCGCCAGGCGCGCTTGATGTTGATCCACAAGCTGTTTTGTCACATCGGCGAACTGTAGGGCCGAATCGAATACGTTCTCGCATCTATCCTTGAGCGGTTGAAACTTGGACACTTCATGTTCAAGTACTCGGTCATTAATCTTCTCCGACATTGACGCCTCAAACCTCTGAAGCCGGTCTTCAATTTGACCTGAGATGGATGTTTCAAACTCCTTAAGTTTGTCATCAATCCTCCCCGAAATGGATGCTTCAAACTCTTGGAGCCGGTCATCGATCTGTTCTGTAGGAGGGACCGAAGCGGTGGCTTCCGGTGGTGGAGTTGATTCCTCGGTTGGATCATGATCGGCTCTCTCACCGGAGTCCATCAGTGCAGCATTCTCATTAGGAGGTTCCAATGTTGCCGCATCCTCCAAGTTCAATACCGCATCTTCCAGGATCGGTACTTCGACATCTTCTAAAATTTGTTCCTCAATAGTTTTTGAAGTCGGTACCTCAACATCTTCCGGCATCGGTACCTCAACATCCCTTGGTGTTTGAGTATCTTCTCTGGAAGGTGTCGCCCAGTCAATTGGAAATTTTTCGATGACCGGAGCGGTATATACCGGAACTTGTTTCTGATTACATATCGCCTCTAGCCGCTCTATTTCTTGACGTATTTCCAGTTTGCCTTTTTCGAGCTTTGCCAAAACTAGCGGTGCTACGGTAGACACCGATCCTCCTTCGATATATTCCTCCGTAATCTTTCGGATACGCTTTCTTAGTTTCCGAAGGTGGCTTCTCGGTATCAAGAGGCAGGTTCGGCATTGTACTTCCTCAATTGTGTTTGATCTTGTGAGACGTAGGATCATGTCTTCCACTTCCTCCAATCTCTCCAAGCATTTCTGTTGCGGGAGGTGCGGTAGAATTTCCTTGTATTTTGTACTGAACCGGTGCTCATGCCACTCCAGGTACAAGTCTGTAACGTCCTCGTTTCGGTTGTCAATGCCCCGAAAGATATTCTGAGCTAATCTTTCGGCCTCGGCCTCATCGGCTTCCTCCCTGTTGTAGCCTTCATCATTGGCTTCTATATCAACCCCTTCTTCACCTTCGGTGGTCTCAGGGTTGGCGTTTTGTTCGGCATCGTTCGGACTTCGAGCCGAATGATCGTCTTCATGGACCGTTCTATCTTCGGTCCACTCTGTGTCGGTTTCCTTAGGTGCCCACTCTTCATCTTCCTCTTGTTGCGGTGGGTCCTCAAAGGTTATCTTTTCTTTCCTCTTTCCTCCGGTCTTTGCTTTTGCCGGGGCATCTTTCTTTGCGGCTTTCTTCTTTCGGCCATCTGTGGAGCTGGAGGCCGACTGCGTTCTTGGAAGAAACTGCCTTGATCGAATGATGCAGCGTCTTATTAGCCCAACACCGGGACCGACGTTGAGGTTCAAGTGTAAGAAGATCTTACCGAGTTGCACGGCATACCCTCACGACCTGGCTGAATCCGGTCTTACCATTTCCATGAGGTTGCTGAACACTGATCTTGCCCAGTTGACCTCCTTTCCTTCCATCAGACCGAATATCATTTTGATCTTGTCTCTGGTGAGGTTGCTGAAATTTCCTCCCCTTGCCAGTATTCCCTTGGCAAAAATGTCACAGGCCGGGATAAGCTCCGGTTTCAGCATCTGTTTCTTTCCGGATGTAGTAACCGGCTTGTTGGTTGCCGATAAGAGGTGGCAAGCCGTTTTAAAGGTGTCATCGTCCATCTCTGCCATTGCATCCTCGCCGGTAGTTGGGAGACGCAGACTCTCGGCCACCACTGTTTCGGTGATCTCAATTTGGGAACCGCAAACTGTTGCGATAATCCTGTCGTAGGAGATGATTGCGGTGTTGAAGAATTCTTCGACCGCTTCTTTGTAGATTACGTGAGGATCGTCTAGAAAATATTCCAGACCGGTTTGAATCAGCCGGTCAATGACTTCCTTAGCCTCGGTCGTTCCATTCTGCCGAATCTCCTCGAAGTCCACTTGGGAGTATAGTTTGAACAATGCCGAATCACGACCCATGATGAAGAGTTTGAAAAATGAGAGAAATCGGCTTTAAAGAGTTTAGGAAGTTTAGAGAGAGAAAGTGAATTTGCGTGAGAATGAAAAATATGACCGAAGGCCCCCTTTTATAGGCACGGTTTGGAAACCCAACCGTCCCATCATGAATGGGCGGGAATTTTCCCTCCACACTGAAAAGACGTCAGACTGGGCGGTTACGTACGAAACGGTGGGCGGTAACTTTGGGCGGGAGATTTCCCTCCAAAACCTTCTGCCTATGTCATGGATGACGCATTGTGTTCTTTGAAGCCGAAAAAATTGAGCGGTTTCGAAGTCTAACCAGACATTTTGATTGATTAGAGTGTTAACAGTTTTAAGTAGATTTTATAAGGCCGGATAAGAACGAGGTTATTTTAAGATATGAACCGGTTACTTAGACAAAAGATTCAAGAAGACACGGTTATTTAAACTGAAATGATAATGGAATTCAAGAAATAGTAGATGAAGAAAACCGATTATAGGATTCGGTACAGAAACAATGTAAAATATAGCCTATTCAACAGGCATTCTCCAGAGTCGGTCTCTTGCCGAAACATTGTTGAGGATGTTTGAAGAGGAAGCCGGTGTGCCTGGTCCGAACTCTGGTCGATACCCAAGAATCAGCTTGCTGATGTGCGGTGCATACCCAAGACCTTTCTTGGTCAGCACCATATTCTTTAAATTTCCCCAAATGACCGATGACCAGTTGATGGCCGATTTGCAGAGAATGTTGGTCATGAGGTTGTAGGTATTCTTAGAATACCGTTGATTCGGTGACTGGCATAAGATTGACCGGGTCACGATTTCTAGCAATAGCTGCCCGTGAAAGGCAAGTTGGGTTTTTGGCCCAAAGGGTTCCACCGGAAGAGGGGTGGAGGATAAGTAGATCGCGGTTTGAAATCCCGCAAGGTTCTCGATAGCCGAAAAGTCAGAGAAACCTTCGGCGGGTAGACTGAAAAGTGAGGCAAATTCATCCTCGTCTATCCAGAACGTATGGTCTCGGACTGTCGAGACGATGTATTTTCCTCTGATGCAGGCGCTTCGAAAGAAGGCCTTTACATCGTCTATAAGGATGGGACCGGCTTCTTCAAGAAACGGTTGAAGACCGGTTTCAGTTAGAGAATCATACATGACTCTCGTCTTAGCATTACAATCTCTTATATCCGTGCACGAGTCGAAATCGATGCATAGAAAATTTCCCAGAGTTCTGCTCGGCATGATTTCGGTATAGAGAGAGAAACGGGATTCAAGAGAGTGAAAGTGATTTTGTACTTTCGGATGTGAAAAATGAGAAGAGGAAGGCTCCTTATATAGGATCGGTTTTGGAGGGAAAATCTAAGCATTGATGGTGGGATTATCTCATTAAATGTATTTAACACGTAATTGATATTGATTAGATAGAAACCGAAGATGGTAGAGACAATGCCGAAAATGACATATGCGAAAGATGAAGTAAACATAAATAAAACTGAAGTAGACATGGATGAAGCCGATATGGTCAAATTTGGTTAAGTCTTCATCCGGTACATGCTGCAAAACGACCGGATGCCAGACGAAGTGACTTAGCGAGGAGGGTTGAAGTTTCTCCTCCTCCATTCTCTTTCAAACCGACTATAGAAAGAGTCGGTCATTTCCCTGGTTAGCACCTGAGCCTGGTTCAGGCCCTCGCCAGGACACGTTGGAACACCGAGTTCCACCAGAAGGGTGCTCATTTGGGGAATGAGACCGACTGACTGAATGTTAATCATCCATACTAAGGTGTCGAACAGCACCCGGGACCAATTTACCGGCGTGCCGGTAATGATGGCCGCCATCATGTTGAAACTCGCCACGCAATAGGTGTTGGTGACATCTCTTCCAAAGATGCCCCTTCCTACTACATCATTGAGGAGCTGATACTCAGCCCTCAAGAGAGATTTAGAGCCATGATCATTAACAGGCTCATCCGACCGGGCAAAGGCGAGGGAGACCTCAGCCTTAATGTCTGCAGGGGGGTTGAGATCTGTGATCCCTCGCTTAGGCAGACTGAAGCACCAAGCAAAGTCCTGCTCGGTGAAATCGAAAATTATACCCCCAACCTTTGATTGGATGTGGGTCTCAAAATGAGGTGTCCCCCGGAATACCCTGGCATTATAGTAGAATTCCATAACGGATTCAGGGTAGATATTTTGCTTGTCATCCAGAAAATATTGGAGGCCAGTGTCTTCCAGTTTCTTGATCATCCGATACACTTCATAGTGTTCGGTACCAGTACAAGATTCAAAGTCGACTTGGAGGATGTTTGGGAATTGAGACATGGTTAGGTTGCCTTAGTGAGAGGGTGTTCTTGTGACTTGTGAGTTTTGTGGTGAGTGTTAGCCTCTCTTAAATACTAGTTTAGGGGCTAACCTATTGTCCAGGCATTAAATGGAATGACATGTATTAACTGCAGGATAAAAGATTTTGCATGAAAATAGGCATGTTTGCAGTCTAGGTGTCGGTCATAGGCCTGAACCGTGAAAGATATCAGAAGATCTTCACGTCCTTTTAGGCGCGACCAGTTTTCTTTGAAAAAGCAACATTTCAGAACAGATATCTGCAAACATTGGTAGTTGTTCCACATCTGTGAAATTCAAATAATCTAGGATGACCTGCTTCCGAACCGGTCAGTCATCAGTTGTTCATCCCGATGCGGTTAGTTGGCGTTTTCACCAAGTAGCCGGTCGGTTTACTCTGTCTGATGGGCTGGGCGGTTCTTCCATAGGCATCTTGAGAATTTAAAGATCAACAGCTTAGGAGGAACTACCTGTTTTATCTGTCGAAACCGGTTTTCCTTTTAGGCATCCTTAGGAAGGATCTGACTAATGTCGGTTAAACCGAGAGTAAGTCTGAATTGAGAGAACTTAGCTTCCTGTAGAGGCTTCGTGAAGATATCGGCTACTTGTTGATCAGTTGGTACGTATTCCAGCCGGATATGCTTCAGTGTGACATGCTCCCGAATGAAGTGATGCCTTATGTCGATGTGTTTGGTTCTGGAGTGAAGAACCGGGTTGTAGGTAATCGCAATGGCACTTGTGTTATCGCAGAAGATCGGGGACTCTTCGGCTATGATACCGAAGTCCTTCAGCTGCTGTTGGATCCAGAGAAGTTGAGAACAGCAACTTCCGGCCGCCAAGTATTCAGCTTCTGCAGTGGACGTGGCAACCGATGTCTGCTTCTTGCTATGCCATGAAACAAGCCAGTCACCAAGGAACTGACATGTTCCGCTGGTGCTCTTTCTGTCAATCTTACAACCTGCATAATCTGCGTCTGAGTAGCTTGTTAGATTAAAGGATGAGTCTTTTGGGTACCACAGACCGACATCAGGTGTGCCTTTTAGATACTTCAGTATCCTCTTTGCGGCTGTGTAGTGGGATTGTTTGGGATTTGCTTGAAATCTCCCACACACACCAACTGCAAATAGGATGTCCGGTCTACTCGCTGTCAGGTATAGTAGGGAACCGATCATGCCCCGGTATGCAATCTGGTCTACTGATTGGCCTTCATCATCCCTATCCAGCTTAACTGATGAGCTCATTGGAGTGGCCGCCGAGGAGCAGGTGTCCATCCCGAACTTCTTTATTAGCTCCTTGGTGTACTTAGGTTGGCTTATGAAGGTTCCTTCCTTGAGTTGTTTGACCTGAAGACCTAGGAAGAAACTTAATTCTCCCATCATACTCATCTCAAACTTGTCAGTCATCATTTTTGAGAACTTATCACATAGTTTAGGATCGGTTGAGCCAAAAATGATATCATCTACATAGATTTGAACGAGTAGGATATGTTCCTTCTTTTCAAATTTGAACAATGTCTTATCCACTGAACCGATGGTGAAATCATGTTCCAATAGAAATGCGGTCAGTGTATCGTACCAGGCCCTAGGTGCTTGCTTTAGACCGTATAAAGCTTTGTTCAGCCGGTATACATGGTTTGGAAGTGCAGCGTTCTTAAAACCGGGTGGTTGTTCAACATACACCTCCTCGCGTAAGTCACCGTTCAAGAATGCACTCTTAACATCCATTTGAAAAACTTTGAAATTTTTGAAAGCGGCAAAAGCAAGAAAAATCCTAATGGCTTCAATCCTGGCTACAGGAGCAAATGACTCTTCAAAGTCAATGCCTTCTTCCTGTTTGTAATCTTGAGCCACTAATCTGGCTTTGTTCCTCGTGACCAAACCGTCCTCATTGAGTTTGTTTCTGAATACCCATCTTGTTCCTATGACCGATTGATCCTTCGGTCTAGGAACTAGGTACCAGACCTTACTACTCTCGAACTGGTTTAGTTCTTCTTGCATTCCCAAGATCCAATCCGGATCTGACAATGCTTCATCTATTCTTTTCGGTTCAATCTGGGATATGAAAGCTGAGTTAAAATATCCTTCCAGAAGTTGTCCCCTAGTTCGAACAGGTTTTGAAGGGTCACCTATAATTTGCTCAGGAGGATGTTTACTGTTTCTTCTAAGATTCAGCTCAGGGATGTCTACCAAATTACCGTTTATTTGATCAAGGCTAGACATGTCGGTAGGCTGACCGAGATTGTCAGACCGACCGGCTTCCTCGGGTTGGACCGAAGTGTCAGCTTCCTGTTGTGAAACAGCTTGATCCGGCTGGGTATCAATATTACCCATTAGGTCATGGACAAATCGCCTGAAGACCGGGGTCTCATCTTCACTGTCAGAATGGATATCGTTATTTACCAATCTGTTGTGTAGATCAAAGCATGAAGTAGTATTGCTTTCAACCGATTCATCGAAAACAACGTGTATTGTTTCCTCCATGGTTGCAGTTCTGTTATTATATACTCTATATGCTTTACTTACTGACGAGTATCCTAGCATAATGCCGGTATCGGTCTTTGCATCAAAAGCAGTGAGTTGAGTCTTACCGTTTATATGAATATAACATTTACAACCGAAAATCCTGAGGTATTTAAGTTTAGGAACTCTGTTAAAATAGACCTCATATGGTGTTTTGTTGTGAAATTTGTTTATCAATGACCGGTTTTGTGTATGGCATGCAGTGTTGATAGCCTCAGCCCAAAATTTCTGAGCAATGCCGGAGTCGGCTATCATGGACCGTGCGGCTTCCTTGAGAGTCCGGTTTCTTCTCTCGGCCAGGCCATTTTGTTGAGGAGTCCTAGCACTAGACAACTCGTGTCTAATGCCGGATTCATCAAGATATGCAGTTAATGTGCTATTAGTAAATTCAGTACCTCTATCGCTTCGAATGCAATTAATACGAGTTGATTTTTCATTTTGCAAGCGCTTAAGAAGAGTAATCAGGTTTGATACCGTTTCACGTTTAGATGGTAAGAATATCACCCATGTATATCTAGAGTAATCATCAATGACTACCATGGTGTAAAGCATACCTCCTAGGCTTATGACCTGAATTGGTCCAAATAAATCCATGTGAAGAAGGTCTAAGCATCGGCTAGATTGGATATTTCCTTTGCTTTTAAACGATGACCTAGTTTGTTTACCCATTTGGCATGCTGAACAAACCTTATCCTGGTTAAATACTATATCCGGGATGCCTTCAACTAATTTCTTACCACGAATGTAGTTTAGGGTTTTCATGTTTAGATGGTTTAGTCTTTTGTGCCATAGCCAGGTTTGATCAGTCTTAGCTATCATGCATATAGGATGTTCTACTCTAGTTTTCCAGTCTACCTTGTAGATGTTACCTATCCTGTTTCCGGTTAGTAGTACTATGCCTTGATAGTTCTTAACTAAGCATGCATGTTTAAGAAATTCTACTGTGTATCCAGCATCACACATCTGACTAATGCTAAGTAGATTAAAACGTAAGTTTTCAACGAGAAGTACATTATCAATAGTTAGGTTGCCATGGACAATCTTACCCTTGCCCACGGTTTTACCTTTAGAGTTGTCACCGAAAGTGATTAGAGCACCGGTTGCTGATCTAATGTCGGTTAGCAGATTGCTATTTCCGGTCATGTGCCTGGAGCAACTGCTGTCCAAGAACCATTCGGAGTTTCCTAGCCGTTTCTTTGGGTCCTGCAAAATGTACATATTTACAACTATTTGGTACCCACATTTACTTGGGTCCATATGCGATTAGTCCCTTAGGTATCCAGACCTTGATAAGTCGGACTGTCTTCTTTGCTAGGGTTTTGACTGTCCTTTTGACACTCGGTCTGGTGTATTTCGGTTTCCCTACAGATGGCCTAAATGGTGATGGTCTTTGGTTTGATGATCTATAGTGTGACCTACGCGGTTCAGGAAAATCTTTCTTATATTTGAGGATTTCTGCTTTCCTTTTCTCAAGATCAAGCCATGAGTCGGTTGGGTCAACATAATCGTATTTTAGCTTTTCTTCCCTATAATATGCGGTTTCCTCTTCTTCAGTTGTACAGGTGCTCTTAAGGAATTTTACAAAGGGAAGGTTTCCTTTCGTAAGCTTTGCTTTCCATATGGGTTTTCGGTCTTTAGGTCTGTTCTCTGTGTATCCTAGGCCATTTTTACAACGAGGATGCCTATATTCTTTATTCAAATTCTTTACTATATCGCTAGATCTCCTATAGGCGGCCATCGTATATTGAAATCGGGCATTCTCTTTCTCGGTTAGTTCTCTAGTCGGTTCACTAGGTTGTTCGATCTTAGAGTCTGATTCGGTTTCTAAAGTATGGGTATCAATGACCTCCGGTTCGGTTATGATGAGTACCTCTGGTTCTACTGGGATAGGTACTATAGGTTCAGTTCTAAAGTTGAGTTGCTTAGGTAACATGGTCAGTAGGTTCTTATATTCTTCTACCATGTCATTCAATGCATTGTATAACTCATCTTTAGTGAATTCTTCACAGGGAGAGTCGAATACCTGTTCCTCATTTGCCATGAGACATGTGAGTTCATCATCACTGTCACTGCGAGCCCATAGACTTCCTCCATCGTCGGCTATCAGTGCTTTCGGTATCTCACTCCCTTCGATTTGTTGATAGTTATTTCGGTTATTACCACTCCCTTCACCGATTCGTTGGTAGTTGTTCCGGTTGTTTTGGTAGTCCGGTTTCTGGGTATCTCTCCTTGGTTTCCTGCATTCCCACTTAAAATGTCCCAAACAGTTACAGTTATAGCATCTTACATTGGATTTGTCACCATAGTAGTTGTTTGTAGGTTGGCTTCTATTCATGAACCTCCCAAACTTCTGTGCAAGAATTGTCATGGCGTCCTCAGTAAACTGTTCGGCGGTTCTGATCGGTGCAGGTGCAGGAGTCGGTATCGGTGCAGGTGTAGGTATAGGGGCAGGAGCAGGTGCAGCCGGTTCCGTAGATGTGATCAGTGCTCTAGTTGACGTTGAGGCCGAGACTTCCTCTTCAGTTCTGGAATTCATTTCGAACTCATATGCCTTAAGATCTTCGAATACGTCGTATAGTTTCATCTTACGTAGGCTCTTTGATTCCCTCATGACCATTGTCTTTATGTCCCAAGCGCTAGGAAGAGATCTCAAAACCTTCATAATGACCTCTTTGTTGTCATACTTCTTGCCCAGATTTGCTAACTCATCTAATACACCAGTGAACCTGTCACTGTATTCCTTCATAGTTTCCCCTGGTTTCATTTTGATACTCTCAAACCTCTGTGTGGCCACCATTATTTTGTTCTCCTTTGTTCTTTCATTTCCCTCAAAGATCTGGATGACCGTGTTCCATGTCTCCTTCGCGGTTTTGCAATCTCTGATCTTGCAATATGTGTTTCTGTCCACGCTGTTGGAGATCCGGTTTCTTGCATGGTTGTCCAGATTGTTTCTTCTCCTATCTTCAGCCGTCCATTCTTTTCTATCTTTATCAATGAATATCGGTCCTTCGGTCAGAATGGATTCCATTTCATCATCCAAGGTGACTAGATGTAGGTGCATGCGTGCCTTCCAGTTGGCAAAGTCATCACCTTCTAGCATTGGAGGCCTATCTTGATACATGCTTGCTTGAGTATTGAAACTAACTGCTCTGATACCAATTGTTAGGATCTAGATCGCCGCTGGTGGACCGGGGTTGGACCGGTTAGCGGTTCTTACTCGTAGGGTGGTGATTAATCCTGTTAGAGATTAACACCGGGGTTTCAATACTACACAACCTGTCACAAACCCTTGAACTAGGTTCAAGCGCGGAAGAGGTTTGCTTTCAGGTTGAAGCGGTATGCTTGTATGATAGGCGGACTCGGTTTCGGATGATGGTGATTTGAAGAATGGTGGGTCGGTTTCGGCAATCTGGATACTCGGTATAGTTAATGTAGATTCGGTTTGGAGCGGTATTATTAGATTAGTCGGTTATGTAACAGATCCTGAAGAAAGTAAATAACACAACAGATTTTATGGATGTTCGGAGATAAAACTCCTACGTCACCCCTTCCTCTCGAAACCGCGAGAAGGATATTCACTAAGGAATACAAATACAATCCGATCGAGACTTATTTCCTGCTCGATAACACTCGTACAATTTACACTGAAATTGTAATCACACTTAAGCTCTCAATACTTAAGCTTTCTAGAATAGCACACTGTTATCACTTGTAGTAAAATGCTCTTAGCTTTCGGTATCTAACTTTTTGTAACTCTTGTAACTACTTGTCCCACTTGTGTGCCTCGCTTGTGTGTCTTTATGTCCCGCAATGTATCCCTAATGTAACTGCATTTACTCTTCTGCAACTGCCTCCTTTTATAGGTGAAATATGCCAACGGTCATATTTCACTGCCTTGAATCTGATTGGCTGATCAGAGGTGCAGTGGTTCAGTGTCTCAGACCTGCGGTCGTCTCTTCAGACCTGACGGTCAACCTTAGACCTGGCGGTCAACCTCAGACCTACCGGTCTGTAAAGCAAACCTGCCGGGTTTGTCTTTTGCTTAATGTAGGCACTGTCTGTTTGGACAGTTGTCTGTACTTTGAAGATTTCCTTTCTGGCTTATCCCGAAGTAAAAGGATCCGGTAGTACTGTCTTCTGCAGCCTATAGTCTTTCCTCGGACTTGCATAGATATGGAAGTGTTCAGTCTGTTCCTTTGGTATCATTCTCAACAGATACCCAAAGTGTCTTCTTGTACAGGCCGGCCACTTGACTTGGCCGAATGTCTTTTGATAGTAAGGTAACCGGACTTCTTTCGGTTATTCTTGTCTTGTGGGTTGATCGGCTGTTTGATGGTTCCGGTTTTGAGCTTTGGCCGATCCTTCCTTTGTTCGGTCACGTTCTAAGTATACTCGATCGGTTTGGTAGCTTGACCGGTTCGGTTACTTCAGTTGGTTTTCTCATTCATCCGGTCCGGTTCCTTGTTCCTGTATAGGGAGTTTGTTTAAGTTAGGTTTATTTGAACCGGTATGAATTTATCTAACACAAACCTTATAAGTTGCTCAACAATCTCACGTTATTTAAGTAGGGCTACGATACTCAAGTAGAGTTATGCTACATCATCACACAGAAGTAGAGCTACGCTACATTAGCACGCGGAGCTCTACAACATGCAATCATTTAATGCAAAGTAGCTGAGTTAATCCTATAGAATATTCGGCGCATTAATCAAAGGCATATCCTCTGATGTACTACCCTGGAACGCATCCAACCGAAATAGGACATGTGTCCTCTAAAGCAAACTTGTCCGTTGAGAATATGCCTATTTAAGAAGAAACTGGAGGACAATTTGCGCTCCCGGTCTTTTGATAGTTTTTTTACGATTCTCAAGCAATTTTATGAAACTATTCTTAAACGCTAAAAGAGCTCAAAGTCTTTAAGTCTGCTAGATCATAAAAGTTGTATTACATATTGTTCTTTCTGTGTGAGATTTCAGTACTGTAAGTTGACAAAATATGTTCTGTTCAATAGAGTTGTTTACTAGGAGTTCAGAAACAGGCATTGTCTAAGTCCTGGTTGTTCGACTGGGTTTGTGTAAGCGTTGTACTCAAACCAAATCTTCTAGTGAATATTCTTCCTAAGGTTGAGAAGAATATCCTTCTTGAGGTCGAGAAGAAGGGGTGACGTATGAGAGTTTACTCCGAACATCCATAAACAACCTTTCTATCTTGTGTTATTTACTTTCTGCATCTTCCAACCTTTATCTATCGCTTCAAGTCAAAACAAACAGTTCTGCACTTGACACCGGTCAAGAATTTGTGGAGACTTGTGTAGAACAAAAACATATATTAACTTCTAACAGAGTTAATATCGAACGAAAGTTTTTTGCGGTTAACAATACTTGGTCAACTCCTACTATTGTTGACTCATTTCTTACATATTAGCTTAATTGGTTGAAATGTTTTACTTGTGTTTGGTTAAGTTGAAAGTTTGAAACATACATATAATATTTTTAATTTTATTTTTAAGCGTTTCAAGGTTTTGGGCGGGTTAACCCATGATCCGACCCAAATATTCATTTACTCTCACATATATATAATCATAGTTCTCGATCCAGCAAATTCAAATTATGCATTATGATAGGATCGACTTTATCAATAGAGACGGGGGTCTGACTAATGATGAAGGCTTATGAAAAACAGTTTGATAGAAATCATGTTAGGGATTAATATCTCTTTCTATTCTACGCAAACTTGTGTAAACACTTAAAACAGATTCAAGGCGGAATTGTTTACTTGGGTTTGAAGCACAAGATGAAATATGAAAAGATGACAGAAAATGAAGAACACAACAGTTTGTTTATGGATGTTCGGAGAAACTCTCATACGTCACCCCTTCTTCCAACCACCGGAAGGATTCACTATATGATGAGAATCAAATACAGTTTACACACACACTTAGCTCACTATTGAACAGAACACTTTTTGTTCAATTACAAGAAAATGAAGAATATCACTCAGCTAATGGTGTTTTGATTCTAGCTCTCTCTCGATTCACACACAGTACAATCAGAAAGAAGCTTCACAGAATAAGTTCAGTAAGCAAGATGATTGAGTAGTCTCTCTCTGCAAAATCAGAATGCTTGTTCGTAAGATTGCTTGAAAGAATCGATAAAGTCGCTTCTTCGTCCGTTGCTCTAAGGATTGATTAAATAATGAGCAGGAGCTAACGGTCGAAACTTCAAGAATGATACGTGGCGCTCTTCCATTGGAAAACCTCCATTTTACACAGCAGGTTTTGAGCACAAGGATCGTGGCCGTACCGAACTGATAGTGCGCCGAATATTCCATCAGGGATGTACCTGCAAAACGGGTAATGTGAGGAAAATTCTCTTACGTGGCATTCCTTGATTGGATGCATATAGCTGTTGTACTAATCTTCACATGAAAGTGGAGCAGAAGTAGGGTACAACTATAACACGTGGGTAGGAGAAATGCTAGATTCAAGCGTACTGCTTAAATAGAGCATCAGACGTATTTCAGTTAGACGGATTTAGGAAAATCAGTCTAATGAAATAAGTCAACTCCTTCTAATGAAAAACGTCTATTAGACTGTCTGGTCTAATATAATTAGACTCGCGTCTAATTTCAATAACCATTAGACGGGTACGTCTAACTCCACTGAGTTAGATTGCCACGTCTAATTCCGGTTCTACCTCAGACTAATCTGAAGGAGTTAGACCCACGTCTAACTTTCAATTAATTAGACAACCCGTCTAATTATAATAACCATTAGACCGGCACGTCTAACTCCACTGAGTTAGACTACCTCGTCTAATTCCGGTTCTACTTCAGACTAATCTGAAGGAGTTAGACTCACGTCTAACTTTCACTTAATTAGACAACCCGTCTAATTATAATAACCATTAGACCGACACGTCTAACTCCACTGAGTTAGACTGCCACGTCTAATTCCGGTTCTACTTCAGACTAATCTGAAGGAGTTAGACTTACGTCTAACTTTCACTTAATTAGACAACCCGTCTAATTATATAACCATTAGACTGGCACGTCTAACTCCACTGAGTTAGACTGCCACGTCTAATTCTGGTTCTATTTCAGACTAATCTAAAGGATTTAGACTCACGTCTAACTTTCACTTAATTAGACAACCCGTCTAATTATAATAACCATTAGACTGGCACGTCTAACTCCACTGAGTTAGACTGCCACGTCTAATTCCGGTTCTACTTCAGACTAATCTGAAAAAGTTAGACTCACGTCTAACTTTCACTTAATTAGACAACCCGTCTAATTATTACATCTATTAGACTTACATGTCTAACTCCGCGTATTCATTAGACTACCCGTTTAATTCTTTACGTCTATTAGACTTACACGTCTAACTCCGATGAGTTAGACTGTACGTCTAATTCTATTAGACTCACGTCTAATTCCGTGTATTCATTAGACTACTCGTCTAATTCTTTACACATCTATTAGACTTATACGTCTAACTCCGATGAGTTAGACTGTACGTCTAATTCTATTAGACTCACGTCTAATTCCGTGTATTCATTAGACTACCCGTCTAATTCTTTACACATCTATTAGACTTATACGTCTAACTCCGATGAGTTAGACTGTACGTCTAATTCTATTAGACTTGCGTCTAATTTTATGCGAATGGAGATCAAAATCGGTCTAATGACCCTCATTAGATCCAAATCTAGAGACATGTTGCCTCAATACACCTGTATTGAAACTTATAAATTATTTCATCATCAAAATATCGGTGGATAAATTATTTTAACACTTAGTCAAAATAATTTGACCCAACACATTATTATATATATATATATATATATATATATATATATTATTGTTATAAATATCACGCGTTCATTAAATTTTGTGTATAATTTAAAATATAAAATTTTATTAGCTTAGTTGGTTAAAGAGTTTACTTGTTTTGTTATAACATTTTTAATATATATAGTTTGATAACCTTCATTAAACTTAAACATTCGTAAATGACAAAGAAATCACTTATATATGTAATTTTTGACAACATTAAATTTTGTATAATCAAGATTTTTAGTAAGCCAAACAATCAAAATTTTTGTCACAAAATGAGTCATGATAATAAGTTTAGTAGCCTGAAAAAATGTGTTATTTAAATAACTAGATTCATAGTCAATAGTCATTTAATTTTATAAATAAAAACAAAAATTAGACAAAATAATAAACGCATCACACATAGGAATAAGTTTATCTCCAACGATTCTATAGCCTATAAGCATCGACAAACTAATTTATTATTTTAGACTTACTTTTTTCTACAATAATTTTGCAAGTGATACAAGAAAAACAAAATTGTCGCAAAAGTGGAAAGATAGACTTGGACATTTATTAGGTAAATAAAGCATATGAAACATTGCTGAATTATTTGGAAGCAATTGCTTTGGAAGGTTATTTGAGTTTAAAAAAAAAATCAAATTAAAAATCTTTCTTAAATTATTTTAAAACAAACATAACTCACAAACCCGTATTTTTTTTTTATTTTTTTTTTCATTTTAATGGTTTAGATTCCTAATTTATTAAAACTAATTTGGAAATTGATATTTAATTTTTTGAGTTAATTGCCAATATCTGTTTGAAATATATATGACAAATCCATTTAATAGTTTTTCTAAAATAAATATATTTATTTTATTTTTAATAAATAATAAATAATAAATATATAGTAATAAATCACATAATTATCTCAAATAAATATATGTTTATCTCTATGTGTCATCAAAACCTTGTTTGATATTGTGTTATTTGTTTTTTTTTTTCTTTCTAAATTGTGACTCCTTGTTTGAGTCAATGAGATTTCAGAACTCTTATTTTAAATCTCAACATTTGAGTCTTTATTGTTGTAGTTATATAAAACGAGATTTTGTCTTAACGATTTTAAACTCCGTTAACTTATTTTTTATATGAAATTTATAAATAAATAAAAAATGCATGTCACTAGTTAAATTACCGAATTTTTAGCGAATTAAAGATTTTGATTTTCGATTCTATGAAATTATATGAAATTCAGTAGTCAAAACCTACAATTATCTTAATTAATCTTTTATTTATTTATTGAGAAATGAGTAGGTGAAGGAATTTGATGAGGGAATTTGGTGAGGAAATGACTTGGCATAATCTAATCTTATTCGCTGAAAAAATCAAATAATTTCTCTCTTTTCTCTCTTTTATGTCACTCCTCTTATTTATTTATAAATTGATTTTGTTATTATAATTTTAATAAATCTCAAAATTATAAGATTTAAAAAAATATATAAAATCAATTAGCCATATATAAGAAAGTCAATTATAACTTAAAAATTATAGCTTAAGAATGTAAATACATCATTTTTTTTTAATCTAAACAAAGGTTGTAATACAAATAAATTTTCAGTATAACAAATTCAAAATAATATATATATATTTTTATATATTTTAAATAAATAATAAAAAAAATACAATTTCACAACCTGAATCTCGGGTAAGATTACTTACTGTACTTGAAGAAAAAGAAAATACATTGGATAGGCGACAAGGGTTCGTTTGGAAGCAGGAATTTTGAGTCGGTGGATTTGCGTAGACGATGTGGTGATGGCGAATTTAGAGATGGAAAATTCAAGAAAAAACCTAGGGATTTGATTCTCTTCGTTATTTAGGTGAAAATCCTTCGCAAACTCTCCGTCAGATTACTTGCGCTCTCTATTCTGATTGTTTCTACCTCTCCAGCATACAACTCAGGTAGTTTCTCTTTCTTCTCCTTCTCCGTCACTGCCTCTTTCTTTTTCTTCCATGAGTCTTGTTCTTTTGACGGCTGTTTCTTGTATCTTTCATCTCCGCACCGTCATCCGCCGTTGCCGTGCATTGGCCGAAGTTTCGGTCAAGAAGTCGGGAAGCTTCTTCCACCTCATCTTGAAAAAATAAAAATTAACATTGACTCCACTTAATACTCTGGTTAATGGATGGAATATTTGATCAGAATCCGGCGTATCAGATATCCGATATGTGTGTGATTGAACTTGCGGACTAAGATTAAATGGATTTTGGTTGATGACGCCGCAATTCATTTCTAAATGTTAATTTGTGGATCCATTTGTCATTATCATGATGAATTTCTTGGATCACTTTATGTGCATTTCTTGTTACTTGATTTAAAGCTTATTCAGTAATGGTATGAGCATAGCGAAGTTTGAAAAAGGTTTTATCTTGGTTTTAGTTACTCTTAAACAGCTTACAGCTATTGAGTTCATTTTCAAAATCCTTTAATTTAGGAAGAAGAGAAATGCTTGTAGGGCACACTAGAATGATCCTCTTTGCTTATATATAATGCATATAGACGAAAGGGAATTCACATATTTTTATTTCTTTAATTGTGTGTTTTTGAGCATTCAGTGAAATATATCTTTTTGTTTCATTTCCAGGCTAAGCTGTGACTCTCTATGGATTAGGCATCCTCTTGCTTCGGACGGATATTGATATTGTTTAGTTCACATTTTGACTTTTTAGCGTATGTTGTAACAAGAAACTATTAATGAGTGAAAGTTACATGTAAATGTATACAACATTATAGTATTTGTTACCCTTTGATAAGCAATTGCAGTTGCGATTTAGTCTGAATCTAATTGGGGTCTCGTTTCATCTCTTCAGAAGTATAATTTACAATCTGCTCGGACTTGGTAGATTTCTTTTGGTTAAATTTGCAGACAAGAACAACATGAACTTTTACATTCTGGTTGCTTGATCACATTTGAGTTCTGGAAATTCAGATTTGCAGCAATCAAATGGAGAGTTTAGCACAATTGGAAGCGTTGTGTGAGAGGCTCTACAATTCACAGGACTCAGCTGAACGAGCTCATGCAGAGAATACTTTGAAATGCTTTTCTGTCAACACTGATTACATTTCGCAGTGCCAATACATTTTGGACAATGCCTTGACCCCTTATGCTTTGATGCTGGCTAGCTCAAGCTTGCTGAAGCAAGTGACTGAGCAGCGCCTTCCTTTGCAGCTTCGCCTTGATATTCGTAATACTCTTATTTATTTGCAGATGATTATGTATTTGAATGATATTCGTAATACTCTTATTTACACTCTTATGTATATTCTGCACATGCATTTACTACATTTGGATTCTGATTCTGTCTAATCTTGTTCAAATGATACATTCAGTTGCTTATTAATCAGTATTTAGTCCTATTCTACTATTTCACTCATATATGGTTGTGATTGTTTTCTAGTTGTAGATGTTGCCTAAAAATATGTTGAATGTAAACTAATATCTGTATTGTCACAAGGATATTTATTTATACAGATCTGATCTTTGCACTTTGTCTGAAGGGAACTACATATTAAATTATCTCGCTACCAGAGGACCTGAGTTGGAGAACTTTGTAATCACTTCCATTATTCAGCTCTTTTGTCGCATTACAAAGTTTGGGTGGTTTGATGATGACAGCTTCAGAGAAGTGGTTGGAGAGGCGACAAAATTCTTGAATCAGGTGATTCTTTTCCTTGGAAATTATGACTTTCCATTTATTCTGTTTATGCTTATAGTGAAGAAATTCTATCCATGTATGATTTCCTGCACATGATTATGTATTATATTGTTACGTTTCGGTGTGGTCTGACTGATTAACTGAACTGGAGATGATTTTTGGATAATCTCCATTGTTTCCCGAGTCTTGATTGTGTTGTAAGTTTAGAATCCTCCTGTCAAACAAGTCATTAGTGTCTTTATTCATTTTAAGGCTGTGTTAAAGACTGCAAGAGTTTATCTTTTCAGCAATGTTGAGACTAATTTCAATTCATATCCAACCCACACTTTTATACCAAATTAAAATGTACATGTTTCTCAAAATTTATGGGCGGATTTTCAGTCTTGGGCCACAATTATAAATGTACTAAAAACTCGGTTTCCATATAGACTCGATAGGAGACACCAAACTATTCTTTCACTTGGCAGCTAAAGAAGAAGAATCGATTTATATTAGCATGTTTTATTTTCCCCAAAATGTCCTCCATACTTACTGATAGATAATGAATGTGAAGACACTGACAGTATTCTTTTTCTTGCTTTTGGCAGGCAACTCCTCACTACGCTATTGGCTTAAAGATCTTGAGTCAGATGGTTAGTGAAATGAACCAGGTGGGTATTGTAATGTCTGGCTTTAATAAGTGTGTTTTAGCCTATATTTAGAGTTGTAAGCTATACTTCTAGTTACAATTGCAATGGATTAATTATCCTGAATATTCATAGAGAAGCTCCATATTTGTCTTCAGTGCTTTTGTGGACACAAGTGTCTACAGACTTCTTTTTTATGTTTCCCACCTTCTGCTCTTGGCCAAAACATTCCTTTGAGTTTCTTTCACCCATTAATGTCTAGTCTATTTGGAAAGTCACAAACACCTGGTTCTAATACGGCATTGTGTTTCCAACCTTCTGTGCCTTGTCTAAAACATTCTTTTGGATTTCTTTTGCCCATATTGTCTAGCCTATTTAGAAATACCCAAACACCAGCTTCTGCTGCAGCGCTTAAAGTTTGAAGTTTGATTTGACCTTTCACACATGAACATCAAAACCCCAATTACAGAAGCAGAGGTAGCCTCAAAAGTTGCTTCCAAAATGGTTAATCTTCTCCAGATGAAGGCAAGAAATTTGATTTAATTGAAGATACTTAAAATTGATTGGTGGGTTATGAAATAGACTAAAGAAAGGGAGTTTAAAAAATAACTGAATCATAGCTGATTTTGTATATGTGGATGTTAGATATCTTTTTGGGAATCACATTTAAGACTGATTGTGTGATATTTAAGGAAGAGAAGATCCCTTTAGGAAGAACCCCCCCTTAAAAAGGAAGACAATTAATTCTATATTCAATGTATAATATCCATCACAAACTACTTATTTATACTAATTAATTATAACAAATAACTATTATTAATTGCCTATAGATTCCTAATAATAGTAATATATTATTAATAATATTTACTAGCTTATTAGGCATATCCCTTTAATATTGCTTTGCGAAAGAGGCATGCTCGGGTGTCAAAATTAACAAGGAGAATCTGAATTATTTTTCGTTGGCGACATTCACAACACCTTGACCCTCTCCGATATTATGGGTTTCGGAGTTGGTTTTTTGCCATCTAAATATCCTGGCTTCACTCTCAGCGCCAAGAGAAAAAACCCCAAAATTTGGAACCTCATCATCGAGAAGATGGAGTCAAGACTGGCGTTGTGGAAGAGCAAGCTCCTTTCCAAAAGGAGGGGGTGATTTCATTAAGAGCTTTTTGTCAACCATCCCTACCTGCTTGCCACTTCCTTCAACAACAAAAATAATGGAGTCTATTATGTGGAATTTCTTTGGGGGAGTTCAAACAACTCGTCCGTGTCCCATCTTGTCAAATGGGATATAACTAAGAAGAGAAATCTCGACGAGGGCCTTGGTGTCAAGGATCTTCTGTCTTTCAACACGTCTATTCTTTGCAAATGGTGGTGGAGATTTCTCAAGGAGGAAGCGAGCCTTTCGGCTAAGGCAATTGCAACCAAGTAAGGCTCCATGGTTTTGAATGGATGCACACCAACATTTGGGGACGCATCACCAAAACATGTGCCACACGTAATCCTCTACTCTCCTTCACCTTGGGCAACAACAAGCAAAAAACTGACACCTTCCATGACCTACTTTTAATATTGAATAGAAAGATGCCAAAATTGAGGACTTTACATACGTGTTAAAGATTACTTGGTGGTTTGGAAGGTCGATTTCACTCGTCAATTGTGTGTTGATGAGGAAACCCGACTAGACATGCCAAATGTAATAACTACTCCCATTGCACAAGATGTTTTCACTCTAAAAAGATCCACAAACTTACACCTACCCATCACATTAGTACCTTGGAAGGAAGTTTGGAGTGCCAAGAATATAGTTTTTGCATGGGAGGTCATTCACAGGGGATTCCTCACCTTGACAAGCTCAAAAGAAAGGGATTCCACTTAGCCAAAGTGTTGCCTTTGCGACCGAGATGAAGAGACGGTCAACCACATATTGTCCACTGCAATATAGCCAAGGATCTTGTCCCTACTTCATAAAATCTTGAACTTCCATTTGTCGTAAATGAATGCGGATTTATAGGAGCAATGGACTGCTTGGTGCTCGTATAAAAGTATCGAGCCGATTGGAGAACAACCCCCCTCATGTGGTTGATTTGGAAAGAACGAACAACCCCCCTCATGTGGTCGATTTGGAAAGAACATAATAGAAGAACTTTCCTATGAAAGTGCTTCGGGAAAGAGATGATCAAAGACTTTCTCTTACACATCTTCACCTCCATCAAGAAAATAGGGATTTGCATGGGATGGGAATATTTTGACCTTATAGGAATATAAATACATTGTATTTATGTCTATTTCCATGTATTTGAACGCTCCTCGGGCTCATAATTTTTTTTCCTGATAATACCGAGTTGACCTTTCTAAAAAGTAATTAACATCCCTCATAAACAAATTGGAGCATACTCGGTTCTGGCTTCCATTTTCCGATACATGTCTAGCCAATCGAGTCGCACCAACAAAAAATAGCTTAGGTTCTCCCGTGTTGCCGCAAAGCATGGATCGCCTGTCACAACATCGTGTGGAATAAATGAAATCACTGTTTCATCTTTATGTTGCACACTAGCATTTTCATGATCACAAGTGTTGGTTCCATCTAACAATTGTAAACGGGTCTTGACCAAATTTGTAGATTCCACATTTGTTGAATTTTTGGTGGTAAGTTGATCCTACTCGGGTCAATTGTATGCACCATTTATTCATGTTTGAATATTTTTTTTTTGTTAGAGTAGATATTCAATTTTTGCATTGAATAATCCTATTTTTAGAAATGTTGATAAAAAAGAGCATCCAACCGACGGAAAGAATGTTGAATAGACTCAAATATTGCCTCCGTTTTTTTCACCTAATAACCTTAGCCCACCAAGGCCCATTTATGCATAGTCTGCCTTAAATTTGCTTCCGAACAGATCAAGTTGGTTCTGCACCCTTTATCCGGTTTTGGATATGTTTTTTTTTTGTTAAGAGTAGATATTCAATTTTTGCAATTGAATATCCTGTTTTTAGAAATGTCTATCAAAAAGGGCATCCAACTGACAAAAATAATCTTGAATAGACTCAAATATTGCCTCCATTTCTCCCCTAATAACCTTAGCCTACTAAGGCACAATTTATGCATAGTTTACCTGAAATTTGCCGCTGAATATAACAAAAACACCTCCTTCCCCCTCCCCCCTCATTTTTTTTTCATAGGACAAGCCCTCAATCACAAATGGGTCTGTGAATGTCTCCTTTTGTCTACCAAAGGCACATAAGATAAAGGCGGTAATACCTTCTTCAATGACAAATTGTTCGTAAAAGTTCAAATTTGTTCCTTGGAAAGGTGTAAATGCCTCTACAATGCGGTGAGAAGAACTCGATCTGATACCACTTGATACAAAATTCTATTTAAGGAAGGGGGAGAAGAGAAGAGCCATTTTGGAAGAAGAAACCCTTAGAAAGGAATCATTCAACATTCAATATATAATATGCATTACAAACTACTTATTTATACCAATTAATCATACTATCAAATGATAAATAGTTGCTAATAACTACTTCTATATCATTGTCAAGTTCAGATAGGATAGAACACTGATTTTGAATCTATGCATTGTTCAGGGCCAAGGAGGATTAGCTTCTTCTTTTTATTTATTTTTGTATAGGTAGAAAATCAGCTTAATACGTTCTTTTAATTATGCTAGTTTTGTACCTATTTTGTGTTTATTCTTCCTACTCAACTTGGGCTATGCAATTAATGCTGGGTTTTGATAACCAGCCAAATCTTGGTTTGCCGTCAACACATCATAGAAGGGTAGCGAGCTCTTTCAAGGATCAGTCTCTTCTACAAATCTTTCAAATATCTTTGACGTCATTATGTCAACTTAAAAATGAAGGTGACTAATTGAAACTTTTATTAGTTATTTCCTTGAAAATTTGTTTCTCTGGACTAGTGCATGTTTCACTGTGTTTTAAGAACAATAATTGCAGCAGGAAGCAAGTTTCAGGAACTGGCTCTTACTCTGTCTCTCAAATGCTTATCATTTGACTTTGTTGGGTCAGCATTAGATGAAAGTTCAGATGATTTTGGCGCTATCCAGGTGCAGTACTTTTTTTTTCTTTCTATCAGAATATCTACTGCAAATCAATTGCAAATGTCTTCCATTTGTTTCTATTTCAACTTATATAACATGCATGATTGCTGTGGCCATGTAGATTCCAGCTGCATGGAAGAATGTCATTGAAGATCCCACAACGGTGCAGATTTTCTTTGATTACTATGCCATTTCCAAAACAAATCTGTCAAAAGAGGTTAGTTTTCCGACCCTTTCTCATTCTCTTTTGTTTTATCTCTCCCATGTTACATCAGCTGATTCTTTGGTTCACTGAATAATTTGGCACATATAGAAGGAACACCAAGTTATAAATATTTTGCGAAAGAGGCGTCAAGTTAAAAATATTGGAGATATCAGATATGGCACATATAGAAGGAAACCAAGTTATAAATATTCCCTTCTCTAAATAATAGTGCATTCATACTATTTCCTCATTAACCTTAACGTTGTTCTGTTATTGAGACATGCTAGCTAAGATGAGCCAGCATTGAAACAATGCAATTGACACTGAGTGATACACTTTCTTAGATTAAGAAATTAAGTGGAGCTATTTTGGGGGGCCGATATCTGAGGGATCTCTGAAGTTGAAGTAGACTAAGATGTGATACCATGCTTAATATCATGCGTAAAATTTGTTTGGCAATGTTCTCTTTAGTATAGTGATTATAGCAACTAAGATGTTCATGATGTTGAATGTTTCATTATCTTGACTATATTTCATAGCAGAACCAAATTTGTTGGTTATTGGTAAGGGTTACAGATTCCGCATCTAAGTTCTTCATGAATAGTTCACTTATTTTTCAACTTCTGAGTTTTCATTCACATTAGAGCTGATTCAAGTCCTATGAAACAATAAATGTACATCACTTGTTCACCTTTCTTCAATCTTGTTATCGGATATTTTCTTGTTTTAGTTTTGTCCATGAAATCTATGCACTTCATTCCTTCACGTTGTCCTTGGGGAGACAACATGACTTTGATTAAGCATTGTTTTTTTTTGATGAAAATTTATTCTCTGTTCATTCATCCCATTTATTACCTTGCTTCCTTAGTAGGCTGAGTAGTTATTTCACATTTCTCCTATTCCAGGCTTTGGAGTGCTTGGTACGTTTGGCTTCTGCAAGGAGGACTCTGTTCTCGAATGATGTGTCACGCCTGAAATATCTTGCTCACTTAATGACTGGAACCAAAGAAATCCTTGAAACAGGACAAGGTACTTTTGAAGTGAAATTTTATGAATAAATACAAAAGATGTGTAAAATCTTCTGGCAGAATCCTTCTAGTAGCTGTAGGATTGGACACATTAGAGTGGGATTTGATTAGACAATGAGGATATAGTTTGACTTAAGTTTACTCTACTAGTGCTGTAGAATCATGACTGGAAGATGGTATGCAGATTCAAGAAATAAGTACAGTGTGTTTTTCGGAATTTGGACTTGTTCATTGTTTTCTTTGAAATGTTCATCTTACTGTCACATTTTGTCAAGATTTTTCCAAATGAAGAAGCACATGTACTTTGCATGCAGTCAAATGTATTTAGAGATATGCTTGTAATACTTAACAAGAGAACATAGATTGCCAAATAAGTTATGTTTAATTCTTCAATTTCTAAATGATTGAGGTCTGTCCGAAGATGTTCACATTCACATTCAGAGAACATGAACAACACCTTTTTTGGTTGAAAATTGAGCCCTACTGCCAGCTTTAACTATTCAGGAAAGAAAATTGAGCATAATAGAAACTTGCAATTCTTTTATACATATGTACGGATTATATTGCTTCTTATTCCTGTACTAATTGGATTTTGCCGTTATTTTTGGAGATACAGGTCTAGCTGATCATGACAATTATCATGAGTTTTGTCGTCTTCTAGGGCGATTTAAAGTGAATTACCAGGTTGCCTCCTATCTCTTATATGTTGCAACACTCTTCATTTTGTATTGTGTGTTTTTGTTTTCTGTATTAACATATTGAACTATATGGAAGAAAGGAAGAGTGATCTACTTCCTTTATCTTGTTGTAGAAGCTGGCATAGAAAATCGTTGGTTCTGTATGTAGTATGTGGATGTAGTGCACATTGTTTGTTGGCTGATTTTGTTTCATTCAAAGTTTGCACACGAGAAAATTGAAATTGACTAGTACACATGGTCATTAAACATGTTTCAAGAATGATGGGATCTGGATGTTTTGTAATTTCAAGGATCCTCTGGTATTGTCCAATGATTCACAAAGATCATTAACATCTTTAAGGATAGGTGACAATGTTTTTAACACAAAAGGCCTTTTTTGCAGTTGTGACATATTTAATAAAATGTTTTTACAAGTGTAGCATTTGGCTTTAGATTCTTCTCCAAAATTATGAATTCCTGTTTCAACTTTTACATACTCATCTGCTTTGCTGTAGTATCTTGTCTTTGTTGTACTTCACGACCATGGATGTATTGAACTTCTATCTGTGTCCATTGGACTGTATATGAATCTTAAACTGTGGTTCCATAATATAGCCAAAGAAGCAAGTTCTTCTTGGTTTATGGTGCAGATGGTATAAAGAGTGGAGAGCACCCAAAATCTTCATTTTCACTGCCTTTTAAGTTATGTTTGTTTTTGAGAGATGTGCATGCTGGACTTCATGCACCAATTGACTTGGGATCTCCGTAGATTTCATTTAGAATTGAATGCTCAAGTTAAAAGGCCGTTCATATTCTTTTATCAGATTTATATTTTGTTTGGCATTATCTTACCGTGGTTATGAATTTTGTAATAAAAGCTGTCCGAGCTTGTGAACATGGAGGGCTACAGTAGTTGGATACATTTAGTCGCAGAGTTCACGTTGAAGTCTCTACAATCATGGCAGGTCAGTTGGTCTTCCTTCTTCTTGTTTTGATCAGAAGCATTGAATTAATACTTCTTATAGTGAAAATTCTTAATTGTCATTTTTTTCTTATTTTCCCAGTGGGCCAGCGGAAGTGTATACTACCTACTTGGGCTGTGGTACAGATTGGTGGCATCTGTTCCATATTTGAAGGCGAATGCACCGAACCTGCTGAATGAATATGTGCCTAAAATCATAGAGCATTTCATTTCGTCAAAGTTTGACTCTGCTCAGGTTAGAAACTGTCCTTTCCATCTATAGATGCACTGAAACGAATCATGAATGTCTAGGTTATTCTTGAATGTCCTTGTATGTTCTTTTGCAGGCTGGATTACCCGATGATCTATCAGAGGACCCACTGGACAATGCTGAACTGCTTCAGGATCAGCTTGAATGCATTCCATATCTATGCAGATTCCAGGTCCAATTTTTTGTGTGTTTACAACTGATTCAAGATACTTGAGGTCTTCTTTTATTTCTCCACAAAATCTTGTTTCCATCTAGCTATTGGCTTTTTATTTGCATTAGTATCAGGCTCCATTTCTTTGTATTTCCAATGTTTTTGTGGGACAGTTTACATGTAGCATACACTAACAAGAGGCTGAACATACCTGTGGAGAATTCCATAAGCTATATTATATTCTTATTTAACCGTCGTGTTCTCTTTTATTCCTATCATATGTATTTTCACTTCATTGTCTTCACTTGACTTGAAAGATGTATCCTTTTGGTGTATGACATTGCAGTATGACAGATGCAGCATGTATATAATGCAGATAACTGACCCCATCCTTCAGTTATATATGGTATGGTTGCTCAGAAATTTGAAAATTTTGTCCTTCCAAAAAACAAAATTTGAAATTGCTCTCACCTTCTCCTACATAGCAGGCTGATACTTGCATGTATTTGTTATATTGTTAATGTTTAGGATTCGGTAAACCTTCCAGCCTTGGCAGATAACAAGGAGCTTGTTGTGATTGAAACAAAACTGGCTTGGATAGTGCATATAGTAGCTGCAATTCTTAGGATGAAACAATTTAGTGGAGTAAGGTAATGACATTCGTGTGAACAATTTAGTGAAACAATTTAGTGAAACACTTGAAATGCATAATGTTTTTGACTATCATTTTTTTTGGAAATGTTCTAACAATCTCTGCCTTGGCTTTCCAGTGAAGATTCTCAAGAATTACTGGATGCAGAACTTTCAGCACGGGTATTGCGGTTGGTAAATATCACAGACTGTGGGTTACATAGTCAGGTAACAGTTGATTAGATCTTCATGCAGTCTGTTCTTACATTTTCTTTTGCTTTACACTGCATGTTTATTTCTCTGGAAAATTATGTAAATTTGTGTCTTTTCTTGTTGCCTAGTCAATGGGTTGTTTTAGTTACTAATTTGCATGGGAAAACCAAAATGCTTCTTATATTATCTATCTGGATTATCTTGGCAGAGATATGATCAGGTGACCAAGCAAAGATTGGACCGGGCAATACTTGCATTCTTCCAAAATTTTAGGAAATCATATATCGGTGATCAAGCCACACAATCTTCTAAGGTGCTTCACCTTGTACTTGTTTACGAACAAATAATATCTGTAAAAGCTCTAAAAGGGTTCCTTTTAATTGAAGAAAGGATGCACTTTCATCAATATCGTCACCCTTCTTATTTTTCCAGCAGTTGTATGGGCGATTAGCTGAGCTTCTTGGACTGAATGATCATCTTCTTGTACTTAATCTTATTGTCGGGAAGATTGCTACAAATCTGAAGTGCTATGCACAGGTGACTCATATTTTTCTAGTTCTTTTAATAGATTTCAGTGAATGTTGTCTAATAAATATGATATAATGAGAATTATATTTCCACGAATTACAAAGGAACTACAGAACATGTCGACTTCTTTAACAATCCGTCAACTTATTAAGGGTTAGAAAACTACCTAGTTCTCTCATATCAAAATACTACCTAGTTCTTAGAATGGATGGATTATGGAATATAATAGATGGATATGTTCGGATGAGGCATAGTGGTACAAGGAGATGGTTTCCACTAACCCTTGTATTGCCTTTTTCATTATGTGCACAGATTCACATGTGAATTCAATTAACCACATGAGCAAGCGATTGGTTATATGCTCTCAATGTCCTTAAGTATATACTTCTTTTTCATGACATCCATAAATATTTACTCTTTTGAAAATCTTGTTTTGATAAACATATAAATGCAGCAAAAAGTACCAATTTGAGATGCATGAGATTTAAAAAATCTATTAGCCCTGATATGTTTTCCTTATTGCAGAGTGGAGAGGTTATCATTCACACATTGAATCTCTTCCAGGAGATGGCTAGCGGGTTAGTTTACTTGCTTTATTTTTCTTCATAGTGACATTGAATCACACATTTAATTAATTTACATTCTCAATTTTCAAGTGGGATTTAAATCATGTGTAACACCACTGTAATATTTTTTGTTGTAGCAGATACATGACAGGCAGGCTGCTCTTGAAGTTGGATACTGTGCAATTCATAATTTCACACCATAATGTAATTCTATTGTGCTCGTTTCATATAATATTGTTCACTTCCAGCCTTCATTATGAATAATATAGCATATTCAATCTGTTTGTAGTTTAATAAATTATTTTATCTTTTCAGAGGGAGCACTTCCCATTCCTCGAGGATTTCAGATGTTTGCGCTCTAGAACATCCTTTTATTACATCATTGGGCAGCTAGTATTCATGGAAGATAGCCTTCCAAAATTTAAATCGTCGATGGATCCTCTCATGAAGGTTACTTGTTTTCTTTTTTTCAGCGGTTTTTTGATTGACATTACTCGTTCAGATAGTCTTTCCCTAAATGGGATAAAGTTGTCATTTTTTTTTAATAAATTGTATATTATTATGGACGAAGCTACAACATATTTTAAGTAAGTCGTCTTTTCCAGGATAACAGCTAGGAATGTAGTTTGAAGGCTCGTTTAGCTTAGTTAGTAGAGCGCAAGGCTCATAATCACAAGGTTGTGGGTTCGAGCCTTCATGACCATTTAAAAGAAAAAAGATAGCTAGGAATATATTTAAGTGTTTGCCACATAATGGAGTTAGATGGTCTGACCTAAGCCCTTTAAATAATGAATATTACTAGTTTGTTAGGGTTTGTTATATTAGTAATATAAATAGGTAGTAGCTAGGTATGCAAAAGATGTTAAATATGGAAATGTCTTTAATGGATAAAGTCTTTTGTTTGTGGGGCGGTATGCAACAATGGGCACACTGTTTCTTCAAGTCCTTTATTAGATCCAACAAATTGTTCCTTAATTCTTATAATTTGGGTCTCTGGTTCAAATCCAACAAAATGGTGTAGGCTTTTTCATTGCAGTGAGAATGAAATGTTGTCTAGTAGTTGGATTAAAATGATTTTGTGCAGCCATTTTGAGTTCCTCCCAAGTGGTTTAAAGTAAAAATATCGACAATACATAAAGGAACTAAACCACTTACTACCATTTCCAGTCGTGTTGTCTTTTGCTTTATGAACTTTAGTAATTGGGGTAGTATTTTCTGTCTGAAAACTTGTTCGGCTCAAGTATCAATCCACATTTTCCCATCAAACCGCTGATATGTATTTCTAAAGTCGTATGCAAAACTCGTTGTGATAGAATCACAATGGTAGAGTTATCCTCTTAAACCAATGTAATGAGTGCTGCTAATAATGCGAGAGAATGAGATTAGATTTAGAAGAATTTGGTGCGAGACTTTAGAGAGAATGGGAGGTGAGAGACCAAAACATTATCAATGAAAACATCCGTTTCATATTCCTCATGCTTTGCACACCTAGCTGCTACCTCTCTTTATACAATTAATCACTAAGAAACTCTCAAACAACTTAAATATCCTTGGGCCTAGGTCAAACCCATTATAGTATGTGACATTAATAAACTTCAAGGACTAATTTACTAAGTATGCCTTATCTACTAAGCCTAATCCTACTCACTTGTAACAGTGTCTCATGACTAAATTCCAATATTATGCAGAGTTTGCAGAACTTGCCTGAATCCATATTAACTAGCAGGTTCCTGACAAAATGGATATGTTACAGATTGTTTCTAGAGTCTCTTTATCAAGTTGTCATGATATGAAGATACAAGCTTACACTATTTCGTTTACTTGTGAATCCTTTATGTTCTGTATCTTCTTGTATGCATTTACAATGAAACATGTGGTGTACAGTACATACTCTTAGTTGATGATAAACTACATCTACGTTTTCCTGTGTTAAAATATTGTTTTACTTGTATGGGTCCTTTCATTGCTTCTGATTCATGTAAGGATCCTGATATAAATAAACCATGCAAGGTTTTTGTTGGTTTGGAAACAACAACTGATGGAATGTTTCGGACGGATACTGTGAAGTATGCATTGATTGGACTGGTGCGGGACCTCAGAGGAATTGCGATGGCAACAAATAGGTGGGTAGAGACTCAGAACTTAAGCTTCATTTTAAATCTTGGACCTGGTGCCAATTCCTTATGATTATTTTCTTCACATGTCTTGTGTTTTGTAGTCGCCGTACATACACTTTCCTTTTCGATTGGATATATCCAGCTCGCATGCCACTTCTTCTGAGAGCAGTTACACATTGGAATGATACACCTGAGGTTAGATCCTACATACAACATATATGTGTATAATATGTTCCTTTATTCTACTCGATTGCCACATAATGACTTTGTTAAAAATATAATAATGTTGTGGTACTAAATGTGTTGTTTTGTCTGTCTGAGGGACACTCACTACATGTGTAGTCTTCACCAGTTCTGAGATTTCCTAGAATGGTTCCATTTCAGTGTAATTCTTGTTATAATGTATAAAGATTCTTTGTTGTTAGCTGCTGCTTTTGGTTTTAGGGAAATTCACAACCTTCTCTTGCTATGGTTTACATTTTTTAAGTTTATGACTTCTCTGTTGTTTGGGATATCATTGCATAGCTGAAAACAATACTATATTATGATAATTTTGGTGAACCAGATAGTGCTATTTCTTTTCTCCTTATTTAAGAAACAATTTTAGGATTATCTCTAAATTGTAGGAGTGGCATGTTTTACGTGAATCCTTCAGGAAACTACCTCCCACAATCTCATCTCTTTTATATTTAACAGCTTATAATGATAATTTATTTTAAATTTTATTTTCATCATAAAGCTTTAGCCCATTCTATATCTGTCAGTGTCATGTGCTTCCTGCCCCTTTTGTTGAGGTGTTTAATCTGAACTTTGGTCTTTGTCCAATGATCTTGCACTATATGAATAAATGAGCTACTTCTCTAAGTCAATGATAGCAAAACAGCACAATAAGTCTTTAATAGCTAATAATTATTTAGTCCTACATTTTTTTTTTCCTTTTAAACAAATGAATGATTTGTAGGATTTGGCAGTAAAAGTTTTCACTTTTTTTTTAAGACTAGGATATTTATAATGCTCTTAACTGCTACAATACACGTGTTTCTTTACTCTAGATGCATTTGTGAATAAATTTTCATATCAGAAAGGCCAAATCTTAATTTTATTACCCTTGTTGCTGCAGGTGACAACCCCTTTATTGAAATTCACAGCAGAATTTGTTCTGAACAAGTCCCAAAGACTGACTTTTGACTCATCGTCTCCAAGTGGCATATTGCTTTTCCGTGAAGTCAGCAAATTAATTGTTGCGTATGGGTCCCAAATGTTATCATTTCCCAATTTTGCTGATATGTACACTTTCAAGTACAAGGGTATATCAATCGTGTTGACTATAATGTCCAGAGGTATTGTATCTAATAGTTCTTTGTCTTCAGAGGTATATCAATCTTGTTGGCATACTGCTGTGCTTCTTATTGATACTAGGGCATTCTAGTGACGCATATTTGGAAACTATTTATTTGTCACAATCACGATCACATTGGAAAATCGTCAAATTTAAACTGAAAGTGATTTCTCTTCGATATTTATTTTGGATCATGATCTAAATTATTGTTGCTTCAGTTAGTATACAAATTATTTTCTTGATCACGATCCAAATTATAGTGTAATTTTTTTTTGTTTCATTTGGTATAGAGGTTTCTAGATCATTTTGATTTTTGGGGAAAATTTCAAATTTAGATTTTCCAGATCATAATCACCTTAAAAATAAAGTTGGTAACAAAACAGCAGTATCTGTAGATTTTGATAATTACAAGTTCACGACTTTCTAGTTTGTCTGTCTTTTGTATCTGGGAAACCCAAGACATTTGCATATGCAAAAGGATTTGTCATATGACATTTGACAACTTTTTGACAATATGGTGAATTTAAGATATCAAAGTTAGAAAAGTTCGATTCCCACTTAGAACGCCTTAAGCTGAAGTGGATGTCATATAGCTGTGCGGGTGATGCTAGCATCCTACATTCCTCTTGTCAAAAAAAATATCAATGTTAGAAAACTTAACTATTGCAAGTTTCAGTGGTGGTGTATGTTCATCTTTCCTCTCTATATTCCTAATATGTTGTTATTATCATGTTGCAGCTCTTGCTGGGAACTACGTGAACTTTGGTGTTTTTGAACTATATGGTGATAGAGCACTTTCAGATGTTCTTGACATCATCCTAAGGATGATACTGTCTATTCCTTTGCCTGATATGCTGGCATATCGGAAGGTAATATACTTTATACTATCTATTGGCACTTTTTTTTAATTGAGTTTGGTTTGCAGATGCCCTCTAAAACTAATGTTGAATAAGATATCTTACTTTATCACAATTTCTCATTGTAAAGTAGCACCATATTTTTGTTGCTTCATTTGGTATACAAATCATTTTTTAGATGATGATCATAATTTTTTCCTCAGTTGGTATGTTGGTATCGAGATTCTTTTCTAAATAATATTTTTTAGATCATTATAGATTTTCTTACTAAAACATAACAAATGTAGATCTTTTCTGGAGGATCATGATCAACATGAAAGAATTTGATAGCAAAAAAAGATTGGTTTACACATTTTTTGACATGATGAACATAGACTCTTCTAACAACTGTGATGCTGCTCTTTTGGCAGCTGAGAGGGGCTTACTATGCATTTATGGAGGTTTTCTTGAATAACCAGATGTCCTTCATATTAAAAGCAGATACAAGCTCATTCAGATATATTGTTTCTTCACTTGAATCAGGCCTTAAAGGATTAGATACAAATATCTTGTCACAGGTTGGGATATTACTTTTCTTAGTTTTTTTTACACCATGGCACATTTTCTTGGGATTTTGATGGTTCGAAACTTTGGAATTAAATTTTGTGGGAAGCAACTCTAGTTTGTGATTTTCTCTTTCAGTGTGCGTCGGCTGTTGATAATTTGGCGACTTTCTATTTCAACAACATCACAATTGGGGAACCACCTGCTTCACCAGCTGCTCTTGTCTTTGCTCGGAATGTTGCAGATTGTCCTGATGTGTTTCCCGAGGTAAATTAATACATATTTTTGTGTAGCATTTTTATTCCCCAAAATTGTGGTTATCAAGTTAATAGTATTCAACTATGTTGATTTTTGGCTTGTTCTTCTGATTGTTTAAACCAGTCTTCTTTAGTCTCTCAAAAATGTCGTATAAAGGGTATTTTTGAGATTTTGGAGATTTTATACACCAAATTTTTTTATGTTATGTTTTTTTCTTATTTGACAACTTTTGTTGTTTTCTAGATACTCAAAACTCTTTTTGAGATTGTTCTTTTTGAGGATTGTGGCAACCAGTGGAGTCTTAGCAGACCAATGCTGAGTTTGATACTCTTAAGTGAAGAGGTAATTCATTTGTATTTGAATTAATTGTGTTTCAAACATTGAACCTAAGCTTGCATTACTATATATCTACATGAATTCAAACTTTTGTTTTAATTGTAGTTCTTGATATGTTGGAGGCAAACCTGTTTTGTTTTTCATTTCAAGTTCCAAGTTCTAAATATTTTCTTTGGATTATAAATAAAATGACTCACTATTTTCTAAAAAACATTGCACGCCATTTGGAAACACATTTTGAATATGTAACTGTATTTATTATATCTGGATCCGGAAATAATTCTATTTAAATTATGAATATGATTAAGTTTAGCTTCTGAACTTTTGTATATCTGGATCCAGATACAGATAGATAAATAAAATGTGTTTCACTTCCAAATGAACCTTCCTCATGCTAATTTCATATATAAATATATATATATATATTTTTTATTTATTCGCATTATATTAACTCACAGTATTCCATTATCCTGCAGATGTTCACAAATCTGAAAACTCAGATCTTGGCTTCACAAGTAAGTTAGACATAATTGTTGTATTTTATTCTACTCTAGATAAAATGCATGCCAATTTGGATAATATTTTTGTTGGTTTGTTTATTTAGGAATATATTTTCAACAAAATTGGAAATAGTTGACATAACCTATATTTTTATATATAAATTACAGAAGTAAAGCATTGTCACAATCTCTGTCAAAAGACCACCAAAGTTGAATGAAAGTGATTTTTTTTTTTGGTTTGGCTTAAGAGATTTTCTGAAATATTGATTCAGATTTTAGTATGATTTTTGTTGCTTTGTTTGGTATATATATTATTTTCTAAGTAATCATCCAAATAAAATTGTATTCTTTTATGCAGCCAACAGATCAGCATGGACGATTATCGCTTTGCTTTGACAAACTTATGGGAGACATCAACCGAAGTTTAGATAACAAGAACAGAGACAGGTTTACCCAAAACTTGACCCGATTCAGGAACGAATTCCGGACTAGATGATGAAGAAACATTGAATTATTTGCAACCCCATGCAAGCAAATCATAAAAGAGGAAGTTTATTATAGATAATTGACCTAGCTAGGGTTGATCTCTATAGCATGCATGCATGCATTCAATGGTGCTACCACCTAATGATTGATTTTCTTTTCCTTTTTTTGGGGGGTTTTGGTTGTAAATGGATATTAAAGCCTTTGGAAAACTATTCTTTTTATTTTCTCAGACAGATTTGAAATATGGGTTTGTTGTTGATTGTCTGTTGGTCTGGCAAACTCTTTCGATCTTACCCCCTATTCTTTGGAAGTGTTTCCCATTTGTAAAGGACATGGAAGAATATGCCTTTTGAAATTCAGTTTTTCATACTCAATAATATAATCTCAGATTTTATTGTTGGGAAAAATTCTCAGATATTTTTGTTCATTTTTATTTTATTTTTGGAAAGTAAGTTTCAGATATTAGTGTTCATATATTAGGGTACAAAAGAAACAAAGGGCTGAATGACTGATGCATCTGAGTTTTTTCTTCTTTCAATTCTAAGTATTTATAAGACATTGTAGATTTTATGATTCAATGTATATTTTTAAATGAGCTCATAAGTATGGTGCAAGCTTTATGACCGAGGCTAAGCTTTATGAGTCTATGACCATAAATTTCCCCATTATAATTATAATATTGCCTATTAATGTATCATCCATGATATTACTCCCTATTTGTTTGATATTTTTTCTTTCAAACAATAATAATACAAATAAATATTATTTAAAAATAATAACTTTTTACAAATATTTTATAAATTATTTAAAATTAAAAATAATATTATAATAAAAAGTACATGATAAAATTAATGAAAACTTAATTAATTAAATAATTATTAATTTCATAAAACTCTTATGCCACGTTTGATTCCGCGAACGTTTATTACAAAGTATAATCAAACTAATTTTGCGTGCAACTCAATTTTCTCAGTTTTTTTATTCTCTTGTCACTTTTAAATATTTTTTTTATTCATTATCTCTTATATATTTAATATTTTTTTAATAATCATTTTTAATATATTTAATAATAAATAAATTTTATTCATTTTCTCAAATCTATTACCTTTCTTTCTAATTTTTTTTTTTATTATTCTCATCTATTTACATATTTTTTATATATTAATATAAAATTATTATAATAATAAAACATAAATTTAAATATATATCTCCCACATATAAGATCATATGTTAAATTTATTATATATATAATGAAAGTGAGAATTATAAAATTTAAATTAGGAATAGTTTGATAATAGTTATAAATAATATATATTTTTATATAATATTAATATTATTATTATTATTTTTAAATCACTTACAAAACCATTTTATGCAGATAATTCAATGATGAAAATGATGGGTGTTTGAGCATTTTAAGTTTGTGTAGTGTAAATACTGTTTTTTAAAAACGCTTTTTATCTTTTATCTTTTAAATTAGATTTTCATAAATATATTGAATAATTCATATCTCATCGCTCACTCAAAATCAAATATTAATAAATTATATATATATATATATATAAATTTTGTGTTATATATAATATTATAATAAAAAAAAATTATAATATATAATTTTACGTTATATATTTAAATTTTTCTTTCTAAAAATGAGTTATAATATAAACATTTATATATATATATATATAATTATAAATTAATAAAAATTAATATATTCATATAATTTATTTTAAAATATATTATTTTTGAATTTAAATAATTTGTTAATATTTTAAATTATATATATATAATATTATATATATAATATTAATTATTAAATAATATTATAAATATAAAATATAAATAACCCTCCTTAGCAATTAAATAATTCTTAAATTCTCATTTTTTTTAAAAATTTAACAATTTTTTTATGAATTTTATGTTTCACTGTAATATTTTTTTGAAGGTTTTTTTATTTAATTTAATATAATAAAAATGAAAAAGGGTTTTTTCTTATTTAGTTTAATATAAATAAAAATGAAATTAATAATTTTTTATTTAATTTTTATTCACGACTTATATTAGTAGTAAAAAAATTGTTTTGTCTAATATTTGATTATTACTCTTTTAGTGTTTGATGAATGAGTTTTTATTATTATTCAATTCTTAAATTCTTAATTAATTTATTTTTTTGTTGAAGGATTTTTTTTATTGAAAGAATTTTGATTGTTATATTCAATTATTGGGATCAAACAATTTTAAAATAATTAATAATTAATGTGAATATAAAAAAATATATATATAAAAAAGAAATATAGAGTTAAAATAATTAAGGATGAATGCTCGTATATATAAAATAAAATTAAAATAATCAATCATAAATAATCATATAAAAATAATAAAAAATTATAAAAAAAATAAAAATAGAGAGTTCATTTATTAGTAATAAATGAAATAATAAATGAAGAGGAAAGAGAGAGAAAATATATTAATATTTAATTAATAAATATATAAATTTAAAAATAAAAGTTAACCATGGTTATTACAAAAGGCTAAATGAGCCAATTTTTGATAGTACGTACGTTTAAATGACTTTTTATTAGTACATACGTTTAAGTGAGCTAGTTGTACAAGTACATACGTCTAAGAGAGCTTTTTTTCATTAAATAAACTTAATTCTATCCAACTTAATTCTCAAATAAACTGTGAATAATTTGTATTAATCTAAAAATGATTGTTGAGAGAGAGAAATTTAGAGTTAATTACGTACACAATCTATGAAATATTAAAAATAAAAATTCTCTCTTCTCTCTCTTCACATCGTATTTTTTTTAACTAATGTTATAGTGACATGTCATTCTCTCCTCCATTCTCTTTCAAATTTGTTCCCCTATCACCCTTCATTAATCTAAACCTATATAACACAGTGATTTATGCTTAATAAATAAGAGAAACTATTTCTTTATTTTGTACCTTGTTACCTTTCATCATTATTACCTTTATGCATTATTATTGTTACTATTTTTTTAATTAAAGAGAATTAACATGATACTTCACCGTCATAATCTCTCACTTTCATTCAAAGCGCTTTCAGTTGAAATCGAACCCGTGACTTTTTTTTCTTGAGAAATTAAAACTGAATGCAGAATTTAATCATCGATTTACTTTGTTTTTAACTTGAGAGTGTATTATATTATTATTTTCTCTCATTTGACGAATCTGATTATCGACAATTTTAATGAATGAATAAACTTGTCGAATAGTGTAGGAAAGAAACTGAGAGGCGAGGCGACATTACATAACTGAAGTATTTGAGAATCTTCCTAAGTTGTTTTTCTCATTTCTTATATCAAAATAATATGGATAGAAAATAAAGTCTTTAAGATATTTTCACCAAATACTTATAAATCTTAAATTTTATTTTATAATTATATCGCATTATTTCTACATAAATAAAAGATGACATTTGAATAATTATTTATTAAATTAATAAATCATTTATTTTAACAATCACTCATTCACTGGTCACGCATTTACAAAATAAATGTCAACAATAATGCGTTCAAAATTTTGTGTCATCTCAATCATATGTTATATAAACAATCTTATTAATTACTGGAAGCGTTTTGAATTTAAGCGTGATCAATGACGATAAATGTCATAATAATTATTCCTTTAAATAAAAAAAACAATCTTATCAAATAATTATATTAATATAAGAATTTTTATTTAATTACAGCAGACTCAATAATAATAACAAAAAATCAATACAATTAAAATCATATAAGACCGTCTCCAATCCAATGACATACACAAACCTATTTTGGATTTGGAAGCTCCAACCCACTATCAAACTCATACGCATAATTAATGTTTTTATTCATTTCTCTCTCATGTAAGTTCATCCAAAAAAAATTATTTTATATATATTTTATTACTTGATATATTTTAATATTTACAAACGAGTTCAGTTTAAAGTTATAGGTTTAATTTTATTTTTTTATATAATTTATTTATATATTAATCTTGTTTATATAATTTATTTTATTTTTTATATAATCTTTTAATATATTAATTTTGTTTTTTATATATTTATATAATATTTTTATATATTACTTTTATTTACATATATTTAATTATTTTTTTATATATATTTTTATTATAATTTCTTTTAATTAAGTAGAAAAAATATTGAAGTTTAATATGTAAAATTTATAAATATATAGATAATATTGAAAATGTTACCAAGTTGGTAAGAAAATGAATATTCTGATAATATTTTTTAGAGTTTTAAAATGAATTTTTGGTTTGGATATTAATTAATGTTTAATTAATATTCTGATAATATTTTCCTTTTTCGTTTTTCGTCAATCTATATATGAAAAACTCTTAAATAATTTGTTAGAATTACTAAGATAAAATAGTCCCAAAGAAGGTGTCCTATTCAGGTATCTCACTACTTGAAAGGATGCTTCCCAATGTAACGCTATATCCAATGTCGTGTCGTGTAAAATTTAAATATATTAATCTCTCAACAAGTCTTTTGAACTTTTCTGGTTCAGTTAAAACATGACTAAATTCACAATTTAATTTCATACTTTTAATCATTGGAACTGTAATTGGTTTATAACTAGTTATGCATAAAAAATTTCTTATTAAGATATTTTTTTATGAAATTAATTTTGTCTAAATCATTTCTAGCAATTAAGACATCATCTACATACACCATTAATGGAACAAAATATTTATTAGTCTTTTAAAATAAATTGGAAATTTTCATGAACATATGGTAGAAAATCATAATCAATAAGATATTTTGAGAATTCTAAATTACATTGCCTAGATGTTTGATTTAGGCTAATACAAAATCTTTTTAAAGTTTACAAACTTGGTTTGAAGATGCATCTTTATAACCTTCAGTTGAAATTATAAATACATCCTCTTCAATGTCACCATGAAGGAATGCATTGTTAACATCAAATTGCTTTAAAAACAAATTATTATCCGCAATTAAAAAAATATATGATTGTTACTGTATTGACAATCGGGAAGAAGCTGTTGTGAAAATCAATCTTATCTACTTGATTGTAACACTTTGACAACGCACTTTTAAAATTGAACCATTTAGATTTAATTTTGTTTTTTAAATCCATCGACATCCGATTGTTTTTTTTCTTTGGGAAGTTGAGTTAAAATCCAAGTTTTATTTTTGTAAGAGTAAGAAGCTCTCTTCTTCCATTGTTTGTTTTTAATGAGATAATTCTGAAGCTTCTTTATATGGATGTGGTTCTTTAACCATAAAAATATTTCTTAAGAACTCCAAATAATAACCATCATAACTCTTAAATGTATATGGATAAGTATTAGGAGCATATAATGTTATATTATTTTTAGATGATTTTGAAGGAATATTCATACCACAATCATTTAATAAAATAGTGGTATTTCTTTGTCTTGTGCCCCTTTTTTACTTTATTTTATAAAACAAAATTTTCAGTAATAATTTGTATTTCTAAAAAATCTGTATTTTGTAAAATTGATTTTTTATTTGGTAAAACAATATTTTCAATAGATTTATTTGTTTCATCATGTTCTATTTTTGTTTCTAATTCTTCCAAGATTTCAGAAGTTTTATCAAATAAATAAAAATTATTTTTTATTTTTTCTGTTGTATTTTCAGTTCTGAAATAGAAAAATGTTTCCATGAAAAGCAATCTCTTGAAATAGCAATCACTTGTTTTTTAAAATAAAAAACTTTGTATCCCTTTTGATTCGAGGGATATATCTTATAATAACACACTATTAACCTCTTAGTTCAAAATTCTTTTTGTATGGAACATTGTTTTTGATAAACAAAGACATCCAAATACTCTAAGATTAGTGTAATATGATTTTGTTTAAACAATTTATGAAAAGAATTATCTCATTCTAGTATTTTAGAAGAAATTCGGTTAATGATGTGGGTGATCATTAAAATAAAAAAGGCCAAAAAACTTTTGGCATTTTGGCTTGAAAATGAACTGATCAAACCACTTGTAAAATTTGTTGGTGTTTGCGTTCAACTACCTCATTTTGTTGAGGTGTATAAACATACGTTTTTTAGTGTAAAATCCCATTTTGTTTAAAAATATTTTGACACTCATGATTAACAAACTCATTTTCATTATTTGTTCTAATAACTTTAATATGAAGATTGAATTGAGTTTTATTCACGGCATGTAAAACAATAAAAGTTCGAATAACATTGTAAGCATTGGAATTTTACATACCCAAATTTATAAATTTTAAAATAGTTATTTTAAATAAATAAAATCAAAATAATTAGAATTAAGACCAAAACATGATTAAATAATTAATTAGATTAATTATTTAATAATTAAATCCCATTTAATTAAGATAATGACCAAAATAAAAAAATACTTTGAGATAAGTGTTATATTCATTTTATCTCAAATAAATTTTAAGAAGTCAAGAAGAATTAAAATAAACAATTTAGAAAAAATGTTGTGTCCATTTTATCCAAAAAAAAATTATTTATTAAGCCCCAAAAATATAAAAATAAATATAAATGTCATATTTATTAAAAATATTTTGTAGGTTAAAAATGAAGTAAGAAGGGATTGAAAAAAATTAATTTCAAACAAGCTACAAGGCTGGAAAAGGCCCGAAATATGTTGCAACCGAATTAAGAAAAAATCAGTGCAACAGACCTAACATCCATCAGATGAGTGCTAGATTATCATCCAACGCACAACTGTCGCCCACTACAACGGAAGAGACACGCGTTTGTGAAGCAGCTACACGACTAACGTGTGCCTCAACCCTGTAAGCCCAAATGCAACAGAACACCCAAACGTCTACGCTTTGGCCCAAAACGACATCGTTTCACCCGATTTATCTTCTTCTTCACGACGACAAAATGATAAGAACAAACTCCATCTTTAATTTTTCAAAGATGGAACTTTGTCGTTTCTCCACCATTTGACCTCGTTTCTGAAGGTGAGATGATCACCCTAGTTCGATGATCATTTCCCCTACACCCTTAGGCATCATCATTACCTATATGAGCAACTAACTAAAGATCAAACAAAAGAAAATGTATGGTCTTTTGACTAAATTAAGGACACTTGGTCGATCAACCGAAGGCAAGAGATCCAACCTCAAGCCCTCAATCCACCCCGAACAAAATCCGCCATTAAAAATCTTTAATCTTTTTCAAAACTTTTGAATATTTCATATAAGTCTATAAAGCTCGAATCTAGGCATTCTAAAATTTTCTAATAGAGTATAGGAGTGTTCTCCAACTCACAGTAAGCTCCCAATCATACTATAGTTTGATTTAAAGTTTAAATTGAAATTTTTATATTTCAATTCGACGAGTTTCATTACTGTTTAAATATATGATTTCTTGAGTGGGAAACGATAATAGGATCATTTGTAAGCTTCTATCGAAACAAAATAGAACAAATCTACTTAAATTAGAAACACCCCAATTTGATTTTGAAAATTTTCAAAACCGGGTTTCTATTATTGAGTTATTACTCAAGAACAACAACCTAGAAACCTTCCTAACATATTTATAAGGATGTGAGAAACATATTCAAGCCATTTCTAAGCTATCCCGATCATGTTTGATCAAAAACAAATTTTTATTATAAAAATAAAAATTTCAGTTCTTGAATTGGTTAAAACGAACATCCAATGTTCATGTTTTGTTTTCATTAAACCATATGAAGTATAAGGAATCTATTGACAAACTCCTTACACTTCATTAAACGTTAAAACTTAAAAACATGTTTTTTGTATTAAAATTATTTAAGTTGAGTGGGACATCATCCTGATCGAATGATGCATTAGGATGATTTTATAAACGATCCCTGAGACTAGGAGAAGTTTACCATACACTTAGATCAAAGGATTAAAGCCAGTTTGATGTTCTTGACGTCCAACCAAGGGCTCAACTAGGGTTCTATTTAGGATTGAAAAAATTGAACCCTTCCATGCACCCGACCGAGGAAACTTAGTCCCAGACTAGCCCAGGACCGAGAGTTACTCGTACCTCGACCGATGAATCTTAGACCTGATCGAGGATTCCTAGACTAGGATTGAGAGCCCTTCACACTCCAATCGAGGATTCTCACACCCGACCAAGGATTCCCAGACCATGACCTAGAGCTTCTTGCACCTGACCAAGAGCCTCCCACACTCCGACCGAGAACTACCACACCCGACTGAGGGACCTCATCATAGGACCGAGGATTATAGCTCAAGACCGAGGAAAATCACACCTAGAACCAAGAGGGTCGGTCTTAGGACCTGTTTGGTTTAAATTTTTATTTTTTTTTAAATTTTGGAACCCCAAAATATTTTCTAAAAATCTGAAAAAATAGAAAACAATTTCAAAAAATTTTCAATTTTTATAAAAGTTTGTTTGATATTCATTTTTAGATCATAATAACTTAAATTGATATTTTTTAGGTATTTTCCTCGTCAATCTACGACATCAACCTCTAGTACCAGCATTTAAATATTATTATATAATTTTAAATGCAAAAAAAACCTGTACATGTCTAGGACATGATAATTGATTAAATAAAACTTAATAAACCCATTTTTTTGGAAGCCAAGACTTTATAAAGTAAAGACCGTTATTATAAAGTAAAGACCGATATAGTGTGAAAGTCTTTCCCGAGTATATCCAACACCGAACCTAAAAGAAACTCTAGTCAAATATACGCTTGTAAACGTATAATTTTATTAATTTTAAATTAAAAATCAATTGACGACTCTCTCATTAAAGGGATAATATTTTAAATTAATTATTTTAAATTAATTATTTTAAATTAATTTAAAATACATATTTCTTTAATCAAATTATACTTTGATTATTTTAAATCTGATTATCCAAATTTTATCAAAAAGTATTTATTGTTGTAACTAATTTCAAAATTTCGGAACATATTTCTATAAATATTTTTAAAATAATATTTTATTAAAAAGATGCTCGACACGTAAATTAATGTTGAAATTTCTCAAACCTCGAACTTTTTCGGGATAAGGAGTTTCCGGGGGTTAAAACTTTCTGGCGACTCTGCCGAGGATTAAATTATTTAATTTGAAAATATAAACTTAGATTTTGAATATCATTTTTATTATGTTTTCAACTTAATAGGAACATTTTAAAAGGTATATCATTATATAGATGCATAAGCATTTATCATAATAAATGCCCAGGCCTATAAAATGTACACAATCCTAAATTACTTTCAGAAGTACACGATAAGACTCTAAATTACTAAATTCTACAAATTTATGTGCAAATATTGTTGATGAGGAACAACAACTTGTTACAAACCGTGAGATCGTAAGAGAGTTGAAACTAAAATGCATAGGATCAACCCTTCTTTTTGGCAATGAGCCATCCAATAGGACATAGACATCGTGGAGATAGTAGAAATTCCTGATTGAGTTGATACTCACCGATTTATGGTGAACCCCTCTACTATTGATGAATAATACTCTCTTATGATTCACCTTAGCACACAAATCTTGGATACTATGTCTAAACTGATTGTTTGACGTGCCCAAACAACTAAACCTCGCCACTCAAACCATTACGTGAATACTATATATGTATTATGTGTAAGCATCTATAGTCAAATGAAAATCTTGAGTATGTTTCCTTTTCAAAACAAAAACATTTTTGTAAATTGTTTTGAACGTCAAAATCTTAGAGGTGGCCTATCATCTACGCAGAGATAACAAAGATCCATCAGGTCTCATCCTAGAAGAAACACTTATGGTGTTAATGAATCATATGTAACCTTCACCATAAAAAAAGAGGCTCCCCTCTAATAATCTACATATGGCTTCTCAATAAACTCGAGCGCCTCCCACCAATAGTCTCCGATGATTCCATGGGTCCTATTCTCCAATATCGAATGATGAGAAAAATCATACTAGAGCCTTTCATACGAAACAATGACTCCATTAGAGAATTACTTTCGAGGCATCCTATTAAGAAGATGACTTACATGATGGACGACGAACTAAAAATTATACTCATGGGTTTGGAATGGGTCATCTCTTACTACACCCACGATCTTTTTAAACAATTTGGTCATGACATCACACCTCCTGATACGAAACACCATTGCCCCATATATAGGTCAATCGACCACAAGGCTTACATTGACTATATGGAGAAATGGCACAATGACTCAAAGATGGGACTCCAAAAGGAGTGAAGAAATTACTTGATATATATCATCGAAGAGTATGAGCGGGTTAGGAAAAATGAAGAAGATGAGAACTCAAATGTAGGAACAAGCTATAGCTATAGACACTCATTTTTGTTCCCTAAATTTATTATTTTTAATAATCCAAAGGCTATAAAAATATTTTTCTAAAATCATGTATGGACTCATTGCACGAAATTAAAAATTACTTTGGGTAATAATATCTTATCTATTATATCCAAAATAATTTTTACACGACTATTATTAGTAAAATAAAGTATTAATTGATAAATATGTTGAATTTTAAATAATTTAATCAATTATTTAAAATTTTATTTTATTTTATATGTGTTAGTAAAATAAATAAGCAAATAAATAGGCTAATAAAATAAATATATATTAATTTTAATTTATTTGTTTTTTAGAGATTAAAGAAAATAATGAGAGAAAAAAGGGGAGATTATTTAAAGCCACAAAAATCATAAATGACCAGGGAAAACTAGTAGTGGTGCAAATTTCTTTATGCAAATTACATCGTGTAATGAAAAGAGACCACTATAAATATTAGACATCGAAGAAGAAAATGATGAGAATAAAAAAAGAAGAGGAAGAGAAAAAAAGGCAACTTAAATCATATTCACAATTTTTTTTTTCCATTTTCGTGTGTTGAGATTGTTTGAGAGTTTCTTACATGTTCAATAAGCCTCTAGTATTTTAAGAAGCATTTAAACTTCATTCTAAGCTCTAATTTTGTCTTAATACATTTAGATTTGGTATATTTTATTTATAGTTTAATTTCTTTAAATTTAATTTGTTAATTGAGATTTACTATCAACATAATTTATAAGTTTTTTTCGTTGAATTCAATTTATTCCATAACTTTATATTGAAAATATCCAAATTTAAATTGTAAAATTAGAAAAACAGGTTTGTCGTTCTTGAAATCTTTGCTAAAAAACGACAACCCCAAAGATATCACAGAAAACGGTAGGATTTATAGTAATAAGAGGTCCAATATAAAAAACTCAAAATATTGTGGGTTGATTTATTTATAATCATAAATTAATTTATGAATATAATAAATTTTATTTTCCTTTATTTTCTCAATTCTTTTCTCACTCATTTATTTATTTGTGAATAATTATTAATATTATTATATTTAAAATCATTATTCTATTTAATAGGTAATTTAGATCGGATAGGAATGGACAAATAAACAGATAAAATAAGTGTAAAATATTTTCTAAAAATGGCCAAAATATTAGAAGTAGAGACGGTTTATAACGGGTATGTGAGACATAGGACCAAAACTATTTTTCACGTGTAACCAAGCACTGAATCCCTAAAGAATATATTTTCTAAAGGCGTTATTTTTTACATGCCAATAATTTAACTTTTATTAATTTTGTGAGAAAATTTAGGTGGTGACTCTTTAGTCACAAACTGGTTTTTAAATAATTCTCTGATTTGATTTAATTTTATTTCAAAATTTTCAATTTGTTTTTTATATTTTATATTTATTAGAAGTTGAAAAAATTGCATTTCGGGGCAGACGTTTTTAAACGCGTACAATAGTAGGACTTAACATGTACAACCTTTGTTGTCACTTTTCTCTATCAAATCTCTTTGTAAATACACACAAGAGAGATGCATGTAACAAACTACCGAATATTTTGTATAATAACACGTATGTTTTCAAACTTAGGATCAAAAAGAGAATTTAATTCTCTAGGATTTACATGCATATGTATTGCATTGTACTTACGCTATAATTGCAAATCCTCATATCTCCTTCTTCAATTGTGAACAGTCGTTACGGCCTCGAGAAAAAGAGAATCGAAAACCAGATGTTTCGTCCGTCGCAAAATGTCTGAATAAACAAAAACACCTGAAATAGTCTCCACGACTGAATTCAAGAAAATATAGGCAACTCTCCAATATGTGACAGAACAACTCGCGCTAATCACGAGTTCATTTGGTTAATCAGGAAATACCATCCACATCTCAAAACATGCCTTCTTCCTCCTTTATTCCTACTCAATTTATCCTAGTCATGTTCACCCATATCAATCCCAATCCTACTAATCCTGGAACACAAGAAAAAGTCTCCTACTATGTAGACTCAAAAAAAAATTCGACCAGACCATATAGGCTTAGCATGGGATTCACGAGGATCAACTCAACTCCATGGGACCACACGAAAAACCCATTCCGGTGGCTGATCTGCCACCCTCTACCGAATATAATTGCCAAATGTATTAAGTTCGGGCCATGCAGACTTAAATGCAAGCCAAGCTTGATAAAATGGCTAGGGACAAAAGCATCGATGAACATTATGACTGGAAAGACACCATGAAAACAGCCAAAAGATCAATCATTCTAGTAGGTATCAAATTACTCTCCATATTCAAGTATATTGGCAAAAGCAACCTGTCCGTCTTCTTTAATATGTACAAATTCGCAATGACTCCGTTGCAACTTAGAGAGCCAACAGTTCTCCACCTATTTCTCCACTCTATGCTGGTATCACCAGCAAAATATAACATATTTATAAACCACCGAGGAACTAACTGCAATGTTCATAGAACATTTTAGCATGTACCTTAATCTGGAATGACCAGAAAAGAGGCTTACAAATATTAAGAAAGGGAAAACTAGAAATTCTTGATTTTTTATAGAAAGGTTGAAAGCTATAGCCAAAAAATTGATTCCCTCCCAAGTGATCAACGAGGAATCAACACAATTTTAAAAAGCATCAGCAACCTATATTTCATAGGATTCGTAGTCAAGACCTTCTAGAACACGTAAAACCTGCTAAAAATAGGCAATAATCTCAATGATGCGACCGGGAAAGAAATAAAGGAGGGAAAAACAGTTAATGCTTATCAACCTCTAAGTCAATTTCTGATAAAGGAAAAGACTGAAGTACACCGGGTAACAACTGCCTAGAAAGAATGCCTCCCTTCAAAGATGGGCCATATCAGGCCTACACATGCCAACGAAAATATGCCGACAATTTCCAAACTCATGCCTCCAAAAGTACCAAGGCCACCTAGAGTCTTTGATGATCTAGGTATGACCTTAAGTTAAGTCATAGAACTTCTACAAAAGAAGAAATTAATTAAACATATGTCCTTAAAAATAGACAAGTCATTCTTGAGAAAATATGATGGTGCTCAGTATGATTATCAACAAATGAAGGGGAATTCTACTAATAATTGTAGTGCCTTGAAGTTTCTCCTTAAAGACTTGATCGATCAAAACGTTATTACTAAGCCAAAAATGACAAAACATCCTTTGCCGGATCACCAAGTCATTGTGATCACGACTAATGAAGTGACACTCGACACTAATGCATTGTTGGATCTAATCCACAATGCTAAGCTGGAAGTCAATATGATAAACCCCTGGCCCAAAAAGAAGTCTAAAGTCCATTCAAGCAAGACTTCAATATGGTGGGTAAGAGACGTGCTGAAAACGACTACTCAGGTTAATGCACCGATAGATATTATAGTAAATCGTGGTGGAACCATTTTTCAACCATGTTTCATGAAAACCACTACTACTAATGACCTCCAAACAATTCTCATGGAGAAGAAAGGAGAATGAGTCCGGAGTTCTAAATCTAGGAGACAGTCTCCTAAGTCAACTAAGAAGGACAAACGCTAATATTTCCATATGAGAAATCCTAATGTACTCTATTGAACACAGGAAAGTTGTTCTCAACAAATTAATCAAGGCTAATGTCCCTACTAATACCACCTCGGAAGAACTGGTATAAATAATTTCCGCCAGCTCGCAACACAACATGACTAGTTTCGAAGATAAGGATCTTCTGACTACCATGACGGATAATGCATGGTCCTTTATAATTTTGTCCAAATGGAAGGGAAGACCATTCCAATGGCCCTAATAGATAATGATTTAGTTCATATTCCCCTAGAGACCTATCGAGAAAATAGGCATCTCTAAAGACAAAGTCCTCTCATCTAACCTATGTATTAGAGATTTTGATATCTCACAACGCAAGATAATGAGATGCCTAAAATGAATCATCGAAGTTGCCGATATACCCTTTCATGTTGACTTATGTGTCATAAACATGTAGCCGTCCTATAATTTTATTTTCGGAAGTCCATGACTGCTTCAAACTAAGGTTTGACCTCTACGCTTCATCAAAAGCTATGATCCACAGCCAACGACCAGGTTATTACGATCAACGACGAGACTAACACTACTACTGTCATTGGATCAACTCACATTGATGTTCTAGAGGTTGAACTAAACATATTCGAGATATATCCAATCTTTCGAGAAGGTAAAGACTCATCTAATGACCCCAACTTTAGTACATTTAGCCTCTCTTCCATAAAAATGATGTATAAAATGGGATATTTTCCTAGTATTGGCTTAGGCCCAATTATCAATGACATACCTTCATTTCCCAAGTCATTCTGAGACTCAAAACACTTTGGGCTAGGATATACTCCAATAGGATCCGAGGAAATCTGCAAAGGAAAAATATCCTAACAGTATATACCAATTCCTCTAACCCTGAATGGACAGTTCATCCGCAAAGGACAAAGTACATAATGCTTCAACTTCCTTAAACCCTTTACCAACTTAGATTTATAGAGATGTTTTCTAGGTCTTGAATTTTTTTAGATTGTTCCTATAATCATAACCCTTCTATTTACGTGATTAGAAAAAGAACATAATATTTACACGATGCCCTAGAAAACCTAGCTCGGAACTCCACGATAGCTGATTAAGTTAATGAAGTCAGTCCGTCAAGTCTACATGGAACTAACGTCCCCTCATCCATCGATACTGTGATCGACGAAAACAAAACTCATTACCCTCTCATGTGTAGAGAGGTACCAAATAATATACATTGTAAAAAAAGTTAAGAATGATAATCTTGTTAGAACATCTCTTTCTACAATTAATAAACTCCTTGATGTGATAAAAGAAGAAGATTTCGAAAGTATAGCAAGTAAAGATTATCCTCCATCTTACTCTGATTTAAACTTCGAAATAAAATACTTCTTAGAAAATGAGGACCAAATTGTCTCTTCTACTGAAAAGGAAATTGAAATAAATCTAAACATGACCAATGATCCTCATATCATTTTAATCAGCATAAGCTTAAACCTAGAGGAACGTCTTAAAATATTTGAGCTATTAAAATCCAATAAAGGTGTTTTCGCCTAGTAATACAAGGACATGCCATGCATTGATCCAAAGAGCACTATTAGGATCGAAGACAATAGTAAAAGGGGGGTTGAATACTGTTGTTCTATTTTTTCACTTAAATGCGATTTTAATCTTATTAAGGATTGAAAATATGTTTCTATTCTTGGACAAATCGTAGCAAGCTCTTGAACGGTTTCCAGTGCGGAAAATGCTTGTAGGATTTGAAGTGGCATATATAAGAATGAATGAAGCAATGAAAAGACAACACAAAATTTTATGGATGTTTGGAGATAAAAACTCCTATGTCACCCCTTCTTCTATTTCTAGAAGATTTCACTAGAAACCATTGATTTGTATAGATATTACACAAACCCACTCAGATCACAAGTCTTAACACTTGCTTGTCTCAACTTCTAGTTCTCACACTATCTTGTTGAACATACGACTATTTGTTCAACTTATACAAGTAAAATGACTATCGAATTATACAAAAGATTATCGAGTAGTGACTTGAAAAAGAATAGAGCCTTTTCAATAACTTGAGATATTGGAACGAGAGCAGAGAGATTTCACCATTTTTCTCTGATGCCTTTTTATACTTGAAGCATGACAACAGTCGAATCTATTTTTTCGATACGTGGCAACGGTACGTTTGTTGTATGCCTAACGTACGAGGTTTTAGTGTGCAGGGGAATGAAATATTCGTTTATCATTTTGTATGTCAGAGTAGAGAGCTAGTTGTACATTTTGTCGTATTGTAGTTTATAAGTGCTCAGCTATTTAACTTAGTTGATAAGCATTCAACTGATGTGGAACTTAGATGATAGCAAGCTCTACTGATGAGCTATTCTGCTGATTGCGAACTCAGCTATTGATTAACTTAGTTGATGAGCTACTCTACTGATAGCAAACTAATCTGTTGATGAGCTCAACTAATGAGCTACTCTAATGATAGCAAACTCATTTAATGATTAGCTCTACTAATGAGCTACTCTACTGATAGCGAACTCAATTGTTGATGAGCTCTACTGATGAACTACTCTACTGATTGTGAACTCAATCGTTGATCAACTCAGCTGATGAGCTACTCTGCTGATATCGAATTCAACTGTTGATCAGCTCTGCTATTGAGCTACTATACTAATATCAAACTTAGCTGATGATCAGCTCTGCTGATGAACTATTCTACTAATAGAGAACTCAGCTGTTGATCAGCTCTACTGATGAGCTACTCTGTTGATAACGAACTCAACTGTTGATCAACTCAACTAATAGCAAACTCTACTGATGGAGAGCTTTATTGCTAGCGAACTCTGCTGTTTGAGTAACTCTACTGCCAAAGAAATCTACTTTTTGAGCAACCTTGTTATCCGTGATCTCTGCTGTTTGAGCAACTCTACTACCAACGACCTCTGCTGTTTGAACAACTTTGTTGCTAGCGAACTCTACTGTTTGAGCAACTTTGATGCTAACATACTCTACTGTTTGAGCAACTCTTCTGCTATCGAGTCTTCAGCTAATGGCAACTCTGCTGTTAACAAGTCTTTAGCTGATGGTAGCTCTACTATTAGCGCGCTGCTTACGATCAATTGCCTAAAGCAGATGTCATTGATTTTATTTGCACGCTGACACATTATTGAACTTAGTTTTATTCATTCACCAGAACCATGTGTATTCATTTTAATTATCCTAAGTTCATTTTAATCATTTAAAACGTTTTTCTAAATTCAACTAAATTTAACGATTTCCTCCTTTAACTTAATTTAACAATTTCCCCTTTAACTTAATTTAACAATTTTCCCTTTAACTTAATTTAACAATTTCCCCCTTTTTAATAATGTTAAAACTAAGTTATGATGCACAAGGAACTATAGATAAATATATATATATATAGACAATGATAATATAAATAAGTAAAATATTCATTGTCTATCTTCTCCCTTTGTAGCTTGCTTGAGCCAACTCTAGCTGGCTTCTTTTCCTTGCTACCTTCCCCTTCCTAGTTTCCCCCTCACTGTTTACCCCTTACTACTTTCCCCCTTACTACTTTCTCCCTTTTTAGCATCAGCATCCCCTGTCTGTTTAAGAAAGTTCGTGACTTTAGCAATATGTATTCTGATTGTATCGATCATCATGGAGAGCTCCTTGTTGTGCATGCTGAGGGAGTTGTTTAATACACATTTGAGCCCGCTCAATGATTCCTTGATTAATGCAATCTCCAGGTAACCCTTCGTGACCTGATCAAGGAGCTTGTCCTGGGATGATGCTGTCAAAGTAACTAACACTCGCTCCTTGAGAGATTCCATTTTTCTAAAGAGAATGGAAATGCTGTCTTATAGGGGAGCAAGGGAGTCCTAGATAAGGCCGCGAAGATCCACTGTCCCTTGTGATGACTCCTCTACTGAATGAGGAGTTGATGTTGATGTGTGGAAATGGCTGGTAAGATTTATATGGGAAGAGCCTATTCACATTCCTAAATGGATAATTCTTTGTTAGCGATTGGCACATGCTCTTTTGGAGATGGGGATGATCATGGAGGAGGCACCTGTTTCAGCGCTGAAGTTGAGAAGTCGGACTAATGAATCTTTACACAAATGTTTGTGATTATTTCAGTTGCTGATCTAGAGAGACTAGATGCAGCCAGGGAGGTTCTCTACTCGGTTGGGGAGAGTTGTTGCTCGGTAGTTGGGATGGTCGGCACTGAATTGACAAGAGCTGGCTCGGGTGGAGGACTTAAGTCAGGCACTTCCGTTGAGTAGGAGGTCAGAGGACTGGCACTAGATGCATTGTATGAATCCCATGTTATCTTAGCAACCTTAAAAGACTTAATACAATGTTTGATTGTCATGGCTCTCGAGATGAGTGATTCTAGGATCTGTTGCAGCTCCTCATTAACTCTGGCATCCAGCCATACGGTTTTGTCTATTGGCTTGTAATTATGCATTCTCTGGTGAAGGAGTATTTGCAGGTTAGCTCCTCTAACATTGATAGCAACTAACTTCCTCCTTTCGAGATTCTCCTATATGTTGGTAGTGGAGGTCCACTTCAGGATTACGTTCTCTTGAAGTATCATCCCTTCAATCTTCTCGACTGTTAGGAAATCAGAGAACCTATCGTGAAGCCTCCTATTGCTCTAGTTGTCAAAGAGTTCCAGCGTTTCCTTCTTTTTCTCCTGGATCTCCTCCATTATCAAATCTATACTGAGTTGTTCTGGGGAAGGAGCCTTAGGTTCAGCGATCACAATTTCTTTTCCTTTACATGAAACTTCGGAAGGTCGTGCAGCAGCTGGGACTACTTCTCTTATTTGGATACCTTTAGTAGCTGGAGCTGCTACAGTAGCTGCTGGTGAGACAACTGTTAATGAAACAACTATTGGTGAAGTTGCTGCAGTTGGTTGTGCTACAGTAGGGCCTTCAGTTGACGTTGTTGTTGGTCTTTCAACAATATTATCAGCTGACCCTACAGCTGATGCTTCAGCAAAGCCTTCAGTTGGTACTTCAACTGGACATTATGTTGACACTTCTGCTGGTACCACTACAGGGGTTACCTTAGGTGTTGTAGCAAGGACCGCAATGACATTTACTTCAATCACTACATCAGAGTCTACATCTACATCTGATGCTATTGTTTCCTCCAACCGTGCTTTCTTAGCCTTAAAAACAATCTCGATTGACTCTTATGTTGAGTCAAGGGCTCAGTTGCTTGAGCTTTTAGCAGATTCCTCAACTACAAGCCTCCATCTCTTTCCTATTGTTGGTTGTTGGGAGAAGGTTGTTGACCGTCCGCTTGACTATTGTGCGTATATTTCGAGGTTAAAGTCCTGCACCCCACTTATCTTGAGAATGTAGGTACTATCTATCTTATTGGTCAGAATCCTGGATGAATGGATGTTCACTCCCCTTCCCACGTTACCATGAGTGCTCGAGTAACCTGATGAATACTGATTTGCACAACAAATCTAGTATGCTGCTTCTTCGGAAGCGTCACCATAGCTATTAGGGTTATGAAGAGGACTGATGACCAGTTGATGGCCATTCCTTTTGTGATGCCCACCATTATCTTGAAGCGGTCCTGAGTGTATGCGTCGAAGGACCCTACCTTTGCTCGAAGGGATTTTGCTACAATATCGTTGAGAATACGATATTCTAGTTCCATCAACTTCTTCTCTTCATGAAGAGGATTGGGTTGAGAGAATTTCGAGAAATCCATCTACATCTCCTTAATCGCGGCTGCCGGTATCTGGTCGAAGGCCCTGAGCCCTTCCGTCGAAAGCTCAAAGAGCTCGGAAAACACCTCTTCTAAGACATTGAGCTTAGTGACTTTCACCATGCACCAGATGGTGTCCCCGACGACCTTCGCTATCGAGAAAAAATGGCATACCTCTTCTTCGTGTACGTTTGTTGGTTCCCCTAGGAACTTCTTCAGAATGGTTGCTCTAGGGTTTGGAACATCTCCACCATCTTAGGAATCGCTAGAGTGTAGATAGACTCAAAGTCTACTTGCAGAATGTTCTGAGATAAAGACTCCATTACAGATGCTTAGGTTTTAGAGAGAAGATGAAGAAAGTTAGGGTTTAGAGCTGAGTTCGCAAGAGAGAGAATGTGAATCGCTTTTGAGAATGTGAGTCGTTTAAAAATGTTGGTCACATATTTATATAACATGACAGTTCACATGTCTTTATGTTATTTGATAAAAAATTGGCATACATAATTTTTCAAAAAGAAATAAAGGAAAGTATATTTTTAAAAATTAATTTTATAAATGTGACCGTTCATTATCCTAAGGGAGATAATGCAACATGGTATTGATAAAGTTGAAATGTTGTTCCACTCAGCTAAAGAGTAGTCGTCTAATTCTCACTAGGACAACTAACGGACCGTGTTGTCTGCATGCCTTGTATTTCAGCTGAGTTTCACTACTCTACTGAAGGTGTTCTCTTGCCGGACAATAACAACTGCTATACTATGCTTTTCACCATACCTTGATCATCAATTGAGTTGAAGTACTCAGATGATAGCGCGTAATAGTCAGTTGATATACAATGCTGACAGCCGACTTTGTCTATTAGCTGAGTGTCATTACTCTGCTGAAATTATAGGTTGCTTATGCACTTGTCTGATGTACAATGTCATCAACCAACTCTTCTTTCAGTTGGGTTAGAGATAGTCTTTTCAACATGTCTAGATTATCAGTTGACCATCATATTCCCCATAAGTTTATGCATTAATTAATTAATTTAAATCTAAAAGACCTAAAATATTTCTAAAGTAAGAAAACTTAGTCTTGGGGAGTGGCTTTGTGAAGATATCAACCACTTGTTGAACGATTTGCATGTATTCCAGCTAGACGTGCTTCTACGCTACATTGTGTCGGATGAAGTGATGTCGAATGTCGATATGCTTTGTCCTTAAGTGCAACACCAAATTATATGTGATTGTTATGGTACTGGTGTTTTCACAAAATATTGGCGACTCATTTACCTTAATGCCAAAGTCCATCAGCTGTTGTTGAATCCACAAAAGTTGAGAATAGCAGTTGTCAGCAGCAACGTACTCTGCTTCTGTTGTTGAAGTGGCAATAGACATTAGCTTCTTACTGAACCACAAAATTAGACAATCACCAAGGAACTGACACGTTCTACTAGTGCTTTTCCTGTCAATCTTACATCATGCATAGTTTGTATTTGAGTAACTAATTAAGTTGAAACTGGAATTCTTTAGATACCCCATTCCAACACATTGAATTCCCTAAAGATATTTCAAAATACGTTTAGCAACTATGTAATGAGATTGTTTAAGATTAGCCTGGAATCTTCCACACAAGCCGACATCAAACATGATGTCTGGTTGGCTAACTGTTAGATAAAGTAGGGAGCCAATGATCCCTTGATAGGATGGGATATCAACATCTTAACCACCTTCATCTTTGTCTAGTTTGCTCGATGGGTTCATGGGAGTTGAGGCAGCTGAGAAATTCTCCATACCTAATTTCTTAATTAATTCCTTGGTGTACATAGCTTGATTTATGAATATTCCATTTTTAGGTTGCCTAACTTGAAGTCCAAAGAAGAAAGTTAGCTCACCCATCATGTTAATATAATATTTGTCATGTATCAACTTAGAGAACTTTTCACATAATTTGGGGTTAGTTGACCCAAAAATAATGTCATTTATATAAATTTGTATAAGTAAAATATGTGAGTCTGTAAAAAATTTAAAGAGTGTCTTATCTACGGTTCCAATAAAAAAATCATGCTCAAATATGATGTTGGGAAAAATTAAATCAAAGAAAGAAAGAAAGTTAATTAAGAAAGAAAATTTTAATTAACTTTAAAAGAATATAAAAGAGTTTTATGGTTTAAACATAATTTTGATGATGTTATTATGTTCAAGCTAAGTTGTATATTCGTTTTGTGCAGGTGAGAATATAAAAGACTTTGCTTCTTCAGACGCGGTCTGAAGTAGGTAGTCTTAGACGTCTTCCGTTTTTAGATGTTGTCTAAAGGGAAACGTAGTTAGACGTGGTAGTATAACTCCTTTAGACATTGTTAAAGGGAAACGTAGTTAGACATGGTAGTCTAACTCATTTAGACGTTGTTTAAAGGGAGTCATAATTAGACGTGGTAGTCTAACTCTTTTAGACGCTTTCTAAAGGAAAACATAGTTAGACGTTGTAGTCTAACTTCTTTAGACACGGTCTAAAGGGAATGCGTAGTTAGACGAGGACGTCTAACTCCTTTACATGCTGTCTAAAGGAATGCGTAGTTAGACGAGGACGTCTAACTCCTTTAGACGCTGTCTAAAGGAATGCGTAGTTAGATAAGGATGTCTAACTCCTTTAGACTCTGTCTAAAGGAATGCGTAGTTAGACGAGATCGTCTATCTCCTTTAGACGCAGTCTAAAGAGCAACGTAGTTAAAAGAGGATGTCTAACTCCTTTAGACGTTGGCTAAAGGAATGCGTAGTTAGATGAGGTTTTCTAACACCTTTAGACACGGTCTAAAGGGAAACATAGTTAGACGAGGACGTCTAACTCCTTTAGAAGCTATCTAAAGGAATGCATAGTTAGACGAGGTCGTCTAACTCCTTTAGACGCGGTCTAAAGGGCAATGTAGTTAGGCAAGGACGTCTAACTCCTGTAGACATTGTCTAAAGGAATGCGTAGTTAGATGAGGTCGTCTAACTCCTTTAGATGCGGTCTAAAGGACAACGTAGTTAGACAAGGATGTCTAACTTCTTTAGACGCGATCTAAAGGAATACATAGTTAGACGAGGACGTTTAACTCCTTTAGACGCAATTTAAAGAAGAACGTCTGATGCCTTGCTTGAGCAGTTGTATGAAGAAAGTATCCATCTAACCACGATCACTAAGCTGTCTGCTCCACTTCTTTTAACAGTTTGAAAAGCCAGCTAATTCTATCAAATGAATGAATGCCACGTACGCGGACATCTCTCAATTACCCTTCCAGTACAGGACAATATTAGAGGATATTCGACGCACTACATGTTCGTTATGGCCACAATTCAAATTCTTAGAGTTTGATATACTCTCGTACTATAGGAGGCCGTCCAACGGATACATGCCACATGTCCACAAAGAATATTCGACTGTTGGTGCACTTCAAGAATATATATAGAACATCAAGGACAACGGTCGAACGACCTCACACATTCAAGTCAAGAAAGTCTCTTAAGAAAAAGCAAAAATCACTTACTTTCTATTTAGCTTTGATCATACTGTAATTGCATAATGTCTTTTTGTAAAAAAAACCTCAGTGTTGTAAGTTAAATAGAGACTGTTCTGTTTAACCTAGAGTTATCTAGATTAGTGAGCTGTATTTTATTCAAAAATCTTTAGTGGATATCCTTCCGGTTGTGGAAGAAGGGGTGACGTAGGAATTTTATCTCCGAACATCCATAAAACTCATTCTGTTCTTTACTTTTTTCCATTCACATTTAGTTGTCTAAAGCTTCAAATCCAATGAACAGTTCCGCACTTGAATCTGCTTCAAGAATTTGGAGGATTTATAATGAATAGAAACATATACTAATCCCTCACAGGATTATTATCGAAGAGTTTATCATAAGTTGTTCACAATAGTTAGACCATAGTCTCTATTGTTAACACTGATCCTATCATAAGATTTTTGATAATGTGTCATACCGAGCTTGCTTAAATCCATATAATACTTTATGTAATATGGAAACATGATGAGGCAAAGTATGATTTGAAAACCAAGAGGTTGTTCAACATAAACATTCCCATTGAGTATTCCGTTAAGAAAGACACTCTTAACCTCCATTTCATATACTTTAATTTTTTTGAAAGCATCATATGCTAAGAAGATTCTAATAACTTCTAACCTAACTACATGATCAAATGACTCATTGAAGTCAGTTCCTTCCTCTTGTCTGTATCCTTAAGTTACTAGCCTAGATTTGTTTCAAATAACTAGTCCATCTTCATTTAGTTTGTTTTTAAATACCCATCAAGTTCCAATAAAGATTTGATTATCTGGTCTAGGAATTAGATGCCAAAAATTGTTTTTTTTCAAATTAGTTTAGTTCTTCTTGCATGACATTGATCTTCCTCAACAGGAAGTATATTCACTAGAAGACTTTGATTGGTATAGAACACACTACACGAACCCAGTCAAAAAACACATGACTTAATAACCGCCTGCTTTTGAACTTCTAGTTAACTATTTATTGAACATAACAACCTCTATTGAACTTACAACACTGAAATTTTACACAAAAAGAACAATATAGGAATTATAGGGTACTCTTAGAGAATGTAAACACAACGCTTTTTATATTCTTCAATAGTACAGAGTGTTTAGAAAGTGAGCAAGAATGCACGAGCTAGGAGATTTGTTGGGTCAAATTATGTCGACTAAGTGTTGAAATAATTTGACCACTGATTTTTTGATGATGAAATAATTTATGAGTTTTGATACAGGTGTATTGTGACAACATATTATCAGACTTGGATCTAATGATGGCCATTAGACCGATGATGATTTTTATTCGCATAAAATTAGACGCACAGTCTAACTCATCGGAGTTAGACGTGCAGTCTAATAGACGTGTAAATTAGACGCAAGTCTAATGGAATTAGACGTGTAAGTCTAATAGATGTGTAAAGAATTAGACAGATAGTCTAATGAATACACGGAATTAGACGCAAGTCTAATGGAATTAGACGTAGAGTCTAACTCATCGGAGTTAGACGTGTAAGTCTAATAGATGTGTAAAGAATTAGACAGATAGTCTAATGAATACACGGAATTAGACGCAAGTCTAATGGAATTAGACGTACAGTCTAACTCATCGGAGTTATACGTGTAAGTCTAATAGATGTGTAAAACATTAGACGGATAGTCTAATGAATACACGGAATTAGACGCAAGTCTAATGGAATTAGATGTACAGTTTAACTCATCGGAGTTAGACGTGTAAGTCTAATAGATGTGTAAAGAATTAGACGGATAGTCTAATGAATACACGGAATTAGACGCAAGTCTAATAGAATTAGACGTGTAAGTCTAATAGATGTGTAAAGAATTAGACGAATAGTCTATTGAATACACGGAATTAGACGTGAGTCTAATAGAATTAGACGTACAAGTCTAACTCATCGGAGTTAGACGTGTAGTCTAATATACTTGTAATTAGAAGGGTAGTCTAATTGATTTTCGGAATTAGACGGGTAGTCTAATTAGTGAAAGTTAGACGTGAGTCTAACTCCTTCAGACAAGTCTGAGGTAGAACCGGAATTAGACGCGTCAGTCTAACTCAGTGGAGTTAGACGTGTCGGTCTAATGGTTATTTAATAATTAGACGGGTAGTCTAATTAGTGAAAGTTAGACGTGAGTCTAACTCTTTCAGATTAGTCTAAGGTAGAACCGGAATTAGACGCGTCAGTCTAACTCAGTGGAGTTAGACGTGCCGGTCTAATGGTTATTTAATAATTAGACGGGTAGTCTAATTAGTGAAAGTTAGACGTGAGTCTAACTCCTTCAGACAAGTCTGAGGTAGAACCGGAATTAGACGCGTCACTCTAACTCAATGGAGTTAGACGTGTCGGTCTAATGGTTATTTAATAATTAGATGGGTAGTCTAATTAGTGAAAGATAGACGTGAGTCTAACTCCTTCAGACAAGTCTGAGGTAGAACCGGAATTAGACGTGCAGTCTAACTCAGTGAGAGTTAGACGTGCCGGTCTAATGGTTATTTAATAATTAGACGGGTAGTCTAATTAGTGAAAGTTAAACGTGAGTCTAACTCCTTCAGACAAGTCTGACGTAGAACCTGAATTAGACGTGTAGTCTAACTCAGTGGAGTTAGACGTACCCGTTTAATAGTTATTGTAATTAGACGCGAGTCTAATTCTATTAGACTAGGCGGTCTAATAGACGTTTTTCAATTAGAAGGAGTTAACGTATTTCATTAGACTAATTTTCACAAATCCGTCTAACTGAAATACGTCTAATGCTCTATTTAAGCAGTACGCTTGAATCTAGCATTTCTCCAATCCACCTGCTATAGCTGTACCATACTTCTGCTCCACCTTCCTGTGAAGATTAGTACAACAGCTATATGCATCCAATCAAGGAATGCCACGTAAGAGAATTTTCCTCATATTACACATTTTGCAGGTACATCCCTGATGGAATATTCGGCGCACTACCAGTTCGGTACGACCACGATCCTTGTGCTTAGAACCTGCTGTGTACAATGGAGGCTTTCCAATGGAAGAGTGCCACGTATCATTCTTGAAGATTCGACCGTTAGCTCCTGCTCAGTATTTAACAAATCCTAAGGACAACGGACAATCTGCCGAACGAACAAACGAATACAAACGAACAAGCATTCTGATTTTGTAGAGAGAGACTACTCAATCATCTTGCTTACTGAACTTATTCTGTGAAGCTTCTTTCTTATTGTACTATGTGTGAATCGAGAGAGAGAGCTAGAATCAAAACACTATTAGCTGAGTGATATTCTTCATCTTGTAATTGAACAGAAAGTGTTCTGTTCAATAGTGAGCTAAGTGTGTGTAAACTGTATTTGATTCTTATCATCTTATAGTGAATCCTTCCGGTGGTTGGAAGAAGGGGTGACGTTGGAGAGTTTCTCCGAACATCCTTAAACAAACTGTTGTGTTCTTCATTTCTGTCATCTTTTCATATTTTATCTTGTGCTTCAAACCCAAGTAAACAATTCCGCCTTGAATCTGTTTCAAGTGTTTACACAAGTTTGCGTAGAATAGAAAGAGATATTAATCCCTAACAGGATTTCTATCAAACAGTTTTTCATAAGCCTTCATCCTTAGCCAGACCCCGTCTCTAAAGATAAAGCCGATCCTATCAAGATTCATATAGTTAGAGAGAGTGCTCAAATATCGATCAGAGATAGCTTAAATGAACCAGCGATGATGATCGAGCGGTTCGTCCGTTATCCTTGGGTATCTATTTATACTTGAAAAGCACCAACGACCGAATCTTTCTTTTGGACACGTATCATGTGTCCGTTGGACGACCGCCAATAATACGATAGTACATCAGAATTTGAGCATTGAGATCGTGGTCGTACAAGACTGATAGTTCACTGAATATCCTTTGATATAGTATTGTACTAGAAAAGTACAACGAGGGAAATTTGAATAATAAATGTATACGTGGCAGTTGAGATGAGCTGGCTTGACATATTGTTGAAAACAAGAAATGTAGACGAGCTGAGCAGAGCATCGGACAATCCTTCGAATGTCTAATGAAATCGGACGACGTTTAACTACGCTTCTTCTTCAGACCACGTCTAAGAAGGTTAGATGACATCTAAATGCATTTTTCTTCAGATCGCGTCTAAGAAGGTTAAACGATGTCTAACTGCGCTTCTTCTTCAGACCGCGTCTAAGAAGGTTAGACGACGTCTAACTACGCTTCTTCTTTAGACCGCGTCTAAGAAGGTTAGACGGCGTCTAACTGCGAATTCCTTAGACCACATTTAAAGGAATTAGACGACGTCTAACCGTGCATTCTTTAGACCATGTCTAAAGGAGTTAGACGACGTCTAACCGCGCATTCCTTAGACCACGTCTAAAGGAGTTAGACGACGTCTAACCGCGCATTTCTCAAATCACGTCTAAAGGAGTTAGGCGACGTCTACTCCCGCATTACTTAGACCACGTCTAAAGTAATTAGATGACGTCCAAATAGACGATCTTCTTTAGATCTGTACCTACACAACTGAAAATAACTCAACTTAGTTTTATTCATTTGCAACATTAAACTAAGCTCTTCATCTTTGCTTGTGTGTAACTAAGTTTTATTTTAATTAACCCGGACATCATCAAAATAATGTTAGACCATAATTAAAACAATGTTGTTTTAAATAAACTTATTTTCTAAGTTCATTTTAATCAATTTCACTAGACTTAACAATTTTCCCCTTTTTGATGATGTTAAAACTTAGTTAGAAGATCAGGTAAATTATAAAAAATTCAAGCCTATTTCTGAAAAGGAAGATTATATTTTTTATATAAGCAAAGTTTCCCAAAAAAATACGTTCTTTCCTAAAATGGGTCTTTCCTATCCTCCTCTTCCCCTGTTGATAGTCCTTTTTGCCTGATCTTCCCCCTTAATTGTAGGCCGATTCTTTCTCCCTCAATTTGTGCATGTTTAATTAAATTAAATTAATTTAGGTCTATGTTAGGGTCCACAATCAAGGCCTCGGTCCTAGAACAATTTCCATCACCCTTTTCTCGGTCCTATGGTGCACATGTGCCAGTTTATGTTTTTTGTTTAATAATTCTATTTTGTTTCCCTTCTCTTATATTTCTCTCAAACCGAATTCTGTTATTTCGAAAGTTGTTGTAACAAGTTGTAACCGAATACTCTTGGGTAATTCAGCCGCTTTAAATGCTGATGCCCACCCCACTTTTTGGGCTATGAATTGAAGCTTGTGAAAATTGTTACTCTAAGTTATTCTCTCGGTCTTGGACCCCTATCTTGGACTACTAGGTGTATTCTATTAGTATTTCTCTTCTCACCTTCGATTCTTCTCTCTTTAACCTCGAATTCTCTTCTCACTTTATATCCGCTGCGCTTGAGTATTGAATTCCACCCCGGTCTCAACTATCAAGAACTCGATTCTTGCTATCAAGAACTCGGAAAGCTAAGTTATTGTTTCAAGCTTAACAGTCTACAAGACGCAAAACATTTCTAAAGTAAGAAAACTTAGTATCACTGAGTGGCTTTGTGAACACGTTTGCCACTTGCTGATCTGTTGGGACATATTCTAGACGAATATGCTTCAAACTGACATGCTCCCGGATGAAGTGGTGTTGGATGTCGATATGCTTTATCCAAGAGTGCAACATCGAGTTGTATGTAATCGCTATGGCACTGGTGTTGTCGCAAAAAAATCGGTGAATCGTCCGCCTCAATGCCGTAGTCCCTCAGCTGTTGTTGAACCCACAATAGCTGAGAGCAGCAATTTCCTATAGCAAGGTATTCAACCTCTTCTGTAGACGTGGCGACATACGTCTTCTTCTTTCTAAACCAAGAAATCAAATAATCACTAAGGAACTGACAAGTTCCATGGGTACTATTTCGATCAATCTTGCAGCCTACATAGTCTACATCAGAATAGCTAATTAAATTGAAACTAGAATCCTTCGGATATCACAGTCCCACATTTTGAGTTCCCTTTAAATATTTCAAGATATGATTAGAAGCAATATAGTGAGATTGTTTAAGGTTAGCTTGAAATCTTCCATAGACGCCGATAGCAAACAGGTTGTCTGGCCGGCTAGTAGTTAGGTAGAGTAAAGAACCGATAATCCCTCTGTAAGTAGTAATGTTGACACTCTGACCATCCTCATCCTTGTCGAGCTTGCTGGAAGAGTTCATTAGAGTAGCTGCAGCAGAAAAACTTTCCATTCCAAACTTCTTTAACAGTTCCTTAGTGTACGTGGCCTGGTTGATGAATATGACATCTTAAAATTGATGAACTTGAAGACCAAGGAAGAATGTTAATTCTCCAATTACACTCATGTAAATTTTTTCTTGCATCAACTTAGAGAATTTCTCACATAATTTAGGGTTAGTTGACTCAAATATGATATCATCAATATAGATTTTAACAAGTAAAATATGAGAATCTTAACAAATCTAAACAAAGTTTTTTCTATTGTGCCAATTGTAAAATCATGATCAAATATAAACTTTGTTAAAGTGTCATACCAATCTCTAGGAGCTTGATTAAGACCATATAAAGATTTGTCAAGTTTAAAATATGATTAGGAAATGAGTGATCTTGAAATTTATGAGGCTGTTAACCATACACATTCTCATTTAAAATTTCATTTAAAAATGTACTTCTCACATCCATTTGCTAAACTTTAAAATTCTTGAAAGAAGCCTAAGCTAGGAAGATTCTAATTGCTTCAAGTCTAGCAACCAGGGTGAATGACTCCTCAAAGTCAATTCCCTCCTCCTGTCCATAGCCTTGAGCTACCAATCGGGTTTTGTTTCTTACAACCAAACCATCTTCACTAAGCTTGTTTCAAAAGACCCATCTAGTCTCAATAACCGATTGATTAGTCAGTCTTAGAGTTAGATGCCACATTTTATTTCTTTTAAATTGATTCAACTCCTCTTGCATGACATTGATACAATCTATATCAAGTAGTGCTTCATTAATCTTCTTTGGCTCAATTTGAGAAATAAAGGTGGAATTTACTATTTCATCCAATAATTGGTGTCTGGTCCTAAGAGGAGCATTAGGATTACCAATTATTAATTCAGGTGGATGATTTATGTTCTATTTGAAACTTGGTCCTAAAGGATCAGACGTCTTTTCAGACGGCCCCGCGACGTCCGAACTGTCATCCATCTGCTAACGTGTAGTTTGGACGTCTGGTTGAATATCAACTGGATCAGCCATCTGATCAGATGAGTATATCCTATTGACCGAAGCTTCATCATCACTATCAGATTCAAGTTTGCCGCTTCTAATGTGTTAGTAATTTCAATGAATTCGTTGGAATTATTTTCAACAGATTCATCACAAACAATATTATATGATTCTTCAATAATTAATGTTCGATTATTAAACACTTTGCAAGATTAACTAGCATGATTCCAGCATCTTCTTTAGCATCAAAAGTAGTCAAATGATTTTTACCATTGTTATGAATAAAACACTTACATCCAAAAATTCTAAAATATTAAACTTTATGATTTCTTCCATAAAATATTTCGTAAGGTGTTTTATTAAACCGTTTGTTAATCATTGAACTGTTTTGTGTAGATCAAGCCGTGTTTATGGCTTCTACACATAGCTTCTGAGAAACACCTGAGTCATCTCGTATAGATCTCGCCGCTTCCTTCAACGTTCTGACTCTCCTCTTAGCAACACCGTTTTGTTGTGGAGTTCTAGAATTAGACAACTCATGTCTAATACCAGACTCCTCGTGGTAAGAAGATAGGCATCTGTTGTTGAATTTTGTTCCCCGGTCACTTCTAATTTGGATGATGCTTAAATATTTTTTGTTTTGAAGTCTTCTAAGGATCTTAATTAAATTTTCAGTCATCTGATCCTTAGAAGGTAAAAATATAACCCAAGTAAATCTTGAAAAATCATCAATAATGACTAGAGTGAATCTCATTCCTCCCAAGCTGTTTAATGGAATTGGACCGAAGAGGTCCATGTGCAATAGTTCCAAGCATCGGTTGGACTGAGATTTCCTTTTACTTTTAAAAGTTGATCTGACCTGTTTGCGTAACTGGCAAGCAAGACGAACCTTGTCTTTTGAAAACATCAATTTAGGTAAACTAGAAACTAAATCATATGAACAAATGTTATTAATATTTTTAAAATTAAAATGATTTAATCTCTTATGCGATATCCAGTTACCCTACTGATCCTTAACCAGACATGCATGCATTTGAAAATCAATAGTATATCCATTGTCACATAATTGGCTTATGATAATTAAATTATAACACATGTTTTCAACAAGTAGCACATCGTTGATGGTGAAGTTACCATGGATAATCTTACCCTTACCCGTGGTTTTACCCTTATTGTTATCACCAAAAGTGATTTTAGGCCCTAAGCACTTCGTCACTTCGGTCAGTAACCGACTGTCTCTAGTCATGTGTTTAGAACATCCACTGTCTAGATACCAAACGGATTCCTCCAGATAGCTGACCTGTTGTACCTACAAAGAAACATATTTATAACTTTTTGGTACCCACATTAACTTGGGTCTACGGTTGATCAGTTCTTGGTAATCATTATTTGAGTTATTTTGATGGATTTTCCATATTGTGTTGTGAGCAGTGCGTATGATTTAAACTTAGAAGACGTCTTCCTACTAGAAGTTGTTCCTTTAACCTTAGAAGATGATTTTTGTCCTAAACTCCTTTACTTTTTGTCAGGTTTTGGTTTGACAGACTTGTTGGTTGCTCCCTTCCTGGGCTTCAGTCGGCTTTCAGTTGGCTTTATGTAAGTAATCTCATTCTTTAATGTTAAATCCTCACAGCTTGGATCATATCATTTATCAGTTAAACTACTCTTGACAAAGCTTATTTCCTTAAGCTTGTCTTTCACGGGGTTTAACTACTTGTTAGACTTGTCTAAGCTGGCATTGTCATATCCTAAACCGTATTTGCATCTGGTAGGCCTCAACAGACTAATCTTCTTTCTGACTGCATCTCCAGACCTCGTCCAGGATCTGACCACATAAGTCAATTGTTGGTTTTCATAAGAAAGTGTTTGACCTTTTTCCTTGAGCTTCTCATTCTCATATAAGAGATCAACTACTTTGTTTTCAAAGTCTTTTGGTTCAGAAGTTTGAGATGAAGAGATGTTGTTAGTTTCATTTTTCAATCTCATATCAATGAGAGAATCTGACAACTTCTTGTACTCAATGACCATGTCATTGAGTGTATTAGTCAAGTCTTCTCTTGTGAACTCGTTAGAGGAGAAGTCAAATACCTCAGATTCTTTTTCTACCATGAAGCAAGTAATAACTTCATCATCACTATCGTTGGATGATGAGTCGTCTGAATCGTTGTCAGCTCACCCTGTATTGCTTGCAGCAGCAATTAGAGCCTTCTACTCCTTGTTCTTCTTGTCATCTTTGCATTTTTCATTATGATTTGGCTTCCAACATTCATCCTTGAAGTGTCATAGTTTATCACAGTTAAAACACTTAAAGTTAGCCTTATAATTACACTTATCATTATTGTTATTATTTGAAGAGCTTGAGTTAGAATTATTATTCTTCATGAATTTGCCGAATTTCTTCACAAAGAGAGCCATGGCATCGCTACTAATCTACTTGGCAACAACTTTCACATCAACTGTAGCGGTTGGTGGCTCTTTAGCATTCATTAAGGCCTTGGTAGTTATGGAAGATGTGGATGGCTCCTCTTTATTCCTATAGTTTATCTCAAACTCTTAGGCCTTCAGATCGACAAACAAATCATGCAGTTCCATCTTGTTAAGGTCCTTGGATTCCCTCATAGCCATCGTCTTTATGTCCCACTCCCTAGGTAGAGCACGCATGACCTTGATTGCAACCTCTCTATTGTAGTAGATCTTGCCCAGTTTGGAGATCTCGATGATGATCTTACTGAATCTTTCAACAAATTCAGCCATCTTCTCTCCAGAGCGCATCTTAATGTTTTGAAACTGTTGCGTGGTAACCATGAGTTTGTTTTCTTTAATTTTTTCATTGCCCTAGCACAGTTGAACCAACCTCTCCCAAATTTCATTGGCAGTGGTGCAATTTGTGATCTTACTGAACATGTTGTCGTCTAGTGTCTTGTAAAGAATATCAGTTGCCATGTTGTCAATGTTGTTCTTCCTCTTATCTTCGATGGTCCACTTTGACTTTGGTTTCTCCTTCATCTTAGGAGTTCCATCGGGATTAGTGGTAAAGTTGGAATTCATGATCTTTATTGGTCCATCGATGATGACATACCACATGTCATCATCGAGAGTAGTCAAATGTGCCCGCATTTACAGCTTCCAGTTGTTGTAGTTTTCCCTAGAGAACATTGAGAGTCTGTTGATGATGGTAGACATGATTAAGGAATCTGATGATGCTTGAGAAAAGAAAACCTCGCTTTGATACCACTTGTTAGGATTAGTGTCGACAATAGACATGAGGGTATGACTATTGTTAACAACTAATTACTTTTAATTCAATTTTAACTCTGTTAGAAGTTAAAACATGTTTCTATTCTTCACAGATGTTCACAAGCTCTTGAACAAGTTCAAGTGCGGAACAACTTGTTGGATTTGAAGAGTTAGACAGATGAATGCAATCAACATAAAGTAAAGCACACAAGGGGTTTTATGGATGTTCGAAGATAAAACTCCTATGTTGCCCATTCTTCCTCAACAAGAAGGATATTCAATAGAAGACTTTGATTGGTAAAGAATACACTACACTAACCCAATCATAAAACATAGGAATTAAAACCGCCTGATTCTAAACTTCTAGCTAACTCTCTGTTAAACAGAACAACCTCTGTTCAACTTACAACATTTAAATTTCACACAGAAAGAACAATAGAGGAATTACAGGGTACTCTCAAAGAATGTAAACACAACGGCTTTTGATATTCTTGAATATTATAGAGTGTTTAGCAAGTGAGCAAGAATGCACGAACTGAGAGATTTAGATTGTTAAAGAAAGAGCTCAAATATCAATCAGAGATAACTTAAATGAACCAATGATGATGATTGATCGGTTCATCCGTTGACCTTGGGTATCTATTTATACTTGAAAAGTACCAACGGTCAAATCTTCCTTTTGGACGTGTGTCATGTGTCTGTTGGACGATCGCTAATAGTACGATAGTACATCAGACTATGAGCATTGGGATTGTGGCTGTACAAGACTAATAGTGTGCCTTATATCCTTTGATATAGTGTTGTACTATAAAGCTATAACGAGGGAAATTTGAATGATAAACGCGTACATGGAAGTCGTTCATTTGTTGAGATCAGCTAGCTTGATAGACTGTTGAAAACAAGAACTGCAAACGAGCTGAGTAGAACATCGGATTCTCCTTAGGACATTTGATGAAATAAGATGATGTCTAACTGCACTTCTTCTTCAGACCGTGTCTAAGAAGGTTAGACAACGTCTAACTGCGCTTCTTCTATACACCGCATTTAAGAAGGTTAGACGACGTCTAACCGCGTATTCCTTAGACCACATTTAAATGAGTTAGACGACGTCTAACCGCACATTTCTTATACCACGTCTAAAGTAGTTAGACGATGTCTACTCGCGTATTACTTAAGCCATGTCTAAAGTAATTAGACGACGTCTGAATATACAATCTTCTTTAGATCTGTACCTGCACAATAACTAATAACCCAACTTAGTTTTATTCATTTACAATATTAAACTAAGATCTTCAGCTTTGCCTGTGCGTAACTAAGTTTTATTTTAATTAACCCGCACATCATTAAAATAATGTTAGCCCATAATTAAAAAAATGTTGTTTTAAATAAACTTATTTCCTAAGTTTATTTTAATCAATTTGACTAGCAAATTCACTTAGAGCTTCTACATTATACATGTTTACTAGGATGTTCCTAAGCTTAAACCATATTTGAGTTGTTTCCTCAGGCTTGCTTAGAAGGCTCAATGTTTTAAACCATCTTTCCAACTTCATATAGTTGGATTCAATATAAGTATACCCAAGTTTTAATATATCATCCAAGTATGTTCCCTTTTTAAATTATAGAAAATAGAAATTATGGATATTTGTAGAAACCTTCTCTAGTCCTTTATACTTCTATTGTTTCAATAGTGATCCCTTGGTGACTGGGAATGATACACAATTCTTTCCTATGTAGTTCCCAACAACAACATTTTCCCATTTTTTGACGTATTTCTCCTCCACTTTAGTGGATAATTTAAATTCAAAAGGAGAGTTGAGAATCTCGACATTTGTTTTAAACTCACCCATGTAGATTTGACATTTGTATGCATGAACCTCTGCTTTCTTTTTTGCATTCTTTTTCCAAACTTCATTAACCTTCCAGTTGGAATTTCTCCGAATAGTATAAGTCTTTGATTTTGGGGACTTCATTATCTCCCTCATTATTTCTACTAACCAATTTACTATCTTTTCGTATTATTTCTTCTTTAGTTGGTTACAATCTTGAAGACAATGTATATTCAATTGGACGGATTTTTGTTGTACTTTCTCTTTGTTGAGCATAATCTCTCTATTTGTTGGGAAAAAGTAAAAACAAAGTAAAGAAAAAAGTTAATTAAGTGAGAAGTAATTAACTTAGAAATAAACAAAAGCTATGAAACATTAAATAACATAATTCTGATGATGTTTAGTACAAAAATTTTATCATGTTTAGTTGTGAATAGAGCTAAGTTATCTATTTGGTTTGTGCAGGTGCATTAGAATATACAAACTTAGACATGGTCTAAGAAGACAAATTAGACAAAGTTAGACGTGGTAGTCTAACTCCATTAGACTTGGTCTAATATGATACGTAGTTAGACAAGGACGTCCAACTCCATTAGACTTGGTGATCTAATGGGATGCGTAGTTAGATGAGAACGTCTAACTCCATTAAACTTGGTGGTCTAATGGGATACGTAGTTAGACAAGGATGTATAACTCCATTAGACTTTATGGTCTAATGGGATGCATAGTTAGACGAGGACGTGTAACTCCATTAGACTTGGTCTAATGGGATACATAGTTATACAAGGACGTCTAACTCCATTAAACTTGGTGGTCTAATGGGATGCGTAGTTAGAAGAGGACGTCTAACTCCATTAGACTTGGTGGTCAAATGGGATTCATAATTAGACGAATACATCTAACTCCATTAGACTTGGTCTAATGGGATGCGTAGTTAGACAAGGACGTCTAACTCCATTAGACTTGGTCTAATGGGACGCTTAGTTAGACAAAGACGTCTAACTCCATTAGACTTGGTCTAATGGAACGCGCAGTTAGACGAGGACGTCTAATTCCCTTAGACTTGGTCTAATGGAGCAAGTTTAATGCCTTGCTTCATCAGCCATCTAAATAAAACATACGTCTAACCACGATCAACTGTTTGCTACTCCTGCTCCACTTACTTCTGTGCAGTCTGACAAGCCAACTAATTGTATCAAATAATCGAATGCCACGTATGCAAATATCCTTCCAACAGTTTGTCTAGTACAAGAAAATATCAGGAGGATATTCGGCGCACTACCAGTTCCGTACGACCACAATCCATTTGCTCAGAGTCTAATGATATATGATATTATGGGAGGCTTCCAATGGACACTTGCCACATGTCCATGAAGAATATTCGACCGTTGGTGTCCTTTCTACTACAAATATATGCTCAAGGACAACGAACGAATCACTTGTTACTCATATCACTTGCTTACAATCTTGCCAGTTTACTTAATTCACAAGCTTACTCTTGCTCTTACCGATTTCTATTATTCTTTAAGTTCAAGAGAGAAAGATTCACTTACTATCTAGCTGTGAGAATATTGTTGAGAATATTGTAAGTTGAACAGAGGTTGTTTTGTTCAACAGAGAGTTAGCTAGCTCAGTAAGATGTATTTGATTCAAAGTATTTAGTGGATATCCTTCTAGTTGTGGAAGAAGGTGTGACGTAGGAGGGTTTTCTTCGAACATCCATAAATAACTCTTGTGTTCTTTACATTTTGTCATTCAAAGCTTCAAATCCGACGAACACTTCCGCACTTGATACCGTTTCAAGAATTCGAAGGATTTGTGAAGAATAGAAATAGATATTAATCCCTCATATGATTATTATCGAATCATTTATAATAAGTTGTTATCAATCGTCATACCTTGGTCTCTATTGTTACCACCGATCCTAACAAGTGGTATTAGAGCCTCGTTTTCTTTTCTCAAGCACCAACAAGAACGTAAATCATGACTAAAGATGCCAACTCCTAAAAGATTCCTATGTTTTCGAAAGAAAACTACATCGTGTGGAAGAAGAGAGTTCATGCTCATCTTCCTTCCATAGATGATGACATGTGGAGTGTTGTCATAGAAGCTCCTATCAAGATAGATAAAGACATATCTGAGTGGAAGGTCCTATGCTAGCAGCAACGCGATGACTCTCTTCATAAAGAAATTGGGCAAATTCATGAAGAAGAGCAATTCTAACTCAAACTCTTCAAACAATAACAATGATGATAAGACTAAATCTAAGTCTAACGAGAAATGTTTTAACTATGATATAATAGGTCTTTACAAATCGAAGTGCAGGAAGACAAAACGTGTTGAGAAGAAGAAAAACAACGAAAATGAGCAGAGGGCCCTCATGGCGGCTGACAGCAAGGATAAGTGGATGCAAAACGACTAAGATGACTCATCATCTACTGATAGTGATGATGAAGAGCTTGTTTGCTTCATGGCAAGAGAAAGGGAAGACTTTGAGGTATTTGATTTCTCTTCAGAAGAGTTTTCACGAGATGACATAGTTACTACACTCAATGACATGGTCATGGAGTATAGAAAGTTATCTGAATCTCAAAATGAAACAAGGTCAAAATCTGAAAATGATGAACCGATTTTTTCTCAAACTTCCGAACCAAAAGTTTTTGAAAATAACATGAATGTGATCTCATTTGAGAATGAGAAGCTCAAGGAAAAGATTCAAAATCTTTCTTCTGAAAACAACCTTTTAACTTATATTATCAGTTCTTGGACAAGGTCTGAAGAAGCTGTCAAATATCAGATTAGTTTGTTAAGGCCTGTCGAATGTAAATCCAGTTTAGGATTTGATAGTGATGACTCAAACAAGTCTTGTAAGAAGTTAAACTCAGTAACAGAAAAGCTTAAGACAATAAGCTTTGTCAAAGGGAGTCTAACTGATAATGGAACTTATCCAAGCTGTGAGGATATAACCTTAAAGGATGAGATTATCTATGTTCCGCCAACTGTAAGCTAGCTGGAACTTAAGATAGAAGTAGAGAGCAAATCTGGCATATCAAAACCTAACAAGAAGTCAATGAGTTTTAAACAAAAACCATCCTCTAAGGTTAAGGGATCAACTTCTAACAGGAACACGTCTATTAAGCCTAAATCATATGCAGTAATCACAACACAAAATGGGAAGTCCATAAGAATAACTCAAATATGGATTTCTAAAGGACTGATTGACCGAGGACCCAAGTGAATGTAGGTACCAAAAGCTGTAAATACATTTTTATGTAGGTGATACAGGGAAGCTGCATGGAGGAAACTTGGAGAACACTCTTTGGAGAACATGCTCCAAAAGATCAACAAGTGGCACACTTGCCACTCCTATGGACTAAGTTTTTTTCTTCCTTAAAAATTATTTTTGGTCTTGTGGACCTCAAATCATTTATTCATTTATTTATTTTAAATATGCATAAATTGAGGGGGAAATTTAATATTTAAAATGTTCAGATAGATGCACGCAGACGAAAGTTTTAATCGGTCCATTAGACGAGCACATCTAAAAGAAAAGCAAGTACTTAGACATATATTTGCTTATGCATTCTGTACTTCCGAGTTGGATAATTGTCTTGGTTTATAACCTACACAGGTTAGACATCTGAGTCTAATAGACGTTTAAACGTGTATAAGACAAGCATAGTTAGACACTCACGTGTAACCAGACACACGTCTAACACGTGTTGTTTAAGAGTAATTAGACGTCCACGTCTATTAGACGTCTAGAAGTCTGTAAGATAAACGTGATTAGACGCCCGTGTCTAATAGAGTCCTGTATCTAATAGACATCCATTCAACATAACACCAGAATGTAGAAGAAAGTTAGATGTCTAACTACGTGTGCAGTTAGACTCTTCATAATCGGATTAATGAGGACATCTATCAATATGCGTTGTCATCCAATCTTTCCCTCCCAAAAATTAAAGCAGTTATTTTCTAAACTCGAATAACTTGAAGACACGTGTCTTTCAATGTTAAGGAAAATAACTAATATACTTTTTAAAAAACAATTAATAATGACTAACTTTGGGAAAAGGCGTCTAACATTAATTGAAGGGTTTTCTTTCTCAAAATGTGACGGTTAAACTTGTAACTTTTTATATTCTATTTAAAGATATTTTGCATGTGTTTTAGATTCTTACGCTTACAATTTTCTCAGAACCCTAAATTTCTCTCTGCCTTCTCCATAAGAAATCTTGTTCATCTTCATCTCCTACTCTCAAAATGGCTGAAAAGAAGCTTATCTCTCTTGCTCACAACACCCTGTAGGTAGACTTTGATTATGTTTACTCTTTCGAACAACAAGATGTTGTTGATATGTTTCGCTCTCTTGAGTTCTCTGGTCTTCGAAAGTATCTTGGTGGTGTGTACGTTTTCTAAGAAAAGGAGGTCCGTGAGTTCTTCAAGACGGTGAATGTGGTCGGAGATTCGATAACGACGATGGTCAATGGAAAGGCTATTTCCTTCGGTGAATCGGTGTATGGTGAGTTCTTTGAACTACCATCAAAGGGTCACACCTTTGACACAACACTTCCAGCCAAAACTATTTCAGAAATGCAGATCGTCTTCTCAAACAAAGGCAGTTCTATCATATTAAACGGGAAGAAGAAGGTCCTGAAGCCGTATTTTATTCTTCTGAACGATATTGTGGCGAAGGCTCTTTAGGGTAGGGCAGGTTCGTTCGACTTGTACAGCCAAGACCGTTTCGATTATATGACGGTTATTTCTAATGTTATGTCATCAACTGGGCATCCAATTTATTTTCAAATCTCTACTAGTTGTTTTTTCAAGGAACAAGAATAGTATGGGATTCTCAGTCCAACTTGGCTGGTTTATGGAGCATCTGATGTTCCTATGGACAAGGGTGACGCTATTAACCATAATCGCATATTCACTAACTTCTCCATGAAGAACACCCTTGCAAAATTGAAGCTCTCGAAGGACATGATTTCTGGCTCATCTAGCCAATAGACGGGTGGCCAATCGGTCACTTGGTCTAATCGCTAAACTACATCCATCCATTCTATGGGGGCTAAAAGAGCCAAATCAGTCATGGAATTTGTGGCTAGAACTAATAGCTAAAAGAGAACTTTGAAGAAAGATTCTGGAACAGTTGACTCCAGAGCAAGATAAGGAATTCCTCCCCTTGTCGCTATTCCAATCTCATCTCTTTCGCCCTCCCCTAGCTCGATGAAGAAGCATGATAGATCTTCTGGACCTGTTGTCGATCAAACGAAGGCATCTAAGGCGTCTAAGGCGTCTAAGAAGTCTAAAAAGGTAATTTCCTCTTCCCCTCTGGCCGTAGTGCCTAGTATTGATGTTCCTGTGTTGGAACAAGCTGATGGACCGACTGTTGTGCCAGTTTGTCCAAATATTGAATGTCTTGACAAGAATTTATCGCATGTCCTTCCTAAATAATCAGTAGCAGCTGAGGCTACTAATAAAGGCAATATTATTGATGAAATGGAGCAGGTAATTGCTCCAACTCCTATAGCCGTTACATCCTCTAAACAAGCTCCCATTTAGCCGAATATTGAGTCACCTATAAATGAAACTGTTGAAGATCAACCCGCCATTAAGGGAAAGGGAGTAGTGTTTGCACTTCCGAAAGAAGTCATTTTGAAGGTTATGTCACCTTACGAAATTATGAGAGTATTTAGGGGTGCTCCTGGCATAACCATTAGAGAACATTTGCCTACTATCAACCCAGCTGTAGTTCCTAGAAAGGGAAAAGGCATTGCTAAAGAAATTCCGGAAAAGGTTTTGGAGGCCAGTTGCATTGTTAATCTTATCTTGGAGCAAGTTGAAGCAAAAGCGGCTGAGAAGATTGAAATCTTCGATACCTGGCTGAATCACAGATTATTCACTCAATTTGATGAAATTATCTCGGAAGGAGAAATTGAGAAAGAACGAAACATTGTTCAAGATGGAGAAGAGAGTCCTGAAATGGGAAAAGACAAATGAGGTCTTTGAAGCCCTCAAAAGAAAGGATTTAGTGGTAGAGAATATCATGGGTCGTGCTCTCTTTCCCATGCTTGAGGCAAGAAAGGCCAACTTCAACATGCTCGACATGGATGCTCTTGTAGAGCAGAATGCATTGAAGCGACTCGACTTAATTATGAACAACTATTGCTCAATAGTCCTTCAACACGTTCACTGCACCGAGTCTTCCGGGTTGAACTTGTTTGATGATATGTCATCTAGTCAAGACGAGCCGATGTAGATCTTTGAAGGTGATCAGATTATTTCCGAAGAAGATGAGAAGGATGATGCCTATCTTATGATCTGGCCAATATTTTATTTGAAAAAAAGTAGTTAATGACCCAACATATTGTTGAATAGAGCCCGGTCTTGGTTCAATCTAGAATCAATTTAGAAGAAGAGGCGGTTGGTGTTGAAGTTATTCAGATGCCTGGCTCCTCTTATTCTTGAAGCAGAAAAATCTCCGTTAGTTGAGGAAGATTCAACAAATTTGGCTGATCAGTCACAAGGATCAGAGGCTAAGGGGGAACCCTTGAAGGAAGAAGATTCCCTTTGCTAAGGGGGAACAATCTGATAAAGATGAGACTTCCTCATATTCAAAAGAATCACATTCAGAAGAAAATCCTATTCCCTCTCCTCTTGTTCATCGTTCATCCCCCATCAAGACACATGCTTACATTGTTGACAACGTTGATGACTTAACTCTTCACTCTGAACTTATTTTAGAACGTATTCATCGGGTATGATCCTACATTTTAAACGAACAGAATTAGTCTTAGGATGCATCAAAGGCTCCCTCTTCCCCTCCTAAAGATAAAGAACTAGAGCGTTCTTTACAAGTAAATGTGCACGTGAGTCCCATTCGCACTACTCCAACTTGTTCCCAAGCTGTATCTTCGGCTGCTCGATCCCCTAAAGAAGCTTCTCCTGGAGGAGCAAACTTTTGTAATTCCATCTTGGATGCTATGAACTCTATGTAGCAGAATATGCTAGACATAATAACGTCTAGATTGACTCTTCTTGAGAAGGGGTCTAATTCAAGTAAATAAGATGTGTCATCCATTCTTGCTACCCAAAGAGAAACGGAGAAAATTCTGAAGCAGAATACATATGAAGTAAACATCTTGAATACTCAACACAAGAAGTTTGAAAGTATTTATTTAATCGACAACCGGAGCATCATGCTCAAACTAAGACTTTCACCCTAGAGCTTCACCAAGATATTACATCAGCAATGGAACTTATTCGGGCAAAAATCATGGAAATGTCAAACGCATTGAATAGAGCAGAAGTTGAGCGACTGGAGCAGGCTCACACAATTGCAAGGGAATTTCAAGCTAGAGAAGAAGCTGAAGCTGAAGCTAATCCTAAGAAGGAAAGAGCTCTTGTTACTACCGAACCTGATAATGTTAAAAAGAGGGAAGGAAGAACAAGAGGAGGGTCAACGTCTACTAGAGGAACTCGATCGAAATCAAAGCGAAAAATTGATGCTGCTATTGGAGATGACGAAGACGGTTGTAGACCAACAAAAGGAGGTTCATGACGTGGAGGCGACAGAGGTGGTGGTAGTGGAGGCCGAGCAGTCTCATTTCCATAACATCCTAAATGTCGAATCAATGCTTGAAGGAGATGCAGATCTAGTGTTGAAAATGAGAAGGACCCTAAATCTTTCTCTTTGTTTTTCGTACTTTAAACTCATGCTTGAATACTTTGGTGAACTACTTTGATTTCAATTTTATTTTGATGGGTGTTTATTCTGCTTTATTAAGGTTGCATAGTTTTAACATCATCAAAAAGGGAAAATTGTTGGGAAAAAATTAGGAACAAAGTAAAGAAAAGAGTTAATTAAGTGAGAAGTAATTAACTTAAAAATAAACAATTGTTATGAAACATTAAACAACGAAATTCAGATGATGTTTAGAACGGAATTTATATGATGTTTAGTTGTAAATAAATCTAAGTTGTCTATTTGGTTTTGTGCAGGTGCATTAGACTATGATAACTTAGACGTGGTCTAAGTAGGCTAATTAGACGAAGTTAGACGTGGTAGTCTAACTCCATTAGTTTGGTCTAATGGGATACGTAGTTAGACGAGGACATCTAACTCCATTAGACTTGGTAGTCTAATGGGATGCGTAGTTAGACGAGGACGTCTAACTCCATTAGACTTGGTGGTCTAATTGGATACGTAGTTAGACGAGGATGTATAACTCTGTTGGGTCAAATCATTTTGACTAACGGAATTTTGATGATGAGTTTGTATAAAACTTGAATAAGAAGGAAATTAAGTCATCTAATTGTTTTTGTGCAGGTGTATAAAAAAACGTGCTAAAGTAGACTAAGTATGAATGAGGTTCATTAAACTTACTAGCTATTAGACGCATTGAGTTAGACGTAGTTAGATGTGCAGTCTAACAGATGCGTAGTTAGACGTGCAGTCTAACAGATACATAGTTAGACGTGTAGTCTAATAGATACGTAGTTAGACGTGCAGTCTAAAAGATAAGTAGTTATACGTGCAATCTAACAGATACGTAGTTAGACGTGCAGTCTAACAGATACGTATTTAGACGTGTAGTCTAACATGCGTAGTTAGATGAGCAGTCTAACAAATATGTAGTTATATGTGCTCTAATAGATACATAGTTAAACGTGCAGTCTAACAGATACGTAGTTAGACGTGCAGCCTAACAGATGCATAGTTACACGTGTAGTCTAACAGATATGTAGTTAGACGTGTAGTCTAATAAATACATAGTTAAACGTGTAGTCTAACAGATACGTAGTTAGACGTGAAATATAATAGATGCGTAGTTAGACGTGTAGTCTAAAATATGCGTAGTTAGACGTGTAGTCTAACAGATGCGTAGTTAGACGTGCAGTCTAACAGATGCGTAGTTAGACGTGTAGTCTAACAGATACGTAGTTAGATGTGCAGTCTAACATAATCGTAATTAGACGTGCAGTCTAACAGATGCGTAGTTAGCCATGCAGTCTAACAGATACGTAGTTAGACATACAATCTAATAGACGTAGTTAGACGTATAGTCTAACAGATACGTAGTTAGACGTATAGTCTTACAGATACGTAGTTAGAGGTGTAGTCTAACAAATGCGTAGTTAGAGGTGTAGTCTAACAGATGCGTAGTTAGACGTGCAGTCTAACAAATGTGTAGTTAGACGTGCAGTCTAACAGATGCATAGTTAGACGTGCAGTCTAACAGATACGTAGTTAGACGTGCAGACTAACAGATACGTAGTTAGACGTGCAGTCTAATAGATACGTAGTTAGACGTGCAGTCTAACAGATGCGTAGTTAGACATGCAGTTTATTAGGCATAGTTATACGTGCAATCTAACATATGAAAGTTAGGCGTGTAGTCTAACTCCTTTAGATTAGTCTGAAGGGACTCTTAGTTAGACGTGTCGTCTAACTCCATTAGACTTGGTGGTCTAATGGATCCTACTATTAGACGGAGGCGTCTAACTTTATTAGACTTGTTAGTCTAATTGGAGCACGTCTAATGCCTTGCTTCAGCAGTTGCTTAAAGCTAAAATCCGTCTACCCATGATCAACTAGTTGTACGCTACTCTTGCTCCACTTATTCGTGCAGATCAGTACGACAACTAGTTATATCCAATGAATTAATGACACGTAAGCAAATATTATTCCCACTACTTGTTTCTTGCACGAAATTCTAGAAGAATATTCGGCGCACTACCAGATTGGTACGGCCACGATCATGGTGCTTAGTTTCTGTTGTAATTGTGTACTATAGAGGCTCTCCAATGGATATTCACCACGTGTTATTGTAGAAGATTCCATCGTTGGTACCTGCTCTCTATTTATGGATCCTCAAGGATAACGGACAAATGGTCGGCCAGACATATGATACGAAAACTTGCTTGCTGAACTTACAATCTCACGAATTGCTTTTTTGCTTTACTGTGTTTGTACATTAAGAGAGAGATATAATCAAAGTATTGTCTTACTCAGTAATATTCTTCAATATATTATAAGTTGAACAGAGTCTGTTCTGTTCAATAGTGAGCTAGCCTTGCAACTGTATTTGATTCTAAGAAAAGTATAGTGAATCCTTTCGTTGGTTGGAAGAAGAGGTGATGTAGGAGAGTTTTTCTCCTAACATCCATAAACATATCTTTGTGTCATTTACATTTTGTCATCTTCTCCTTCATCGGTTCTTAACTTTAAATCTAAGCAAACATTTCCGCACTTGAATCGTTCAAGAGTTTGCAAGGGCTTGTGAAGAATAGAAAGTGATTTAAATCCCTAATAGTATTTCTATCAAACCATTTTTACACGAAGTTGTCATTAATAGCTAGACTCATGTCTCTATTGGTGCTATCGATCCTTTCAATTGGTATTAGAGCCCTGTTTTCTATTCTCAAGCCTTCAAAAACATGAATCATGTCTATCATCAACGAGATCCCTCTCCTTTCGAAAGATAACTGCGACTGTTGGATGATGAGAATGCAAGATCACTTGGCTGCTCTTGATTGTGATATGTAGAGTGTCATTATCGATGTTCTCATAAAAATTGAGAAGCCAAGATGTGAGTGGACAATTGAGGATAAGATGACCAACAATCTGGACAATGTGGCCAAAAATATCCTGTATCAATCGATCATCATGAACATATTCTACGAGATCAAATCTTGTTCCTCTGCTAAAGAAACTTGGGAGAAGTTGATTCAGATCTATGGCCGAAATGTTCAAGCCAAGAAGAACCAGAAATATCAGAAAGTTTCTTGTGTGTTGAAAACAAATCCAAATGGGCCGATAGCGACTCAGAGGATTCTCCTATTGAAAAGGATACTGAAACCGTCACACGCTTGATGACAGACAATCAATCCAAGGTAAATGATATTTCCCCACCAGATTTTACCAACGAAGAGTTAACTATTGCACTCAATGACATGACCATTGAGTACAAGAAGTTATTAGATTCTTTTTATGAAATGAAAATAAAATATGAGACCAATATTCTTTTTTCACGTAAAATTTCTAAATCGAATGCTTTTGAAAAGAAAGTAGTGGAGATCTAATCCGAGAATGAGATGCTCAAAGAACAGATCCAAACTCTCTCTTCTTAAAACAAAAGATTAAACTATGTTATTAGTGCTTGGACAAAGTCTGGAGAAGCTGTCAAATATCATATCAGTCTGTTGAAGCCTGCTAGATCTAAATTCGGTTTAGGATTTGATAGTGATGACCCAAACCAGTCCCACAAAAAGCTAAACTCAGCAACTGACAAGCTTAAGCCAATAAATTTTATCAAAGAGAGTTTAACAGACATTGAATCTGATCCAATTCATGAAGAGGTAGTTTTGAAGAATGAAATAACTTATGTTCCGCCGACTATAAGCTGGCTGAAAAATAAGTTAGGAATAACCAGCAAGTCTGGAAATCTAAAACATGACCCAAAGTCAAGGAGTTTTAAAAGAAAATCATCTTCAAAAACTAAGGGATCAGAGACTAGCAGAAAGGCGTCTTCTATGTAAAAATCATACGCATTAATCACAACACAAAATAGGAAATCCATCAGAATAACTCAAATATGGATTCCTAAGGGACTGATTGACCGAGGACCCAATTGAATGTGGATATCAAACGATTGTAAATATTATTTTGTGTAGGTACATGTGAGTGATGGCCTGGAGGAATCTGTCTGGTATATGGATATTGTTGTTCCAGACATATGACAGGAAATAAACGACTTCTTACTGATATAGCAGATTGCTCTGGACCTAAGATCATTTTTGGTGACAACAAGAAGGGTAAGACCATGGGTAAGGGTAATATTATCCATGGTAATCTAACCATTAATGATGTGTTACTTGTTGACAATCTGTGTTATAACTTGATTAGTATTAGTCAATTATGTGATAATGGTCTATCAGTTCATTTTCAAACTCATGCATGCCTAGTTAAGGATCAACATGGTAATACTTTATTAACTAGAAGTAGAGTAGGAAACTCATATAAAATGAACTAGCAAAATAAAGTATATGATCTTATGTGCATGATTGCCAAGAATGACCATAAATGGTTATGGCATAAAAGGTTAAACCATCTAAATTTTAAAACCATCAACAACATTTGTTCGAATAATTTAGTATTCAGTTTGCCTAAACTACAGTTTTCTAAGGACAAGATATGTTTTGCTTGCCAGTTAGGAAAACAGGGCAGATCATCCTTCAAAAGTAAAGGGAAATCTCAATCCAGCCATTGTTTAGAACTTTCACACATGGACCTGTTTGGTCCAATTCCTGTAAAGAGCCTATGAGGAATGAGATTAACCCCAATTGTTATTGATGATTTCTCACGATTTACAAGGGTAGCATTTTTACAATCAAAGGATAAAATTGCTGAAAACTTGATTAGAATCTTTAAAAGAATTCAGAATTTGAAATCTTTGAATATTGCATGCATTAGAAGTGATCAGGGAACTGAGTTCACAAACAGACACCTTTTCTCTTATCTCGAGGAGTCTGGGATTAGGCACGAGTTGTCTAGTGCCAAAACTCCACAGAAGAATGGAATTATTGAGAGAAGAGTGAGGACTCTAAAAGAAGTAGCGAGATCTATGCTAGTTGAATCAGACGTTCCTTAGAGGTTCTGGGCAGAAGCAATTAACACAGCTTGCTACACACAAAATCGGTCAATAATTAACAAATGTTTTGATAAAACTCCCTATGAACTGTATTACGGAAGAATTCCCACAGTTTCGTACTTTAAAGTATTCGGGTGTAAATGTTTTATCCATAATAATGGAAAGGTTTACTTGACCGCTTTTGATGCTAAAGCAGATGTTAGATTCATGTTGAGATATTCCTTAGTAAGCAAGGCTTATAGAGTATATAACTACATAACTCAAACTGTTGAGGAGTCCCTTCATGTCGTTTTTGATGAGTTTGTTGAGAGTAACTCCATCGATCCCATTGACCTTGCTAACAGATTAGAAGCGACAAGTCTTGAGTCTGTAAGTGAGGATTAAGCTCTAGATAAAAGGATTTTGTTGTCTGATCCTGTGGCTGATTCGGTTGAAATTCAACTAGACATACAAATTCCTATTCAACAGACTGTTGAGAGTTCAGACATCGTGGAGTCACCTATTTAGATGACCAATCCTTTAGGATCTAACTTCAGATGGAACAAGAATCATCCACCGGAATTGATCATTGGAAATCCTAACTCTCCTTGTAGGACAAGACGTCAATTGATGGATGAAATGGCCAACTGTGTTTTTATTTCTCAAATTAAACCCAAGAAAATTGGTGAAGTAGTGGTTGATCCAGATTATATCAATGCTATGCAGGAGGAGTTAAACCAATTTGTGAGAAATAAAGTGTGGCATCTAACTCCTAGACCTACAGTTCAGTCAATCATTGGAACAAGACGGGTCTTTAGAAACAAGCTTAGTGAAGATGGCCTAGTTATTAGAAATAAAGCTTGTTTAGTTGCTCAAGGATACAGACAGGAGGAAGGCATCAACTTTGATGAGTCTTTTGCACCTGTAGAAAGAATTGAGGCAATTAGAATCTTCCTGGCTTATGCATCATTCAAGAAATTTAAAGTCTTTAAAATGGATGTGAAAAGTGCATTTTTAAATGGTAAATTAAATGAAGATGTCTATGTTGAGCAACCACCTGGTTTTATAGATCATACTTTACCAAATCATGTTTTTAAACTTGACAAAGCTTTATATGGTTTGAAACAAGCCCCTAGAGCTTGTGATAGGATCGGCGGCACCAATAGAGACGGGGGTCTGGCTATTGATGACGACTTCGGATAAATAGTTTGATAGAAATTCTATTAGGGATTAATATCTCTTTCTATTCTTCGCAAATCCTTCGAACTCTTGAAACAGATTCAAGTGCGGAATTGTTCGTCGGATTTGAAGCTTTGAACCAATGAAAGATGAATGACAGAAAGTAAAGAACACAAGAAGTTTTTTATGGATGTTTGGAGCTAACTCTCCTACGTCACACCTTCTTCCAACCACCGGAAGGATTCACTATACTTCTTTGAATCAAATACAGTTCACTAATCTAGCTAACTCTCTGTTAAACAAAACAACCTTTGTTCAACTTACAATACTGAAGTTTTCTCACAAAAAAGACAGTATGTAATACAATGTATTCACAGTTAGATGATAAGTGAGATGTTTGATTTCAGGAACTTTCTTGAAAGAAAAATTAATGAAGCAACTCTCTCTGTTTCTTGTATTTTTCAGCCAGTGATTTGTCCGTTGTCTTAGGAAGCAATTTATTCTTGAAAAGCTTCAACGGTCAAATCCTTCTTTTGGACACATGGACACATGTCATCTTTCCGTTGAATGTACTATCCATGAGGTACTGGGTAGTACATCAGAAAAAGATTCTTGAGATCGTGGTAGTACAATTCAGTACATAGAATTTGAATTATGGCATACGTGGCGGTTATTCATTTGTTGAGCTCTACTGTCAGCTGCCTGGAATACTCTGTTGCCAGCTGTTAGGAAGAGCATCTGCCTTCAGATGCCTATCTGATCATCTCGACCGTTCATCTGATTAGATGCAATCAGTCTATTAGACGCCCCCATCTAACATTAGACCCCCACGTCTAACCACACTAGTTAGACTCCACGTCTAACTTTCTCTTTCTAGACTCACACGTCTAACTTTCTCTGCATCTATTAGACTCACACGTCTAATTCCTTGCATCTATTAGACTCACACGTCTAATTCCTTGCATCTATTAGACTCACACATCTAATCTTAGACGTTTTTCATAAAATCGGTCTAACTCTGCGTTGACTTTTCTCGCGCGCGTTGACTTTCAGCTGTGCCTGCAAATTAACAAAACTCTAATTATTAATTCTGCACCTGGTGAGATTCGAACCCAGGTCACCTGTATGACAGGTGGGCATGCTTACCACTACACCACTTAAGATGTTGATATCTAAATATATATTTATATATTTGATATTACTAACAATTATTGAACTTAGTTTTATCCAAAAACTATTTCATCAATCATCAAATCAAAATTGTTAAGTATTTTTAAATCAATTAAAAAATTCAACCCAACAATTTCCCCCTTTTTGATTATTTAAATTAAATTATCAAAACTTGTTGAGTTCATTAAAAAATTCAACCCAACAGCTTGGTATGACACTTTGACTGAATTTCTGTTTGATCATGATTTTGTTATTGGAACTGTTGATAAAATACTGTTTAGATTTACTAAAGATTCTCACATTCTGCTTGTTCAAATATATGTTGATGATATTATATTTGGATCAACTAACCCCAAATTGTAAAAGAAATTTGCCAAACTGATGCAGGACATATTTGAAATGAGCATGATGGGAGAATTAACTTTCTTCCTCGATCTTCAAGTTCGTCAGTTGGAGAAAGGAAACTTGATCAAAGAGTTACTGAAGAAGTTCGGAATGGAGAACTGCTCTGATGCAGCTACTCCAATGAGCTCCACCAGTAATCTGGACAAAGATGATGGTGGTCAAAGTGTAGATATTACATCCTATAGAGGTCTTATCGGATCATTGTTCTATCGTACTACCAGTAAGCCATACATCCAATTTGTTGTTGGTGTCTGTGGAAGATTACAGGCTAATCCTAAACTCTCTCATTATACTACTACTAAACGCATTCTGAAATATTTGAAGGGAACTCAAAATGTGGGACTGTGGTAACCGAAGGATTCTAGTTTCAATTTAACTAGTTACTCAGATGCAGATTATGCAGGGTAAAAAATTGATAGAAAGAGAACTAGTGGAACTTGTCAATTCCTTGGAGATCGTCTTATCTCATGGTTCAGCAAGAAGCAGACATCGGTTGCTACGTCTACAACTGAAGCAGAGTACATTGCTGCTGGTAGTTGTTTTTTTTGGGAAAAACGACTTAGCGTCATTTCATTAAAAATTCCCAAAAACGAAAAAAAAACCACGAGTTTAAGAGATCATTCTAGACATGCCTAGAATGATTTTGAAGTCGTAACATTCTGAATAAAAGATAAAAAGCTAAAAACGTAAATGAATTATTTGTTTACAATGTTTTTAATTCTAGTGAGTTTAAAAACGGTAAATTCCAGTTCCTGCAGATATTCCAGTTCTGCTCCGTGCTTGAAATTCTTCTCCACGTTCCCGCGAGGGCGCTGCAATCTGATACAATATCTTTCCATAACTCGTCAATGCTCTTGTGGGTTCTATCATATACTATTGCATTCCTTTCTTGCCAAATATTATACACCACTGCTCCAAAGTCGCACTTGAACACGCTTGTTGCAAATCTATTTCGCTTCTTTGATTTCATTCCATTCACTCGGGAAACTGATCAGCTCCAGGCTTTTATAGAATCTGTCCCAAAGCTCCGAAGTAATACAGCAGTTCCCGAATAGGTGATCTATGGTTTCTTCATTTCCTATGCATAGAAGACAGCTCGCGTCCGGAATGCTCATATACTTACTGATACGATCACAGGTGCTGAGTCTTTCCCAGAAGGCGAGGCATAGGATGAACTGGTGTCGAGGGATAATCTTCGTTGACCATACAAGAGGAGCCCATTCTACTTTCTGCTCTTTTTCCCGAATTACCTCCCATATTTTCTTCAATACCAGCTTCCCATTGTCCTCAGCTTTCTATTCATGAATATCCGGTCTGTCGTGTAGTTGTATGTTACTTATATGATCAAGTATCCTTTTTCCTTCTTGAATTCTTCTCACGAGCAAGTTCCAATTCCCGTCTTTGATGTCTCTGATTTTCGCTTTTGCGTAGTCCCTTCTGATACGAGTATTTTGAAACTCCTCCTTGTCGATGATAGGCTGGTTTTCAAACCAAGGGTCGTGCCAGAATAGAGTGCATTTCTCGTCTCCTAGTCGGATGTCATAAAGATCTGCAATATCGCTTCTTAGTTTAAGAATTTTTTTCAGAGACAAGCTAATACCTTCGTGAATTTTGCAGGTCTAGATGCTGGTTTCGTGTTTCATAAATCTCATATGCACCCATTTGATCCATAGTGACTCCTGATTGCGCTCCAAAGCCCACAGATGCTTGAAGGTTAGAGCCTTGTTCCACTCGATACAGTTCTTCAAGTCGATGCCTCCCTCGTCCTTCGGTTTGCAGAGAGCGGTCCATTTGACTTTCTTTCCTCCTCTTCCACTACTACCCAGATAAAGTTTCTCATCAGCGTGTCGAGTTCCTTTATTACCTTCTTCGGAATGACCATTTGCTGCGCCCAATAGCCAACTATGCCCATAACCACGGTTTTGATAAGTTCGATCCTCCTTGCATAAGAATGTTTTTTCGCTGCCCAGCCAGATATTGTGTTTTTTACCTTTTCAATCAGCGGCTTGCAGTGTGAGATCTCGATTTGCTTCGCAGTTAACGGAATTCCTAAGTACCTTATGGGAAAGCTGCCTTCCTTGATTCCCATGATGTTGAAGATGTCCTGCTTTGTTTCGTCCTTCACGCCTCCATAAAATGCCACACTTTTGCTTTCATTAATAGTTAAATCTGTTACCTCAGAAAAGAACGTTAGTGCAGCCCTAATAGTTTTAATGGAATCAACGTCTGTGTGCGCTAGAATGAACAAATCGTCAGCAAAGCATAAATGTGTTACCTCCTCTACCTCACAGAATGGGTGAAAGATGTATGGACGATTCTTTCGGAACATCGCAAAGATGCTCTCAAAGATCGCCATGATAGCTATAAAAAGGTAAGAAGAGAGGGAGTCCCCTTGCCTTACCCCGTTTTCACCCTTGAAATAGCCTCTGTGGACTCCATTGACGCTAACAACAAAGTAGGATGATGAAACGCATTGCATAACTCAATCAATAAAAATCATAGGAAAATCAGAAACAACCAGAAAGTCTCGAATGGCTTCCCATCTAACAGAGTTGAAAGCTTTCTTCATATCTATTTTGAAAGCCACTCTCGGGGATATTTTCTTTTTCCCGTAGCCTTTTAATAGGCTCTGCATGAGAAGAATATTATGAGAGATTGTCCTACCAGGGATGAATGCAGATTGATTAAGATTTATTATTTTTCCTATTAGATTTTTAAAATGTTTAGAAATTATTTTTGAAATTATTTTATAAATCACATTGCAGCAGGAAATTGGTCTGAAATCTTGTACTTTCTCAGGTACCGCAGTTTTGGGGATCAAGGTTAGGACCGCTGTATTCCATTGCTTTAACATCTTCCTGTTTTTAAAAAACTCCAGAACCCCACTAGTAACATCTTTACCCACAACCGACCAGTTATCTTTGAAGAACTGTGCATTAAACCCATCAGGACCCGTGCTTTTATTCCCATCAATACTAAACAGAGCTTCTTTAACCTCAACTTTCATGACCACCCTTATCAACTCGCGACTATCTTCTACAGAGATTTTCCTATCAATAATTTGATACAGAAAGATACTTTTATGATGCTTTCTTGTACCCATAAGTTGCTTATAGAAATCGATAGCCAGATCTTGGACACCCTTTTGACCCTGAACATATTCACCATCATCATTCTTCAGCCTGTACACATTGTTTCTCATGTTTCTAGCCTTGCGTTTTCTGTAGAAGAAAGTTGTGTTTTTGTCACCCAACGAAAGCCACCTCTGTCTTGATTTCTGTCTAACAAAATTCTCTTCAAGCAGGCTCAACTTCTTGATGTTTTCAAGCGCATATCTTTCTGTTTCATTGAGTTGTTCATCATTATCATCCCTTAATAACTTTTTATGAACCTCTTCCAGTTCTTCTCTAGCAGCCACAACTCTATTGGAGATATTGATGAACTTCTTCTTGTCAAAGCTTTGGAGATGATTCTTCAGTAGCTTAAGCTTCTCAGAAACCATGTACATGTTGGAACCACTGACATCTGTTGACCATACGCTTTCGAGAATACCCTTGAATTTATTATTATCCATCCAGAAATTGAAAATTTTAAAGGGCCTTTTGAACCTTTCTTCCTTTTCCCAGAACAATTTAATCGGGCAATGATCAAATATACCCGGATTCAAAACATGATGTTGACTTCTCGGAAATTGGTTAATCCAGTTCTCATTTATCAGACATCTGTCAATTCTACTTTTTCTAATTTGCTCATTCTCTCTCGTAGAAGACCAAGTGAAGAAGTTCTCAGAATTGGTAGGCTCCATACAACCCATATCTCTGATGCAGTCATTAAAGTCAATCATATCCCGAGTAATTTCAGATTTTGGGCTACGATCAGATTCGTTTCTGGTTACGTTGTAATCACCGAGGACAGCGCAGGATTTATCAATACCGATCCAGTGTCTAAGACAATTCCAGAGGAGTCTTCTATCAGTGCTTGAGTTGCTACCATAGACAATAGCAATATTAAACACGATTCTTGTGATTCTGTCTTTGACCTCCACCAGGATTACTTGATCATTCGAAAAGAGAGTCCTCACCTCAACAACTTTGTTATCCCAAATAACCCAGATTCTGCTAGTTTTGTCATTTGAGTTGTGAATGATTTCCCGGCTACTATCAATACACAGTTTGTTAACCTTCTGAACGTTCCGACTTTTGACTTTTGTCTCAAGAATACCCATAATAGTGATCTTCTGGTTCTCAATGATCCTCCTGATTTCTTTACATTTTAGAGGGTCATTGAGTCCCCTTATATTTCATGTCACTATATTCATGAATGAATATAAGTGTTGGGTTTCCTTACTTTCCAGACTGTCTTGGACCTCTTCATTAGAGAAATCATAAGCATCAATTGCCTCACTATCCTCAATGGCTACAGTTTGATTACATGGAATACTATTGCCATTGAGTGAGGGTTGCCTCATGTAGATCTCATCTTCTCCTGTGATAGATTTGGTGGCTTCTGGATCCAGGATCTTTTTGCTTTGTCTTCGATTTTCATCTTGTTCTACTTTAGTAGGTCTTTTCTGACTTTAAACCTCTTCACTACTAGATTCATGTTTGTTATCGGTTTTAATTTGCCCTACTTCAGAACTAAGGCTCACTACCTTATTCAAGACCAAATTGTCTTCTTCTGCACTTAATCTTTTGATTTCACAAAGTCCAAGATTTCCCAGTCCATTCTCAAGAGCTTCTTTATTACTTATTCCAAGATTCTCTTGTTCATCATCTCGAAAGGTGGCTCTAAGCCCAAGGATCAGGTCATTTCGAATTTTGATGACATTGTTTTTTCGGTTCTTGCTTGCATTCCTAGAACTATGAAGAGTAGACTCATGACCTATTCGAGTGCCTTCAGATCCAATTTTTCTTGTTATATATGGGCCAAGTATTCCCCGTCCCATAGATCTTTGAATTTCAGAAACTTTGGAACCAGGACATGTAGTTACATCAAGACCAGTTCTTTGATCAGTATTGGGATTAGTTGAGTTAGGACCAACAATAGTATCATCCACATCAATAGGACTTGTGCCAGTATCAGGACCAATATAGCCGGGATCAGTAATGGTTGCACATTTTTCATCAGGACCTGTAGTAGCAAGTCCGGTAGCTTGAGTAGTTTCATGATCAACAAGACCAGGCTTAATATGGTCAATATGGCTAGGAAAAGTAGCGTTATGAGAATCTCTAGGACCGGTGTGTCTATGTCCATCTTTATCAGGACCGATACCCTGACCTGGACTGACATTTTGAATAGGACCTATTCTTGAGAAAATAGAATCCCTAGGATCGGTGCCCTGAACATGACCAATATGATCAACGTTAGTAGGGCCAGCTTGTACCCTTACCCACTTCATTCGTTTTCCTATCTTCTTCTGTACCCTTATCTGTTCTTGCTTTTGGTTTCCCATCTTATCATCCTTAGTACGTTCATTGCTGTTAAGTTCAGACCTGTTCACATTTCTCTCAACCTGGGCCTGGTTAGACTCATTGATATCGCTTACTTGAGTGTTGTTATTGGCCTTCGATTTTAGATTATTATTGACTGGACATTTATTCGTAGCGTGTGTAAAAGTGCTAATCCATATACATCGATTTGGTTTCCATTCGTATTGCACTCCAATATCAAATAAATTTCCTAGTATATCTTTAAGCTCAAGCTTGATTGGTTTCCATTCGTAGCTACTTGGATGGATTTTGACACTAACTCTGGCCACAGATACACGCTCGTAGCCTTTCATTGCTGGGTCAAACATAAGTGGTTTTCCTATATTGCTTGAAATATAGGCCAGGCCCATCGGGTTGCACATGTGTGGTGGAACATTCTTGAGATTCACCCAGATTTGTTCAAGTTCAGGCGGTCTATGATTAGTATTAATCTCCTCGCTCCACTTGTACAACTTGAATCTTTTTCCCCTTATAAAAGTATATTCGCTCTCTATGATCGACTTTATTTCGCTTCCATTTCTGAAGGATAGAAAGTAGAATCAGTGATCATTAATTGTGATCCTCTCTAGACTAGAGGATTCCCACTGACCCATCAACGTTCTTTTAACCTCAGTAAATGGTGCCTTCATGTTGCCCATAAAATGACCAACTATGACAAACTCACATGCCTTGACACATTTTTCTTCAATTTCTGGTGGGAGCTCAAACCGGTGCGGATGATCAAGTGTAATTACCTTTGGTAATAAGGTGTTTATCTGGAATTTTCCCTTTTCTAGATCGCTCATGGCATTTCCATTCCACACCTTTCCTTCTTACCAGGTTTTGTTTGGGTTGCTCATGATTGTGTACACTTTTGTTTTATTACATTTCAAAATTTCCTTCATAGCGCCAACCGTCCACTTGATCACTTCATCATATTGGTCTTTGTTGAAGAGATTCCAATTCTTTAGATAGTGAGTGTTGAACTGAGCATTCAACTGATCAATTCTTTCTTGGGGCATCGTAATCTCTTGTTTATTAATTTAGAAAATAGCTTCTTCATTTGGTTTCTCAGTCCTGCCAAATTTGCTATTTCGTTTTTCCTCATTGACCACGTTGGACCAGCAGTAGGATCCTTGTTATCAGCCTGAGTATTTTCTTTGCCAGGAATCGCAGCAGTAGGAGGAGCTAAGGAGATGACTGTTTCAGGGATGTTATCTTTCCTGACTTGTTTGTTCTTTTTCGGCCCATCTAACCCTTATATTTCCCACAAAACTGTTGCCTTCAATTGTTCCGATCTTCTTTAGAATATCCCCTTTAGTGCTCTTCTCTTGTGTATCAGTTTTCCTCTTTTGAATGCTATCAATTGGAATTTCAGGATCCAGATTAACAAGTTGAGAAAACGCACCCAGGTTCAATATCTCAGGGTTAGCCTCGAGTGTCACAGTTTCCTTGGGATTTACGTCAGCATTCTTCTTAGAACTTGAGTTATCTGCCTTCATGTTTTTCCTTTCTTTAATTTTCGATCCATTCTTACCCTTCTTAGTTGTTTTAGAATTATTCGATCTGGTTTCTTGATCGATCTTTTCAATTTCAGCACTTGTTTTGGAAGAATTATGCCAGTTTGCTTTTGGTTTGATCTTTGTTGCCGATATCTTCTTCATGGACTTATGATATTCGAGGTCGCATATTATTGTTTCATCATAGTCAGTGCTATCGTCTGATTCCAAATCAACATCTATGCTTTGGTTCTTTTGATTCGACCGGTGGCTCATAGCTTTGTTAGTAGATTTATTATCTTGGCGATAAGGACCGATAGAAGGTGGATATGTGATGTCAGGACCGACATTTAAAGAGATAGGACCGACATTAGAAGAGATAGGACCAGCATTAGAAGAGCTAGGACCGGCATTAGAAGAGCTAGGACTGGCATTAGAAGAGCTAGGACCAGCATTTGAAGAGCTATGACCGGCGTTTGAAGAGCTAGGACCGGCATTTGAAGAGCTAGGACCGGCATTTGAAGAGATATGACCAATGCCATGAGTAGTTTTAGTGTGTCCAGGACCGGCGTGTTCAGAATCAATGACTTGAATATTCATGTTATCCACTCTTGTTAGACCCAACGTTTTTGCAACCAAATTATCTTTTTCAGACCCAGCTAAGCGAAAACCGTTGGCTAACCCTATATTAGACCCGGCCAGGCAAAAACCGTTGGCTAACCCCTCATTAGACCCGGCCAAGCGAAAATCGTTGGCTAATTCTTCTAGTTTCATACATTCTTCACCTCTTATACCCTGACTTATATTCTGACCAACTTATTTGTAGCTTCCATGAGATCCATACCCAGACCCAGATTTTCAAACAGATTGTCATTCATGATGTCATCAATCAACGAATCAATATAATTTCCAGCCAAGCTTTCACCATTGGCTATACCAATCAAGTTCAGTTCATCATCCTTTAGATCTGTATTATTAGGCTTTTCTAATTTAGCTGAATTTATTTCCATGAATAGTTTTAACTCAGATCCAATTTCTTGAGTGTTTCCAGATTCTGTTAGACTATGTCCTTTAACAGTTTCAGCTAGATGTGCAGGCTGTTTAGAAGATCCTGCAATTTTAGCCTCAGTTTCAGCTGCCTAGACGCATTTAGTGCCTTCTGTCCAACCTTTTTCAAGCCTAGTACATAGTCTGCATATCTGACTTTCCATTTGATCCTTAGCAGGACAGGTAGACTTGGCATTCTGATCATTAATGGAACCCGAGACTTTTAGATTTGCAAGATTTCCCATTGCAGAACAAGACTCTGAAATTATATCCTTTTTTGGACCTAATGGACTTTGAGCAGCTGATATCTCCAACCCTGTAGAGGCAATTTCAAAATGACCTATTTTGCCCATTTTAGCATCCTCTTTAGCAGGACCGGTAAAATTTGTTTTTTGATCTTTCTCTGCACCTGAATTACCCAAACTGTCTGTTTTCCTGCTTCTGAAACTGACACCGACCTTGTAATATTCTTTGAACCTATTAATTCTCGATTAACAGTCTTATTCAGCTCTGTCATACTTACCTCAATAGGAACACCAGTACCAACTTCAGTAGGATCATTCAAAACAGACATAAATCTCAGGATAATGTTTTCACCCGATTTAGAAACAGACCCCAATTTTAAGCTTTCAATAGGACCCAATAAACCTGTACAATTTATGTCATTTTCCTGCATTACCTTAGAGCCTTTTTGACAGATTATCTCCAATATTGAGACCGAATCTTCAGCACAAGCGACCCGATTGTCATCAATTTCAGCAAGACAAGATTTCGAATCCAATTTCCCAACAGAATGACCGGTCAGGTCTAGGGTACCAACCAGCGACTCTAACGGTCCATTATGTGCAGCAAGTCCAGTAACAACAGAATTTTCTGGAATTAAAGTCCTATCATTTCTATATGCAGTACTGTCTTTTCCTATCAATTCAATCCTATCATTTCTATTATGAACATGCATATTGTTACAGTATGAATCCTCAATAGAACTATTCTCATGTAATGCATCGGCATGTGGAAAAGAACTCATACCTGATGATGTATTTGGTATAGAATCAATAGGCGCATCTTCTCCGTTGTTTAGGACTTCATCCATGATTTCTAGCTTCTGCTTCTTGGGATTGTTAAGAGACCTGCGAGTTCGTCTATCAGACCTAGCCTTGCTGCTTGTCGACGGCCCCTTCAGCACCTTCTTAGGATCATCAGGGCGGACTTGAAGGACGCCCTTGCCCGAGTAACTACACTAGACGGGCGCGTACCAGTCATTGGAAATATCAAGCACAAACTGCCTAATCTTTAAAGGAGCCACAAAGGTTGGAATTCTGCAGCAAAGGGTGGGCGCAAACAGCACGATTGGAAACCAATCGCACCGGAACAGGGGCTTGATAATAATTGCTCAAACAAGAAAGGGTTTAAGCAATTTTGGAACGGTCTGTAGCTACGAAAGCTTCCTCCAGACCGAACACTTGATTCAAACGGCGAGAAAGAAGTTCAATGGAGACCTACCCGCGCTTCGCCGTATGGTTTGATGTCCCGACCGAAGTCCGAACTAACCTGTAAACGAAAAGTGAGAAGAGGAGGGCGACCGACGCCGATTCGACGTCAAGTCTCTACAGAAGGGGGTTTGACGAAAAGCTCCGGTCAACGGTAAGAGAAGATGACCGCGACCATTCCTTGCACAACAGAACACGTTCCAGAGGGCGCACGATAATCGATCGAAGGTGCTGGAGGATGGAGGCCGACTTCCGATGTAGAAGCGCGGTCGCGGCAAGAATCCGTGTCGTTTGTGTTGTTCGTGCCGATCGTGCCGAATGTGCCGCACCTGCCGATTGTGCTGATTGTGCCGAAAACGACCTAAATATCCGATCTAGAAACTATAATCGTGATTTCTCCCGATTCCTCCGTTCAAATTGAAATTCCTTTGGTCAGATTGTAGGGGGAAAGAGACGCACCTGCTGGAGAAATTTGAGATCATTCCGACGTCAAAAGCTCTGGCGGCGTTGATGTGCCGGACGTGCCCGATGTGAGAAAAAAAATCTCCAGAGAAAATTTCTCTCTCTAGGTGCTGTTATATATTGCTGGTAGTTATTGTTCTCAGCTCTTGTGGGTTCAACAACAGCTTAGGGATTATGGGATTGAGGCTGAAGAATCTCCATATTTCTACGACAACACAAGTTCTATCGCAATCACCTATAATCCAGATCTGCACTCTCGGATAATGCACATTGAAATCAGACATCATTTCATCCGAGAGCATGTCAATCAGAAGCATATTCGTCTTGAATACATCCCAATAGATCAACAAACTACAGACAACTTCACAAAGCCTTTACCCGAGACTAAGTTTTCTCATTATAGAAATATTTTAGGACTTGTTGATCTTGATTGATTTTATTATGTGCATAACTACTTAGACGTATGTTTGCTCAAGCAATTTTTATCTTCTTTTGGGGATTCATGTCTTGGTCAATTAACCTGTGCGGTTAGACGTATGCGTCTAATAGACGTTAGACTTCTATAAGACAAGAGCAATTGGAAGCAAGCGTCTAACCGAACACACGTCTAAGACGTGGTGTTTATGCGAAATTAGACGTTCTAAGTCTAATAGACTTGTGATCGTCTATAAGACAAGGGTGATTAGACGTTAACATCTAGTAGACGTATTTCCCAATTAGAAGTGAAGAATGTGGAAAGTAGTTTAAACATCTAACTATTTGTGTACTTAAACTTTTCATCTTCTGGCTAGTGGGACAGATGTCCTCTATCACTGTATCTATCTATGTACTTTTTCCGCCAAAATAAACTAGTCACTTCTCAAATAGATTGAAGATAGTGTCTCTTAATGTTTAAAGAGTGACTAAAATTTCTGATAACTTTCCTCTATACGTCTAACATTAATAGTGCATTTTCATGATTAATATTAATTGATAGTTGTGTCCCTTGGGAATAGGTTTCTGAAACTTTTGACGGTTGGTATAATCATTAAATTTAAAAGTCACACGTTAGCTCTCTTGTATTTAATGAATGGTGTCACTCAAATGGTTGAGTACCCATGAATCCTTGATTCTCTCTCTAGAATTCGAATCGCCAAGATCCTGTGTTCATCTTGCTAAAATGACTCCTATCTCTCTGTAATCTCTGTAATAGATTTCAAATCTGTTTCAACTCTAATGATTTTAGAAATGGTTCAAATGTTTGAATCCTTGAAAGCCTCTAGGCTTAAGAAATTTCTTCGTCCTCACTACATCTTTCACGAACAAGCAGTTCATGAATTCTTTGAAACCGCTGGATTTTACCACAACCAATACATTCGTGCAAATGTACTTGGAAAGAATATTTATTTCTCTGAAGAAACATTCGGCATGTTCTTCAGACTTACCACCGAAGGGATCCATGAGTTTCCTTCTTCTTCCAATGAAATTCTGTCTGAAATGATGCTCGTCTTCTTAGATCAAGTCTTCGAAGGGCAACACTTTCCGGTTGAGCCTCACGGAAAGAGTAACTGTCTGAAGGTTGAGTTTGCCCTACTCAACAACATCATCTCCAAATCCATTCTTGCGAAGGACTCTTCCTACATCTATTGTACGAAATTCTTTGAAATAATGGTGGCAATCATTCGAAATTCCTCTTCAACAATCTGGTTAAAATGATTTTCTCTCGAAAGAAGATCTTCGGATACAATGCTCCCCTTTGCGCATTCCTTTGTTGTCTCCTTACTAAACCTGGTCATGGGTTTCAGGCCAATCCATCTAAAGTCTTGAATGGTCCAAGGGTTCTCGACTATGTTCTTCGGGTGGGTAGGCTTAGGTCAAAGAAATGAATCTGGGAAACCTATAACTCGGCTTTAACCTTAGCTCTAGAATCGGTCGTAGATTCCCTTCCTAAATAATGTTAAAAAAGGGGAAAAGAAAAGAAAAAAGATTAGCATTAGACTTAGGGGAAAAGGAAAATCTTTTGATGTTTTTAGGAAGAAAAACATGTTGATGTTTTTGAAATGTGTTTCTGTATTTTTAAAAAATGTTCCTGACGTTTCAATTTATGCTTCTATGTGCTACGAAATATGAACAGTTTATTGCCATCTACTGCATTATCGAATATTCTAATCTTTTAATTATGCAAAGTTTTAACATCATCATCAAAAAGGGGGAAATTGTTGGATCAAATTATTTTGACTGAGGGTCAAATCATTTTGACTAACGGAATTTTGATGAAGATTTTGTATAAAACTTGAATAAGAAGGAAATTAAGCCAACTAATTTATTTTGTGCAAGTGTATCAAAAAACGTGCTAAATTAAACTAAGTCTGAATGGGGTTCATTAGACTTACTAGCTATTAGACGCATTGATTTAAACGTAGTTAGACGTACAGTCTAACAAATACGTAGTTAGACGTGTAGTCTAACAGATACGTAGTTAGACGTGCAGTCTAAAAGATACGTAGTTAGACGTGCAGTCTAACAGATACGTAGTTAGACGTGCAGTCTAACATATGCGTAGTTAGATGTGCAGTCTAACAAATACGTAGTTAGACGTGCAGTCTAATAGGCCTAGTTAAACGTGCAGTCTAAAAAATACGTAGTTAGACGTGCAATCTAACAGATACATAGTTAGACATGCAATATAATAGATACGTAGTTAGACGTGTTGTCTAATAGATGCATAGTTAGACGTGCAGTCTAACAGATACGTAGTTAGACGTGCAGTCTAACAGATACGTAGTTAGACGTGTAGTCTAACAGATACGTAGTTAGACATGCAGTCTAACAAATACGTATTTGGACGTGCAGTTTAACGGATACGTAGTTAGATGTGCAGTCTAACAGATACGTAGATAGATGTGCAGTCTAACAGATTCGTAGTTAGACGTGCATTCTAATAGATACGTAGTTAGACATACAGTCTAACAGATACGTAGTTAGACGTGTAGTCTAATAGATGCGTGGTTAGACGTGCAGTCTAACAAATGCGTGGTTAGACGTGCAGTCTAACAGATACGTGGTTAGACGTGCAGTCTAACAGATACATAGTTAGACGTGAAGTTTAACATATACATAGTTAGACGTGCAGTCTAATATTTATAGTTAGATGTGCAATCTAACAGATACGTAGTTAGACGTGCAGTCTAATAGATACGTACTTAGACGTACAGTCTAACAGATACGTAGTTAGACGTGCAGTCTAACATATGCGTAGTTAGACGTACAGACTAATAGATGTGTAGTTAGACGTGCAGTCTAACAGATGCGTAGTTAGATGTGCAGTCTAACAGATGCGTAGTTAGACGTGCAGTCTAATAGACGTAGTTAGACGTGCAGTCTAACAGGTAAAGTTAGACGTGCAGTCTAACAGTTGAAGGTTAGATGTGTAGTTTAACTCCTTCAGATTAGTCTCAAGGGACTCTTAGTTAGATGTGTCGTCTAACTCTATTAGACTCGGTGGTCTAATGGATTCTGCTATTAGACGGAGGCGTCTAACTTCATTAGACTTGTCAGTCTAATTGGAGCACGTCTAATGCCTTGCTTCAGCAGTTGCTTGAAGCTAGAATACGTCTACCCACGATTACCTAGTTGTACACTACTCATGCTCCACTTATTCGTGCAGATCAGTACGACAACCAATTATATTCAATGAATCAATGCCACGTAAGTAATATTCTTCCTACTACTTGTTTCTTGTAGGAAAATCCTAGAAGAATATTCGGCACACTAACAGATAGGTACGGCCACGATCATGGTGCTTAGTGTCTGTTGTACCTGTGTACTATGGAGACTCTCCAATGGATATTCGCCATGTGTCATTATAGAAGATTCGACCGTTGGTACCTACTCTCTATTTAAGGATCCTCAAGGACAGCGGACGAATGGTCGGCCAGACACTTGATACGAAAACTTGCTTGTTAAACTTACAATCTCACGAATTGCTTTCTTGTTTTACTGTGTTTGTACATCAAGAGAGAGATAGAATCAAAGTATTGTCTAGCTGATTGATACTCTTCAATATACTGTAAGTTGAATAGAGTTTGTTCTGTTCAACAGTGAGCTAGGCTTGCAAATGTATTTTATTCTAAGAAAAGTATAGTGAATCCTTCTAGATGTTGGAAGAAGGGGTGACGTAGGAGAGTTTTGCTCCGAACATCCATTAACTTCTCTTTGTGTCATTTATATTTTGTCATCTTCTCCTTCATCGGTTCTTATTTTCAACCTTAGCAAATGTTTATGCACTTGAATCGTTCAAGAGTTTGCAAGGGTTTGTGAAGAATAGAAAGTGATTTAAATCCCTAACAGGATTTCTATCAAACTGTTTTTGCACGAAGTTGTCATCAATAGCTAGACCCCTGTCTCTATTGGTGTCACTGATCCTTTCAAACTCCATTAGACTTGGTGGTCTAATGGGATGCGTAGTTAGACAAGGACGTCTAACTCCATTAGACTTGGTATAATGGGATACGTAGTTAGACGAGGATGTCTAACTCCATTAGAGTTGGTGGTCTAATGGGATGCGTAGTTAGACGAGGACGTCTAACTCCATTAGACTTGGTGGTCTAATGGGATGCATAGTTAGACGAGGACGTCTATTTCCATTAGACTTATTGGTTTAATAGGATACGTAGTTAGACGAGGACATCTAACTCCATTAGACTTGGTGGTCTAATGGGATGTGTAGTTAGATGATTACGTCTTACTCCATTAGACTTGGTCTAATGGGATGCGTTGTTAGATGATGACGTCTAAATCTATTACACTTGGTCTAATGGGATGCGCATTTAGATGAGGAAGTCTAACTCCCTTAGACTTTGTTGGGTCAAATTATTTCGACTAAGTGTTGAAATAGTTTGACTATTGGAATTTTGATGATAAAATGATGAATGGATTATATATGCGTCTAATTGTCTTTGATGCAGGTGTATCGAAGTCATATTTATCAGATTTCAGAAGACTTGGTTCTAATGAGGCTCATTAGACCGATTTGGTATTAGATACATGGTGTTAGACGTGCAGTCTAACTGGAGAAATTAGACGTGCAGTCTAACTCATGGAGTTAGACGTGTAGTATAATGAATCCGTAATTAGACGTGCAGTCTAATTGAATCGTAATTAGACGTGCAGTGTATCACATGGAGTTAGATGTGCAGTCTAATGGACGCGTAATTAGACGTGCAGTCTAACTCGTGGAATTAGACGTACAGTCTAATGAATTCAGAATTAGACGTACAGTCTAACTCGTGGAGTTAAACGTGTAGTCTAATGGATCATTAATTAGACGTGCAGTCTAACTCGTAGAGTTAGACGTGCAGTTTAATGAATATGTAATTAGACATGCTCATGGAGTTAGACGAGCAGTCTAATGGAATCGTAATTAGACGTGCAGTCTAACTCATGGAGTTAGATGTGCAGTTTAATGGACTCGTAATTAGATGTGCAGTCTAACTCGTGGAGTTAGACGTGCAGTCTAATGGACCCGTAATTAGACTTATAGTCTAACTCGTGGAGTTAGACGTGCAAGTCAAACAGATTGTGAAAGTTAGACGTGTAGTCTAATTCCTTAAGACTAGTCTGAAGTGGAACAGTAATTAGGCGTGCAGTCTAACTCATGGAGTTAGACGTGTAGTCTAATAGAAAGAGAAAGTTAGACGTGCAGTCTAACTGGTGAAGGTTAGACATGCAGTCTAACTCCTTCAGATTAGTCTGAAGTGATTGTAATTAGACGTGAAGTCTAATCCCATTAGACCAGGTGGTCTAATGGATTTTGTTATTAGACAGGGACGTTTGATTTCATTAGACGAGGTCGTCTAATTGAAATACGTCTAATGCTTTACTTAAGCAGTTGCTTGAAGCTAGCACCCCCTACCCACGTGCTACAGCTGTACGCTACTCCTGCTCCACTTTCTAGTGAAGATCAGTACGACAGCCCGATGCAACCAATCAACAAATGACATGTAAGCGAATATCCTTCCCACTACTTGTTTTGCAGGTAAATCTCTGAAGAATATTCGGCGCACTACCTGTTGTGTACGGCCACGATCCTTGTATTCAGAGTCTGTTGTGTACTATGGAGGCGTTCCAATGGAAGAGTGCCACGTATCATTATGAATATTCGATCGTTGGTACCTGCTCATATTTAAAGATTCTTAAGGACAACGGAAGAAGCGCGACAACTCGAGCATTCAATTTATCATTCGCATTCTGAGAAGAATCCCTGAAATCAAGCTTTCGAATATTCATACTGTGAACTGCTTTCTTGAGTATACTGTGTGTTGATCAAGAGAGAGTTAGAATCAAAAGCATTCATTAGCTGAGTGATATTCGTCATTGTATAAGTTGAAGAGACTGTGTTCTGTTCAATAGTGAGTTAAGCGTGTGCAAACTGTATTTGATTCAAATCATATTATAGAGAATCCTTCCGGTGGTTGGAAGAAGGGGTGACGTAGGAGAGTTTGTTTTGAACATCCATAAACAAACTGTTGTGTTGTTCATTTCTGTCATCTTCTCATTCTTCATCTTAAGCTTCAAACCTAAGTAAACATTTCGCACTTGATTCTGTTTCAAGTGTTTACAAGGGTTTGCGTAGAATAGAATGTGAATTAAATCCCTAACAAGATTTCTTTCAAACCGCTTTTTTCAAAAGCCTTCATCAATCGCTAGACCCCTGTCTCTATTGATTAAGCTGATCCTATCAGACTTAGTCTAATGGAGCACGTCTAATGCCTTGCTTCAGCAGCCGTCTGACCACGATCCATACGTCTAACCACGATCCGCTTGTTGTCTACTACTCTTGCTCCACTCACTTGTATGCAGTCTGACAAGCTAGTTAATTGTATCAAATGAATGAACGCCACGTACGCAAATGTCCTTCCAACGGTTTGTCCAGTTCAAGATAATATTAGGAGGATATTCGGCGCACTACTAGTTCGGTACGGCCACGATCCATTTGCTTAGAGTTTGCTAATTTATGATATTATGGGAGGCCTTCCAATGGACACTTGCCACGTGTCCATGAAGAAGATTCGACCGTTGGTGTCCTTCTACTACAAATAGATGCTCAAGGACAATGGACGAATCACTTGTTACTCATATCACTTGCTTACAATCTTGCTAGTTTATTGAATTCACAAGCTTACTCTTGCTCTTACCGATTTCTATCATTCTTCAAGTTCAAGAGAGAAAGATTCACTTACTGTCTAGCTGTGAGAATATTGTTGAGAATATTGTAAGTTGAACAGAGGTTGTTCTGTTTAACAGAGAGTTAGCTTGATTAGTAATCTGTATCTGATTCAAAATATTTAGTAGATATCCTTCCGGTTGTGGAAGTAGGAGTGACGTAGGTGAGTTTGCTCCGAACATCTAAAAACATCTCCCTGTGTTCTTTACTTTCTGTCATTCATCTTCCATAGGTTCAAAGCTTCAAATCCGATGAACACTTCCGGACTTGAAACCGTTTTAAGAATTCGAAGTATTTGTGAAGAATAGAAATATATATTAATCATTCACATAATTATTATCGAATTGTTTATCATAAGTTTTTATCAATAGTCAGACCCTAGTCTCTATTGTTAGCACCGATCCTAACACCATTCTTTACATGCATCATTAGTTTTATGATTTAATTTTTAAGCCCAAAGAGGTTTTCTCTTTCATTATACAACCTTTCATATTCCTTCATTTTCCCCTATTTTCCTACTACATTTTATTCAGAATTTTTAACAGTAATTGATTCCTTACCTTGCTGCATTCTTGTTTTTCCGGGATAATTTGTTTAGGAATCCTATCAATTTCCTTTTCAGTTGTCTCCCTCAAATCTTTCATCACAATTTTTTTGACTACCTTATTCTTATTGTTTTTCTTTATTCACATTTTAATGAAGAAAGAACACAACAACAAAGTAGAGCAATAACAAAAAAGGGTACACAAGAAACCCTAACTATTACAAAATAGGGTAAACTAGAAACCCTAACCTTCCAACCAAAATTTATAGATGAATGACCGACCTAGTTATTAGAGTCCATACCGTGTCGTTCGTACCGATTGTGTCGATCGTGTGCATGTTCTTGATTTGACAAACGACCCTAAGCGACTAGCAACCGTGACCACAACAAGCGAATCCTCGCCCTTGATACCATGTCGATCGTGTCATTCTTTCCTTTGTTTCGTTCGTGTCGATCGTGTTTTAGTGTGACGCACCAAAGTAATTCTTTATCATCTCATTAAAGACAACAATTATCTCATCTCATTTTGTTGAGTTTTCTAGAGGACATAAATGAAGATTGTGGGTGATCTTCATAGTAGGAGAAAAGCGTATTAGAAAGGTTGATTGAATTCTTCATTTTTGTTCTTCATTTTCCTTCCACCAGTCGAGGTGTCCAATTATCTTGAAACATGATTGTGCCCATTTTTCTTGTAGTTAATACAATATAAATCTATAGAAGTAAACCCTCTGTTTCCTTCTTTTCTAGCAAATTGTCTTCCTCCTCCTTTACTCCTGTTATTATTTCCAATGTTTTGCTCTATATATTGTTCAAAATTGTCTTTCATAAACATAGAAAAATTCGCAGTTTCATTGTTCCTGCGAGATTGAACTTCTCTTTGTCTTTCAATAATAAGTAACATAACATATACTTGATTAATACTTGACTTAGGATCCATAAGAAAGATGTGTTGCCTCGCATGGTCGTAATATTCATTCAAACCCATAAAGAACTAAGTAAGTTCATTTTTCATGTCCAATTGTATAGTTAGTTTTGTCATTCTGCAACAACAATCAGTTCTTGGGTCGCAATCTAAACTTGCTAATAATTCTAAGACTAATAGTTTATCCCACAGTTTCTTGATGTTGGAAAAATAGTTTTCAAGTGTAAGACTACCTTGTCGTTGATTGTTTATCGCCTTTTGGAGTTGGAATGCTTGCTTATCATTAATTTCTTGATATTGTAATTTGATATCAACCCACAAATCAAGTGTTGTAATAGTTTGTGACTAGTTGGTCTTTATCTCTTCTAAAACTGCATTAAGGATCCATGATCGAACTAAGCATACCACTTTTTTCCATCGATCAAACTTAGTTGCTTATGTTGGATAAATACATGACACATCTACTAACCTTAATTTATGTTTTACTTCTAAGGATAAACAATACAACTACTCCAACTGATATAGTTAATTTTAATGAATATTGTCGTGCATATGATATTCCTGGATTATCTGAGTTTTGAATAGTAAAAATATTGTTATCGTACAGTTTTTTATTGACCATTGTTTTGTTGTGTTAAACTCCTTCTTCTCTCAAAGAACTTGTTGAAGAAGTCAACGAAGATATCAAAGATTTACTATCACTTTCTTTTCTATATCTTCTGATTTTCCTGAATTCTCACCATCTTCTTGCACTGATAGCATATAAGCTTGAGAGAAACGAACTTAGATTTGAAAATTAGATCTTGTACACTGAGAAGGGGTAGCTCTTACAATGTTGTGTGCTAATTTAATTAAGATAAAAAGAATTATAGTCATTATATTATTTTAATGTTTACAATTTGTCATTTTATAATAAAATAATTAATCTAAGAGTGTATAATTTTTATTCTTGTAAAATGTTTTTGAGAAGTTAATGTGACGGTATATAAATAATTATTTTAGCGGGTTATGAAATATTCCAAATGAATTATAAACAAAGACTTTGTATAATTTACTGAGGAAATAATTTCTAAGACATTGTATGAATTGATTAGTATTGTTGGATGTTATATTTGTTTTAATTTGTTTTATTATGATTTTTGTTTAACATATAAAATGATGTGTTTAAAGAAAATATGAGTCAAACTTTAATTTACACTTACTTTAAATCAATTATACCTCAACACTAATTCATCATTTGGCTGACATTCAGAAAAATATTGGCGATAAGAGACGTAATTAAGAAGTATATAAATATTTCAGACGTCATTTGCCCAATTTGCACAATAAAAGAGGAAAGTATTGACTATCTGTTTGGGGAGTGTGTGTTTGTATCCAACTTGTGGATCAATTTTGCTCAGAATATTAATAGTATTAACTTTTCAGGTACATGGAACGAAATCATAGAGCTTGTAAAGAAAAAGAATAAGGGCGAAAACTTCTATGTGAATATTTTCAAATGCTTCTTTGGAGCCCTAGTCTACAATATCCGGAGAGAATAAAATACAAGAATTCATATCACAAATAAAAGAACGGAAGGAAAAGTTTGGGATAATATTATTTCTGATGGCAACGCTCTCATGCATACATGGAGGGGAATTCGGATTAATGAAGACAGTTGGAAGCTCAGTCAAAGGTGGAATATTCCCTATAAAATCATTATAAGGAAATGAAGGTTCAAATAGTTCTTGTTTTATGACTTATTTGTAATTCAATTGTTTATTGTTCTGTTTGTTCTGTAATTCAGTTGTTTGAAACACAATTAGTAAAAAAAAGAGCATTATTAATCTCTAAAATTGACACTCATGTATAACACCATACATTATCTTTCAATGATGCACATTAATCCTCTCCATTCTCAATTCCACAATATATATTATCTTCAAAATGACATTCTTAAACATTTGATTTCCTCACCACTCTCAATTCCCACCATACATTATCTTTTAAGGATGACGTTCTTCAACATTCGATTATGCCTTTTGGCATGATTTTAGGCCTTGAATAACCCACTATGAACGAACCTTGTAGTCTTCAACGATACATTCTTAAATATTTGACTACGCCTTCCGACATGATATTAACCTCTAACTCACCCTTCATGGATGAACATTGCAGTCTTCAAAAATACATTCAACTAAGCCTTTCAACATTATCTTAGGTCTCTAAACACCCTCCATGGATGAACCCCTCACTATTCTCAATTCCCACCATACATTATCTTCAAGGATGACATTCTTAAAAGTTCAATTACACACATTTTGGCATTATTTTAGGCCATAATTCACCCTCCATGGACGAATCTTGTTGTCTTAAAGGATACATCCTTAAACATTCAACTACACCTTTTGACATGATCTTAGACTCTGACTCGCCCTTCATGGATGAACCCCTCACCATTCCCCTTCACCAATACCCCTCACTATTCTCCCTCACCATTATTAATTCCCACCATATATTATCTTCAAGGATGACACTCTTAAACATTTGATTATGCCTTTTGACATACATTTGACTATGACTTTAGGCATTATCTTAGACCTTGACTCGTCCTCCGTGGATGAATCTCTTACCATTCTCAGTTCCCACCATACATTATCTTCAAGGATGATATTCTTAAATGTTTGATTACGCATTTTATTTTAGACCCTAACTCACCCTTAGTGGACGAATATTGTTGTCTTCAAGGATATATTTTTAAACATTTGTTTACACCTTTCGACATTATATAGGCCATAACTCACCCTCCGTGGATGAACCCTTAAATTTTAACACTAACATTTGTGTTAATTAGGTCAATATTCTCTCTTTTGTTTGATTACGCCTTTTAGCATAATTTTAGGCTTTAACTCACTCTTTGTGGTCGAACCTTATGGTTTTTAAGGATACATTCATTAATATCTAACTATGCTTTTCGGCATGATCTAATTCACTCTCCGTTGAAGAACCCCTCGGTCTTAAAGGATACATTCGAACATTCGATTATGCCTTTTGGAATAATTTTAGGCCTTGACTCACCCTCTGTTGATGAACCCTTATGTTTTCACACCAATTTTTGAGTTACTTAAACCAACATTCTCACATTCTCGCTTACGCTTTATCTATCGTTGATAGCGTAAATATGTTAAAAAAATTAAGTAAGTTAATTTTAAACCGGCCAGAAAACTTAATTAATCTCAATTTCCATGTGCAGGTACAGATCAAAGTCGCATTAGACCGGTTGAAGCACGTACCACAGTAATCCGACTCCAAATGATCAAGTCATGATCAAGAGGAACCGACTTTCATATTCTAACCGAACCGGCCAGCAATAACATTCCAATCCAGACGGCTCATATTTACGAAAAGATCAATGGGAAACTTTGAATAATGATGAAACCGAGAAGATGACGTAACATGACGAAATAGAGATTTCTCAGAAATATACAAGAAGATAAGATCCGGATCAGAAGAATGCCATAAAAACAATGATGATCTGATTATCCAAGATCCGAAGCAAAATCTGAATCAGGCGGCCGGAGCGTGCATGTTTTCCATGTGTCCAAAATGCAAGTCGCTCACGTCATCAGAACCTGACCGGTGCACGCATGTTTGCCAAGTACTAAAAAGATTAAACGTGCACGCAACATCTTTGAATCAGCGTGGCTTCAAATGACCAATCCAACGGAGAGAGAAAAAGATGACCGTTAGGATATCCTTCACTATAAAAGGAAGACGAAGGGTCTTCATTAAACACGGTTCTGAATCTTATAAGAGAAAGAATTGAACATCCAACAGTAAAAGGAAATCTCACTTCGACTCTAAATAGTAGTTGAAATTCTTGAAAGCGTTGTTGTTATATTGAGTTATTGTATTACATTAGAGTGAGTGGTTTAACCGACGAGTAGTGATTAAGGCTCGTTCGACATTGTGTGAGCGTAGTAACATTCAAGTTAGTGAAAATCCTTCTCATTATTTGAGAAGAAGGGATGACGTAGGAGAGTTTGATCCGAACATCCATAAAAAATCTCGTCTTGTGTTATTTTCTTTATTTCCGGCTTACTCACTCTAAACCGATCTATCACTTACTCCAAACCGAACCGGTCCATTTCTCCTTTCTAACCGACTCCTCATAAACCTCATCCAAATCAAACGTTGTGTGTTGCTTTAAGCTGAAATAGAAATTTCCTCCCTTGAACCCGGTTCAAGAGTCTATGACAGCTTGTGAAGTGTTAAGAAATGGTTTTAGTCTCTAACCGGACTATCACCAACTAGTGTGTGTATTGTGTTGTTGTAAGCATTCACCGTTAAGAAATGGTATCAGAGCGAGGTTCTTAACACTCAAGCAACCGAAGAAGATGGGAAGCATGACTCATAGTGATAAGTCCCCGATGCTAAACAGTGAAGCGTTTAGCAGCTAAAGAAACAGATGTATCTACATCTAATTACGCTGGATGATGAGATGAGCAGAATTCTAAAGGAAGGACCGATAAGGATCAACAAGGAGATAGATGCATGGACGGCTGAAGATCGAAGAAGAAGTAACCTGGACAACCATTGCATGAGACACATCTACAAAGCTATAGACGTCAACACACTCAACAAAATCTCAGATTGTCAAAATGCAAAGGAAGCCTGAGAAACGATCATTCAGGTTCATGAAGGAAATGAAAGAACAAAAGAAAACAAAATCTTGGTGGCAACTTAAAAATATGAGAACATCAGAATGAAACCGAGAGAAAATATGAAAGAATTCAGTAACCGGTTCACCAATGTGGTCAACGAATTACAAACACTCGGAAAGAGATATGACAACCGGGAGATTATCATAAAAGCCTTAAGATCTTTGTCGAGCACATGAGATATCAAGACCATGGTGATGAGGGAGTTAAGAAATCTCGGGCAGATAAAGCTACACGACGTGTTTGAGGACCTGAAAGCATACGAGTTCGAGATAAAGTCTCGGATCGAAGACGAAGCATCAACGTCAACCGCAACCAAAGCTCTAGTTACATCGGTAGAACCAGCTGTCAATGTATCAACCGCTCCAGCTCCCGTAAAAAATGTTGACCAGATCAGGGAAGACGTGATGGCGATGCTAGCACAGAAATTCGGACAACAATTTAAATTATAATTATGCTGATAAATCTAATAAAAGATGTTATAACTGTGACGGTTTTAGTCATTTCAGGTCGGAATCCAGAAAACTAATGAGAGACGACCGAAAACTGGGAAACAACTATCAAAACAACAACTATCAAGGAAATAACTATCAAGGTAACAACTACCAAGGAAACGACTACCGAAGGAATGACAATCAAAGAAATGACTACCGAAGGAATGACAACCAGCAAACCGATGAAGGAAAAGAAATTCAAAAGGCATTCATCGCATCCGACGGTGGAAGCGACTGGGCATACTCCGACAACAAAAATGATGAAGAAAGAGTCACATGTTTCATGGCAAATGAAGAAGAGGTATTTGATTTCTCTTCTGATGAATTTACTAAAGAAGATTTAGTTACTGCACTCAATAAAATGGTCGTTGAGTTCAGAAACTTATCTGCTTATATACCGACCCGGTCAGAACATGAAACCGGAGAGTCAAGTGGCACCGCTGGTGAGCCATGCGAAACCACGGTATATGAACCGGCTGGACTATCCTTAAAAAAAGAGGAGACAGTTCAACCGGTAACCGAAGAAAATTAACGAACAAAATACATTACGGCTGCTTGGGAAAGATCCCGTGAAGCCGTAAACTAGATGTGCAAATATAACAGACATTCTAAATGTAAATTTGGTATTGGATACAAAGATAACAAATCGGTCAACCAAAACAACTCTAATGGGATGAAATTCACAAAAGATAATATTCCTTTCGTAAAATTTGTCAAGAGCTCATCAACCAACATTGAGGCAAAAACTGTCCTAAAACCGGAACTAAAATATGTAAGTCCAACCGATTCGGAGAAATGGTTTCATCTTGAGAGAAGGAAAGCCAACCAGTCAGGAGACAAACAAACCAAAACACGTTCACCCAAAACTAATCAAAAATCACCAACACAACGACACAAGGCACTCTTAGGCTAACAACAAGAGGTTAAGCCGAACATTATTAGAACTATTACCAGAAAAGTGATATGACTTATCAAAGTCTGGGTCCCAAAGGGACTAATCAACCACGGATCCAACTGAATGTGGGTACCTGAAAGGTGTAAATATTTATTTTTTGTAGGTTAGGAGAAGCAACCGGCTAAGAAACTCGAAATGGTATCTGGACAGCGGATGTTCAAGACACATGACCGGCAACAGCGGATTGCTAACCGACATCACTCAAAAAACCGGAACAATAATCACATTTGGTGACAACTTAAAAGGTAGAGCCGTGGGCAAGGGTAAGATTGTCCATGGTAACATGTCTATAAATAATGTACTGTTAGTAGAGAACTTGCATTTCAACCTGTTAAGCATTAGTCAAATGTGTGATATAGGATATACGGTTGAATTTCATAAAAATGAATGCTTAGTTAAAAATCATCAAGGTGATACATTACTAACTAGAAACCGGATAGGAAACATTTACAAAGTTGATTAGAAAACTAAGATTGAAAACCACGTATGCATGATAGCTGGAAATGATCCAAACTGGCTCTGGCACAAACGGCTAAACCATCTGAACTTTAAAACAATCAATTTCATATGCTCTAAGGAATTAGTTCATGGTTTTCCAAACGTCAAGTTTTCAAAAGACAAAGTATGTGTTGCATGTCAAATGGGTAAACAAATAAAATCATCTTTCAAAAGCAAGGGAAATTACCAATCCGAACGATGTTTAAAACTTTTGCATATGGATTTGTTTGGTCCGGTTAGGGTAACAAGTCTAGGCGGCATGCAATATACTATGGTAGTAGTTGATGATTATTCTAAATTTACTTGGGTAACATTTCTAGCTTCTAAAGGTCAAGTTACACAGAACCTGATTAAACTGATTTTAAAGATACAAAATGAAAAGTCTATTCGAGTAAACAAAATCAGGAGTGATAGAGGAACCGAATTTACAAACAGTAATTTAACCACTTTTCTTGACGATTCTGGTATTAGGCTCAATTTGTCTAGTGCCAGAACTATTCAACAAAACGGCCTGCTGAGAGAAGAAACCGAATTCTCAAGAAAGCCGCAAGGTTAATGATCGATTCGGGTGTTGCTCAAAAATTTTGGGCTAAGTCTATCAACACTACTTGTTATACTCAAAACCGGTCCCTAGTCACTAAAAGATTTTCCAAAACTCCTTTTGAAATATACTATGATAACATCCGGTATTTTAGGATCTTTGGTAGTAAATGTTATGTTCACAACAACGGCAAAACTTATTTGACCGCATTTGATGCTAAATCCGATGAAAGAATAATGTTGGGATATTCAGCCGTAAGTAAAGCATATAGAGTCTATAACACTAGAACTTTAACGGTTGAAGAAACATCTCATGTTGTTTTTGATGAATCGGTTGAATGAAATACTACATTACCCTTCGACCTTCACAACAGAATGGAAAATTTCAATATTTATTCTGATGATGAAGATGAGGTTCCGGCTTACAGACGATTTGTCAATGATCAAGTGGTTGATGCTGAACCTCAGCCTGATCAAGCTGCTTTACCGCAGAAAGTTGACTCTTCAGTTTCAACTGAAGAAATCGGTTGGCCTGACTCTGTTCAGCCTACCGATTAGTCTAACCTTGATCAGCCAACCGAACGCTTGGAAGACACGTCCTGGATAAACCTTAGAAAGAATAAAAATCATCCTCTTGAACTAGTAATATGTAACATCTCATCACCCGTCCGAACTAGGCGACATAATTTGGACCACTATGAAAACTCAGTTTTCATATCACAAAATGAGCCGAAAAAGGTGGATGAAGCTTTGCTAGATCCCGATTGGATTTTAGCAATGCAAAAGGAATTAAACGAGTTTGAGAGAAATAAAGTCTGGTACTTAGTCCCTAAACCGAAATATAAATCGGTCATAGGAACAAGATGGGTATTCAGAAATAAACTCAATGAAGACGGTTTAGTTACGAGGAACTAGGCCCGGCTAGTGGCTCAAGGTTACAAACAGGAAGAAGGCATTGATTTCGAAGAATCATTTGCTCATGTGGCTAGACTTGAGGCCATTAGAATATTCTTAGCATTTGCGGCTTTCAAAAATTTCAAAGTTTTTCAAATGGATGTTAAAAGTACTTTTCTAAATGGTAAAATAAATGAAGAGGTGTTGTTGATCAACCTCCAGGTTTTAAAAATTCAGAGCACATGAATTATGTTTACCAGCTAAACAAAGCCCTTTATGGTCTGAAACAGGCTCCAAGAGCCTGGTACGATACATTAACCGAATTTTTATTTGCTCACAAGTTTACAATAGGTTCGGTTGATAAAACCCTCTTCAAATTTGAAAAAAGGAACACGTATTACTTGTTCAAATTTATGTTGATGATATCATTTTCGGATCAACCGATCCAAAATTATGTGATAAATTTTCAAAAATGATGACTGACATATTTCAAATGAGTATGATGGGAGAACTGAGTTTCTTCCTAGGTCTTCAGGTTAAGAAGATCGAAATCGGAACTTTTATAAGCCATCCAAAATACACAGCTGAACTATTGAAGAAATTTGGAATGGACACATGTGCCGAGGCGGCTACACCAATGAGTTCATCCGTAAATCTAGACAAAGATGAGGATGGACAAGTAGTTGACATTACAACATATCGAGGAATTATCGGTTCACTATTTTACCTAACAGTCAGCCGACCGGACATCTTGTTCGCGGTCGGAGTATGCGGAAGATTTCAAGTCAATCCAAAGCAATCACATTATACCGCGGCTAAAAGGATTCTAAAATATTTGAAAGGAACTCAAGATGTGGGACTTTGGTACCCAAAAGACTCGAGCATTAATCTAATAAGTTACTCTGATGCAAACTATGCAGGCTGCAAAATCGATCGAAAGAGTACAAGTGGGACTTGCCATTTTCTGGGAGACCGGCTTGTCTCATGGAATAGCAAAAAGCAAACCTCAGTTGCAACATCAACCGCAGAGGCAAAGTACCTAGCAGCCGGAAGCTGCTATGCACAACTCCTCTGGATCCAACAGCAACTAAGGCACTTCGGCGTGACCGCTGAAGAGTCGCCAATATTTTGTGACAACAAAAGCGCAATAGCAATCACATATAATTCGGTGTTACACTCAAGAACAAAGCATATTGACATAAGACATCATTTCATCCGGGAGCATGTGCAACAGAAACTCATTCGGTTGGAATATGTCTCAACCGAACAGCAAGTGGCTGATATCTTCACCAAACCACTACAGGAAGCTAAGTTCTCTTATTTCAGAAATATTTTAGGACTTACTGATAGCAAGCAACTCATGCCATAAACATCATTGCATGCTTTCAAACTTAGATCATCATGAAAAACCGGGGTATGTGTTCAAGGAGAAGCTTTTGCTTATCAAACCGTACCTCAATAGGAAATTAAACATTCAAGGATGTTAACCGGAAAGAAGTCTCTGGTTATTCAATACATATTCACATTACCAAATCACATGTATATATATTGAGCGGTTCAAATGACTTGGTAAAATAGATAGTTTTAATCCAAAGCTGAACAAATGTCGATTCGTTTCGATATTTCTTCACACCGGAATAAACTATTTCGATAAAACAAGTCATGGAAAACCAATCAATAAAATACATCATGGTTTTGGTAAATTGAAATTTTCCGGATAACTTGGGACGGCTGACCGCGTTTCCATGCACATCTTGAAAATGGAACCTATAAAACATAAAAACAGTCTACCTCAATCGAGATGATGACACGTGTCCATCATCAAGAGAGGAAGACTAACATTTTGTCCATATATTTATTTTTATCATGAAAATATTTAGTCATCATTACTTTTGCATTGGAACTAAACATTGTACATTTTAACAAGTTAACTTCCTATTAATTATCCAATGACATCACTAAGTACGCTTATACCCCTAGCCTAGCTGAACCCTTGGCTATATAAACTACCCTTCATATCTCAAAACATCTCACAAGATCACTATCAACAAAACACTTGAGCTAAACTTATCACAAGAACATGAACTCCTCTCCTTTCTCTAAATAGATCCTTCTAGCCGATTTCAACTCGATCTACCAATATGAAGACCACGGCATTAAGGAAATTTTTCTGGCCCTTGAAAGAACCGGGCTAAGAAAGTTCTTGGAGAATCGCTTCATCATCGACTACTTGGTAGTCGATGAATTCTTTGAAACCGCTAAAGAAGTGCACTGGGACATCATCCTGGCGCAAGTCTATAGCCAATCCTTTCTTTTCAACGAGACAGATTTCACTGAATACTGCGGTTTACCCACTAAAGGGGTAACTGATCTCAAATAATCTCCGGTGACCATTGAAAAATGAGTGACCTATTCTCAAGCTCTAACATCCCGGTTAAAACCTGGGGTGCAAAGAGCCAACACTCTCACAAGTACCAGATTCTTAGCGAGATTTTGGGGAAAATGGTGTTGGGTAGGGAAAAGAGCTACTTCTATACCCAACAAATGTTTGAAATGATGATCACTATCACGGTTGGCACTCCGGTCAACTGGTTCTGGATCATCTTCAGCAATCTGAAGAAGATGATCACCTCAAACAAAACCGGCTACGCTCCTCAGCTGAGCGGTTTTTGTGCAAGTCTCGACATCCACTCCGGACCATTTGTCACTCTCAGCCCGAAGAATGTGTTAACGAAGAAGAGACTCCAAGAGATGGTCGACCGATGGGAAAAGGCAACGGCTAAGAAGTCCTCAACTGTTGGATCATCCAACGTGTAATATTTTTCTGTCTTTTCTTTTACCAAACCGATAACTTTGTTGTACTACCGGTTCGGTACATCCATTAATGAAAATCTTTTCTTTCCTATTCTAGCCAAACCTTAAGAAAATAAAAACAATAAATACTCTAAAATATTCTACATCAAACAATCTCAAATCAACCTTGGAAACAGAAATATTCATTTCCCAAAAGGCGTGTCTAATTCGGATAAACTAGACAGCCTACAAAGCACATTTCCCAAACAGATTATTCTCTTGAAAATGCATCAAGTATTTATGACTATACATGAACGGTCTGATTTTTCAAAATATTCTCATTAAATGCCCATCAACCGCCTGCACTATATAAAGACATCATCCTTCCTCAAACAAATCACACTTCAGAAATATCTTTCTCTCTCTATAGTTTGAATCTTCAACTTCATCTCTCCAACTTTAAATTTGTTCTTCAAAATGAATGTTGAACTTCGAAACACCATCATTGTCGATTTTGATGATGTTCTGAACTCCAGATTTGAAGGAGTTCTTGTTCAACCTCTATTCATATCTGGTTTGCAAAGATTTCTTGAAGGATCGGACACCATCCTCTAAGAGGATGTGTACGAGTTCTTCAACAACGAATACGTAAGGGACAATGGCAGCATCGACACCATCATTGACGGTTCATTACATCGGCTCACTGAGGAGTCATTCGCCAACTTCTTCGACCTACCATCCGAAGACTTTTCGGATTTTCCAACCCCCACTTTCCAGCAAAAGATGAGTACTCATGCATCTTCTTCGGCTCCATTTATCCGGTTGAAGATCACGGTCTGAAAGATGATCTCGCCCCTCATTTCCAATTTCTTTAAGATTTGGTCCAGCGGTCCATTTTGGGCCGAATGGAAAATCAAAACTATTCTCGGGAGGTGTTCGACCTCATGATTTCAATAATCAGACTCTCGCCCATAAACTGGGCCTCTTACATTTTCAATAACCTGAAGAAGCTCGTTAAAGCTCTAAGAGGAAGAATCGTCTTTGCTCCTCAAATAAGCCGATACATGCGTGCTAACTTTTCCAACCTTGGACCAGAAGTCCCGATAGGACCGGCCAACACTCTAACCGACCACATGATTGAAAGATGGATCGGAAGAATCGAGAACCGGACCGGAAACACCGTGGAAGAATGGACCGAGAGAATGAGAGAAGGAGACTACTATGATTTCTAAATTTTTATTGTTTCCGGTTATTTCAGTCATTTTGTTGTACGACCGAGTAACCATCTATGTCATCATTCCTCCGGTTTAATTTATAAAATCTTCATTTTTCGTTCTTCCGGCTTACTACCCAACTTCATTTCCGGTTTGACAAAATTTCAAACTCAATATCATCTCTCCGGTTTACCTAAACTTCGGTTAAACTTTAAAATCTTCTTGTTAAACAAAACTTTCGGTTAGAGCAATCAAATTCAAACATTAAACATTCGGCTAAACTTCAAATTAAACCGCCAACAGTTTACCGCCCCTAGATTACCGCCCATATTAACCTCCATTATTTACCGCCAAAAGTTACTACAGTAACTTTTGGAGGGAAATTTAGCGCCAAAACCAAGAATGAAGCGATTGTTCGATTCCTTAACCGTCAAGTAACCGTCCACCTATATAAATCAGAAAGCACTCATTATTCAACCATACTTTCTCTCTCTAAAATTCTTCAAAGTTCTGTGCATCCATTTCTCTCAAGATCTTCATCTTCTTCCTCAAGCCAGATCATCATGGGATTAGATAACGCACTTTTCAACTACATCCTGCAGGTTGATTTCAAGGATATCGAGGAACACGGAACGAACGAGTACAAAGTTGTGATCCAATCTTTGAAGGAATCTGGGCTGGAGACGTATTTATATGGTATGTTCGTCCTCCACCAGGAAGAAGTCGAGGAGTTCTTCAGCACGGCGATCCTGACAAAAAGAACCATTTCTGCCACCGTGTGCGGCACGGCTTTTGACATCACCGAAGAAGTATTCTCTGAAGCTCTCGGTTTGCCTAACACCGGGAGAGATTTCCGAACAAGTATGCCGGAAGCCGAATTCGAAGCAATCCGAATGGTACTCTCGAAAGATGCAGCGGATCTTGTGACTCACTCTAGTCGGAAGCTCAAGCTAAAACCGGAATTCAAATGACTGATGGATATCATTTCCAAATCCCTTCAAGGAAAAGGAGGCAATTTTGACAACATGACCCGTCTCAAGTTGGAGATGATGATGGGTATTGTCCGCGGTGACAAGATTGACTGGGGAAGTGTTCTCTTCGAGCAACTCTGCGAGGTAGTTGTTAAAACAAACGGTCGGGTGCAAGCCTATGCCATACCGATCGAGAAGATTATGCGTTTTCTGCAAGTTGGAATCAGCGAAGGTACACCTCTCTCCAACTCAAAAATAATGAACGCTGAAAATGTGAGTACCAGGACTGTTAAACCGGCCAAGCCGAGAGCTCTGAGGGCCAAAGTCTCAAAGGAAGTTGAACCGGCTGCTCCAGTTGATGAAGGTTCCAAAGAAGCCGAACTGAAAGGTAAGGCCAAACAAGCTGAGGCCCCACAGAAAAAGGGAAGAGTAAAAAGCGTGGCCAAGAAAACCGGTCAAAAACCAGCAAACCAATCTCAAGATTCATAGAGAACTCTATCTTCAGGACAATCTCCTCGGTTATTCGCTGCTCCACCCCACACCTATAAGAATTGACGTTCCGGTTCAGGTTTCCTCTACCTCTCTTCCGAGTAAAGGGACGGATCCAGCCGGACCGGTTCCATCTTCAAGGCAAACCGAATCTTCGGGGAGCCAAGTTGTTCTATCCAAACTGAAGAAGAAACTGACTAAAGAGGTTAATACTCATTCTAAACACTCTAAGTCCCCCTCCAAAAATGTTAATGTTGTGATAGAGGATATCGGGCTGAGAACCTCGGAAGCAATAGAGAACGTGGTTCAGGACGTCAATCGTGCTAATGAAGACGATGCGACGAGTACTCTTAAGGAATCTGATCAGGTCGGAGCAACCGATCAGACCATAATCAACCCGGCCGAAGAAACGGCCAACACTGAAACTTTTATTCCTCCGGTGTGAAAGGGTAACGATGAAGAAAGACAGCTATCTAGTTCGGTTGGGGAAAAATCTAACCCAACCGAATCCAACCCAAAATCAGCCCAAGAGGGGTCATCCAATCAATCCATCACACTTGAAGGTCCAACTCAGGTTTCGAAAGGTAAACAAGTTTTGATCGAAGATCCTCCGGTGCAAGGAGGAAATGAGTCGCAACGAAATTCAACCGGTCCTATTCAACCTAAAATCATACAGGACTTTGAGGATCCGATTTCGGAAGAAGAAGAAGAAGTCATGTTTCAACAACTTGTCGGTGATATGCATTAGGAAGCCGAAGGAATAGTCAGCCCCTTTCATTTTTGGTGCAGAATCAGAAGTGAAACCAAGCTATCTCACATGCTTCCCGATCTCACAAGAAACAAATATTGGTCGGAGCTATTACAGTTAGAGCATGAAGCCTTCGATCTTGCAGGCACCGATATTATCCCAGCGGCCTTGGTTAGATCGGATCTGGTCAATGAATATTCTAAGTTGAAAGCAGTAACCGCAGCCTTGATTGAGGCGAGTGAAAAAGAGCCGAACCAGATGGAAGTAAAGATGATTGGACGGTTCAAGAAAGTGCGACAAGACATCATCAGCAACATCAAACGGCTAAAGGCAGAATGGAAAGAAAAATTCCAAGATCATATTCTGCATCCCGAAGAATTTCAAAGTAAACCGATTTTTGAAATCGGTGAAACTTCCAAACTGATAGGGGACCGACTAGAGGGATCTCAGCCGCAAGAAAATGAGAACGGAGACAACCGGCCTAAATTTCCAAGTAAGTCCTCTTCTCATGCTAACCGAAAGGAACTCTTCTCAACCGGTCAAGAGCGGGGTGTGTCAGTTCATTCCCACCCAGCTAATCAGAGACAAGGAATCGAACGTATTAAGGGTATTATTACTAATACTGTCACCACCTCCATCAATGAATATCACACGGTCACGGAATCCAGAATCTCCTCCCTCCAAGCTGAACTGATTGAGACGGTTAAAACGTTAGTTCAAACGTCAGTTGAAAGGTCAGTTGAAACGGCAACCGCCCCGCTCCATGAAATGATGCAAATTATGGCAGCTCAGATTAAGGAGCTGACTAAACGGAAAGCGACAAGCAATCAAGATCAGATCCGAATGGATGCTGAAGCAGCTCTTCGAATCCAAGCCAAAGAAGAAAATCAGGAGCGCTTGAGAAAAGAGACAGAAGCCAAGGACTTCGAGTTAGCCAAGGAACTCGATGAGGAAGAGCATGCCAAATAACCAGAAACCGTACCGATTCCAGTCCAGCACTAAATGGTAACAAGTCGTAAGGGCAAAAGAAAGCAAATCTCGAACTTGTTAAAACAGGTCGAACAAATTGGTCTCCAAGGCGCACAACCGGTTGGTCAATCCGAAGAACCTCTCGATGAAGAAGAAGAGGAAGATACTAAACATTTACAGACAAGGAAGAAGAAAGCCGCTACATCCTCATCCTCTGTATCCACAAGTCAGGGACCATTAACCATTCCCCAACCTCGATCATCTAGACCAGCAGGTGGCCTCTTTCGATTCAACCAACGTCCTCCCGGAAGAACAAGTCTCTTAGATGGCTGGTGCATGGATGCGGACAGAAGAGAAAGAGAATGGAAAGAGCAGGAGGCAAAGCGGAAAGACAACGAAAAGGGAGGACCATCCGACCCCTAGTTCATTTTACTTTATCATTAACGCTTATGAACCTATCAACTTTAATTGTCATTTACTTTATCCCGGTCTATGAACTTAGATCTTTTTGAAAAATCTTAAGAAACTTCAATTATCAATTGCATTTTTGAAAAGTAACTTGTTTTAAAATTTTCTTTGAAAAGTATCAAAAAGGGAGAAATTGATAGAAATTTTTTTCAAAAACTGGCCAAAATTAAGTTCTCTTAAAATCGGCCACACATTACAAGTTTTGAATATTTATTCTAAATAATCAAAAATAGAGAAATTGTAAAAAAATTAAGTAGATTAATTTTAAAACCGGCCACACACTACAATTTTTGAATATTTATTCTAAATAATCAAAAAGGGAGAAATTATTAGAAAAATTAAGTAAGTTAATTTTAAATCGGCCAGATAACATAATTAATCTCAATTTCCATGTGCAGGTACAGATCAAAGCCGCATCAGACCGGCTGAAGCACATACCGCAGTAATCCGACTCCAAATGATCAAGTCATGATCAAGAGGAACCGGCTTTAATATTCTAACCGAACCAGTCAGCAATAACCTTCCAATCCAGTCGGCTCATATTTACGAAAAGATCAACGGGAAACTTTGAAAAATGATGAAACCGAGAAGATGACGTAACATGACGAAATAGAGATTTCTCAGAAATATACAAGAAGATAAGATCCGGATCAGAAGCATGCCATAAAATCAATGATGATCTGATTATCCAAGATCCGAAGCAAAATCTGAATCAGGCGGCCGGAGCGTGCATGTTTTCCATGTGTCCAAAATGCAAGCCGCTCACGTCATCAGAACCTGACCGGTGCACGCATGTTTGCCAAGTGTTAAAAAAATTAAACGTGCACGCAACATCTCTGAACCGACGTGGCTTCAGATGACCAATCCAACGGAGAGAGAAAAAGATGACCATTAGGATATCCTTCACTGTAAAAGGAATACGAAGGGTCTTCATTAAACGCGGTTCTTAATCTTATAAGAGAAAGAATTGAACATTCAACAGTAAAAGGAAATCTCACGCGCGACTCTAAATAGTAGTTGAAATTCTTGAAAGCGTTGTTGTTATATTGAGTTATTGTATTACATCAGAGTGAGTGGTGTAACCAACGAGTAGTGATTAAGGCTCGTTCGGCATTATGTGAGTGTAGTAACATTCAAGTTAGTGAAAATCCTTCTCATCATCTGAGAAGAAGGGGTGACGTAGGAGAGTTTGCTCTGAACATCCATCAAAAATCTTGTCTTGTGTTATTTTCTTTATTTCCGGCTTACTCACTCTAAATCGATCTATCACTTACTCCAAACCGAACCGGTCCATTTCTCCTTTCTAACTGACTCCTCATAAACCTCATTCAAATCAAACGTTGTGTGTTGCTTCAAGCTGAAATAGACATTTCCGCCCTTGAACCCGGTTCAAGAGTCTGTGACAACTTGTGCAGGGTTAAGAAATGGTTTTAGTCTCTAACCGGACTATCATCAACTAGTGTGTGTATTGTGTTGTTGTAAGCGTTCACCCTTAAGAAACCGGAACCCCAGTCCTCCAAGGGCGATCCCGATCCTAACAAAGTACTTCCCATTTATACTATAATACATTATCTTTCAAGATAAATTCACACCCACATACATTATTGTAAACCCCCATGATCTATGTCACGTTTCATAGCTTAGCACGTATCAAGAGACACATGGCAATATTGAGGGATTACCACGAAGAGGCTCGAGGTTCGATGCGTTTTAATATTAGTTTGCGTGCAAGACATCTTTTAAAATGAAATATTTAGTTTTTTTTTAAATTAAAATACTTGGAATAGTAAGAAAATTAATTCTATAAAAATAATTAACCCTTTGTTTAAATTTTAAATAATCTGGGAGGCTAAGTAACAATTTAACCTGAACCCGATTTAAATTAATTAAACATAATCAATTTAAAGCATATATATTTGAAAATTAGAGTCGCCAAGAGATTTTATGCAAATCAATAAAATGATACGTGTACAAACGTATTTATACTAAAGTTTCTGAAAAATGTAGTTCGTTGTATGTTTACGCTCGGGAAAATGTTTTCACGCTATGTCCTCCACGCCCGTCTAAGGACGGTTTTCGAAAATTATTCTAAAATAAACAATGTTTGACTTTTATAAATCCAATTATAATATTCATTACCTTTAATTAGTAGTTTAGGGATCCTAATTAAGGATGAACTTTAAATAATTGTACAAAATTATTTAAAAGGGGTGTGTACCTATTGCGCTGGTGTTCAAATTTAACAAACCTGAATATATCGGAAGAAAATTATAGAATTTAACAATAAATTTCAAACGGGGCATTATCCAAAACATTGGTTTAGGAAATATCCCGAAAATATAAAAATATTATTTTCTGACCTTTCAGGATTACTTGAAAATGGGTTCAGGTTCCAAAATTACAAAACTAATTTTGGATTTAGAAAAGTGGAACCAAAAAGGCCATAGGACTAGAGCCCTATGGATTGGGTTCGTTTTGTCCGATCTAGGCTCGGTCGGGTTCATTCAAGACTAGTGTGGTCTGGACCATGGCTCGGTCGCAAACTCGGGTTTATCAGTCGAATACCGGGGAGGCTCGGTCCCGTGTCAAGTCTATCAGTCTAGGTGCTCGGTCCTAGGGTTGGGTAACTATCGGTCCTAGGTCTAAGGTTATGTTTACCAGTCTAAGGCTAAGTGAGGGTTCGGTCATAGGGTTATGTTTATTAGTCCTATTCCATGGTCCTAGGGTTCGAAAACTCGGTCCTAGCCCTCGGTTATAGGGGTTAGAAAACTCGGTCTTAGTCCTCGGTCCTAGTTGAAGAACATCGGTCCTGGTCCTCGGTCTTAACTAAAGAACATCGGTCCTGGGATCCTCGGTCTTAGGTTTTGACTTGTGGTTCGTTTTCTCGGTCCTAATTTCAAACTCAGGGTTCGTTTTCTCGTTCCTAAGCTAAAACCTTAGGACCTAGTGTTCTTATTTCCTAGCGTCCTACGTTCCGTTGGGCGGTCAACAGCTTGACTAACGGGGTTAGTCAATCCCGTTAGTTGATCTAGTGTGGGCGGTTGCGTGTTAAATCCGTTGTAGCGGGGGTCTGGCGCATTATGGGTTGTTGTATTAGATCTGGGCACTCAACTGATGGTCTAGATATCTATTGCAAAGATTCAACAAAATTTTATTTATATTTAAAAGTTAATTAAAAATCGATTTTTAAACCCTTTTAAATCCATTTGTTCACCAAATATTTCACAAAAAAATATTTTTGAAATCACAATAACAATTATGATAATATTTTATTTTATTTTTGATATTTTTGGTAATTTTATGGTATTTTATTTAATTGCCTTAAGTCATAACTTAAACATAATTCATGATTAAATAACAATTAAATATTTTTAACCTCTTCTTTGGTCTAATTTGGGTAAAGTAAATACAACATTTTATCCTCAAATAATTTTTTGGAATTTTGAAAATTTTCCTTAATTAGGGCGTCGTGATGAGGAAGACGATCGGAGCCAAAAATGGCATCTTTTTGATGGCGTCCTAGCATTTCGTTTTGTCGCCGTGGTGTTTGAGAGGTCCGTTAGCATTTCAGTTAACAGTTATTTCCTAATCGGCTACGATATGGATGCGCGTCTCCTCGGCTAGGATGGGCTACGCGGAAGCGCCTTGAGCGTTGGATGATAATATAATGCTAATCCAGCGCGCGTGGTTGTTGTTGCAATTCTTTCCTCTATTTTCGGCTACACCCGATTACAGATTTATTTTAATATTAAAATTTTAAGGGTTTATTTAAAATTTATCGGCTACACCCGATCACTCTTTTGGCATTAATTTTGATCTTTTCAAATACACAAAATATTAAAATAAACATGGAAACTATTTTATCAATTTATTTATTTATTTTTTAATGATTTAAATAAATAATTCTTTTAGATGAAATGGATACAATAATTTATCAAAATTATTTATTTATTTTTAAATTATTTTGAGACATTATGGGTATAACATTTATCCCAAATAATTTTATTTATTATTTTGGCCTTAACCTTTAATTAATTTGATTAATTAGTACACAATAATTAATCATAATAAATTATTTTAAATAGGTTTTTGATAATGTGGTTAATTATTTTTATATTATTTATTTAAAAATAATTTAAAATAATTATTTTAATATTATAAATTGAAGTGTAAATTTTTAGTGTTTATATTTATATATTTTTATATATATATATATATATATATATATATATAATAAAAATAATTAAATTTCCTATCTTAATTTTTTTTAATATAATTTATCAATTTATTAATAAAAATAATTTATCTTTTCATTTATTTCCAATATAGAATATATATATATATATATATATATATATATATATATATATATATATATATTTCTAATTAAAAAATCTCTTTACTAATTTATTTAATAATATATATAATAATTATATATTTATTTATTTATTTTTATATATAAATATTTTTATGTATAATATAATATATATAAATAATAAGAAGAGACAATATTTATATAAAATTAACTATAGTTATTTTTTTCATAACATTTTTTTTATCGATAATATAAATATATTGTCCTTCATCATTAATTTTATATAAACATTTTCTTTTCTCTTTTTTCATTGTATTGTATGTATAGATAAATATAAACTTAACCTATAAGATATCATGTTAAATTTAAAATATAAAGTTTTATTAGTTTAGTTACTTAAATTGTTATATTTGTTTTTGTTAGATTGCAATTTCAAAATAAATTTATAGTATTTTAAATTTTATTTTTAATAGTTTCAAGTTTATGAACGTGGGCCACGATCCGACCCTATTATCCATTGTGTCTCACATATATATCAGAAATAACCATATCTCATTTCGACAATCCGACTACTTTAAATTTAAGTATTATTATTATTATATATATATATAGATAAGTGTATAATAGTTTTTCTATATTGTTCACCTATAAATTTTAAATATTATCAAATCATTTCAAATATTAAGTATTTAAAATTTAATTAATTTTGTTTTGTTAATTTAATTTTTTTTATTTCTTGATATTTAATTCATTATGTGCAGAGAATTCAATGTCCAATGTCCAATATCCAATATCCATATCTTAATTTTCAAATTTAAAACTGCGGACCTATAACTTAAGAAAATAATGAATCAAATATAATCATTTGAAACATAGAATATTACATAGGTAAAAACAAATACCAAAAAAATAAGTTATATAAAATCATAATAGATCCTAAACTCCCGAATTGGATTCACAATCAATTAACTCTCCGCGATTACTCTCCTCTTTCACACTTTTGATTACTCTCCTCTTTCACACTTTTCTTTTATGTATGATTTAATGAAACTTTGATATCTATTTATAGAAAAAAGAAAGTTAGAGAAGAAAGCCTAATTAACTACATATTCTTCTTTATAACTTTGTCTTCATGTTTTTATATATGTTTGTCTTCCAACTCCTCTCCCTCTTTATATACTTTAATCACGATAGTTTCTCGTATGAGTTCGAATACAAAAGGACGTCATTTTGAGCTTTTTATCTAACGAAACACAAAAGGACCCATTTTATACATAAATCAGTTCTAATTTGATTATGCGTTTAAATCAGCTTAAATTATTAAATCAAATAAATTATAAAAAAAATGACAATAATAAAGAGATATTTAATCTTGGATAGAAGTTGACGAATAATAAAATTAAATAAAATTAACACGAAATTCACGGAAAATTCGGATTATTAAGAAAATTTTGATCCAAATATAAATGTTAAGTTATTTAATTAACATTTAATGGTTTGAAAATTAGTTAACTAATTGAATGAATTTAATGTTATTAATTATCATTGTAACCTTAATGAATTGATTGCTATCAATTTATTAAATGTGTGTTTTCCAAATAAAAAGTTAATCAAAATCACCATTGGATCAATAATTAATGAATGATTTTATATTTTTATGATAGTTTATATTATCAACAATATATATTTTTACTATTTAATATAATACACACAATCTTACACCATATCATCTCACTCCATCTCTTTCTAGAATTCCAAGAAATAATTCTCACATACATTTTCTATTTTCTTTTAAACTCAGTGATAAAGATTTAAGTATTTTTCAAGTTCGTTGGGTAATGATTTTAGTGTTGAATCACTACTAGATTTGTTGTAATTTATGATACAGACATCTGCAATAAGTTCCAACACAAGAGGAGATGGTGAAATTGTTTTAAGAGAAATGTGCCTAACACATGCCTCGAATCAACCATCAAATCAGTGATTTCGTTATTCGTATATATTTTATTTATTTGTAACATTGTATTTTTATATACTTCTTTAATTTAAAGACAATAAAATTAACAATCTTAAAACAGTTATGTGTGCTAAGCTATTTAGTAGTTTGTACTATCAAAAATCTTTGTCTTGATGTTTCATAAATACGAGCTCCGATGTTGCAATAGAGATGATGGCTTATTACGATAAATTGAAAATTTTCATCTTAAATAATAGAAGAATGAACTAATAAAGATAAGAATTTATTGTTTAATTTTATTAATTATTAACAACATTTTGTGTATTGTAAAAGATTCAATTATAAGCTAAAATATAAATATTTATGTTATATATATATATATATATATATTCTTATGAAAAATATGTATATTAATTATACAAAATATATAAGTCATTCTCTATTTTTATTAGAGACGTGGTTGAATATTAAGAAAGAACTAAAAAGAAAAAACTGAAAAAATAGTTTTTAATATTATAAAAATGAATGTTGATTAATAATAAATGATTATGGGTATAATTTATTAAGCATTTTTAAATTAATTAAACGTTAATAATTAATAAAAATATAGTATACTTATATATATATATATATATTTATATATATATATATAATATATATAATATATATATATATATATAGTTTTATATATTTATTTATTTTAATTAAGATAATAATTTTTCATTTTTTTTTTTTGACAGAATTAAGTAAAAAAAAGAGAAGAATAAGTTTTTCTGAAAAGAAAACAAAAGGTCGTAAACAATGGTTTAAAAATGAAAGTGTGCGTTGGTGCAGTGCTTCGAAGTTTGAACGCAAGGGTGTAAGGCGAAAGTCAAGTCCCCTGTTAGAAACTTACTTTACCCAACGATTTCTTTTGTAGAAATCTGATGTGTTAAAATGACTTTGGTAATTGATGTTGGAACCATTATAATTTCTTATGTAAAAATTATGAGATGAATGGAGTAGACTCGTTAAAATGACTATAATCATTTATAGTAAAATTATTTCAATTTTTTCAGTAAAAATTATGAGATGAATGAATGTCTTTAATAGTTTTTATTTAGATATTTAATTTGTCAAAATTATTTTAATCATTGATGTTAGTATCATTCTAATTTATTGTGTGGAAATTAACAAATGAATTGGGGTACTTAACGATTTCTTATGTAAAAAATTAATTTGCTAAAATAACTTTGTCATTTATATTTAGAAGGATTTTAATTTCTTTTATATAACTTGTATGATTAAACATTAGATGACATAAAATGAATGTCACTTGTGTTAGAACTCATTATATTAATGCGTTCAAAGAGACGACTATGTGAGTCAATTTGTCTTTGCATAAATTATTTTGGTAAAAACAATTCATCTAGATTTGCTTAGAATATTTTCGCTTTACGTGGATTATCGCACAAAGCATAGTAATATAAATGTTTGGATTAGTACTGAAGTCCATTTTTAGTTATATATTATTTGATTGTATTGATAAATGATTGTTATATAACATGCACATTAGTTGATAATATGATAATTCGTGTTAATTCATAATAAGTATTGTCAGCACTAAAAATTTACAGTCCAATTTATAATATTAAATAATTATTTTGAATTATTTTTAAATAAATAATATCAAAATAATTAACCCCATTGCCAAAAACTTATTTAAAATAATTAATTATGTTTAATTATTTTTCTAATTAATCAAATTAATTAAGAGTTAAGGCCAAAATAAAAAAATTTGATATAAACGTTGTATACATAATGTCTCAAAATAAGTTTAGAAAAAATAAAGAACAAAAATAAATAATTTTGATGAATCGTGCTATCCATTTTATCTAAAGAGAATTATTTATTTAAATCCTAAAAATATGAAGAAAATAAAATTGGTAAAATATTTGACATATTTATTTTAATATTTTGTGTATTTGAAAGATAAAAAATTAAAGCCAAAAGGGTGAAATAAAATTCAATTTCAAATAAACCCTTAAGGTTTTAAAATAAAAATAATATTGTGATCTTGTGTGGCCGAAACTAAGAGAATCGGTTACAGCACACGACAGGACCATCGAATCAGCGTTAGTTTTTAATCTAGCGCCCAGGAAGAGGCTGTGTCACCGGTTGTGGCTGCGTCACCAGTTGTAGCCAAAGCTACGTGCGCCTGGGCAACACGGGCAACAGCGGAACGACTAACGCCTAGTTATCTAGGACGTTAACGGAACACCAACTTCTAACGGATCGCCAACGGAACACTGGAAAGCGCTCAAAACGAAGTTGTTTTGAGCGCCACCTTCGTCTCCAACGCAGCCGTCGTCTGGATAAGCTTGAATATTCGTGGATGATTTTTATATTTTAGAACTTCCATCATAGTCTACCATTTAGGCTCATTTAAATCCTGAAATGATAACCCTACGATGGTGATCATTTCTCCCTATCAAAATAGGGATGAGTCACCCCTATTCCGGCGACTTCAGCCAAGAACAACCAAAAGTCATTAATAGTTTTTGGCCTATTTAGGCCACTAGGCTTTCCAACCGACCTAGGAGTAGTATAACTACCCTCCTCAATTAATTCTGAAGCAAACCTACCAAAACAAAAGCCTCAAATCGAAGAAAATCGAAATCCGCCATTAAAGCTTCAAAGCTTCAGATTTTTCTAATTTTCTATTTAAGGCCTTAAAGCTTGGATCTGTGAATCTAGAAAGCTTTCCTAAGTATCAATGAGTGTTCTTCAATTCTTGGTAAGGTTCCAATCAACATCTAATTCATATTTATAGTTTGAATTTGAAATTGAAATTTTATATTTTAAATTGCATACGCTTGTATGCTTGTTGTTTATGGTATTTTATGGTTGAGAATTCATCTTTAGATGATTTAAAAACTATCTGGATATGATAGAACTGAGCAATCGATCTATATAACAAAAACCTAAATTTGAATTAAAAAAACGGGTTTGTTGTTCTTGGATTAATTCGATCGAATCACAGCTCAAAAAGCTTCCCAACATGATTGTAATGGTGTGGGCAACTATTTGGATCATGTTTGATCCATCCCGATCATGTTTGATCAAAATCAAAAATTTTAAAATAAATTAAAATTTGAGTTATTGAATTGGTCAAAATGAACCACTAATGTTTTTGTTTTGGTATCAATCAAGTATATGTGATATAAGAAACCTATTGGATAACTCATATCACTTCAAAACAGCCTTAAAATCAAAAACCCAATTTTTAATCATAAACTATTCTGAACAAATTGATCATTATCCAGGTCGATCTATACATTCAGATGATGATCAACATATTCTTGGGAGCTTTATGAAGCTACTCAAGCTCATAGATCAAAGAGTTAGAGATGAAAGATTAATTTTAAAAAAGCATGCACTTGTGTTCTTAAGGACTAAGACTTGTGAGCCAAGAACTGAGAATCCTCAGTCTGGACCGAGACCAAGGACCGAAAAAATAAGTTAGGACCGAGATCTAGAACTGACATTCTTGAGTTAGGACCGAGACCTAAGACCGATAAAATTCGGACCTAGTACCGAGAGGTCTAACTTGGGACCAAAACTACCATGACTGGCGACCAAAAAATCCAAACCTGGGATCAAGACTCCCAAGACCATGACCGAAGAACATAGACAGCGCTAACCCAGGACCGAGAAACTTACCCCTAGGCTAGTCCAGGACCGATAAGTTTTTACACCTAGATCGGTAAGAACAACTAAGGACCGATAGTCCTTAGCACCTCGACCAAGAGACTTAGGTACTCAGACCGAGAGCTCTTGAGCCTAGACCAAGGGTCTTTAGACCCCGGCCGATTAAAATCGGACTCAAACCTTAGGACTCCGGTCCTAAGGCTTGTTTGGTTCCACTTTTCAAATCCAAAATTATTTTTGTAATTTTGGACTCCAAATCATTTTCTAAAGACGTGAAAAATTAGAAAACGCATTTTAAACATTTTTGGGATATTTCCACAAAAATATTTCAGTAAGGGCTTGTATGGTGTTTATTTATAAACCTTACTACCTTTAAAATGACTAATATTCTTTAGGTATTTTCACTCTAGTTATCATCCGCAACAGGTACCACCATTTAAATATTGATGTTTCAATACTTTAAATAATGTTTAATCTAAAAGCATGTTAAAACCATCGAACCTCGAGCCACTCAAATCCTGTATTACCACATGTCCACCAACACATGCTAAGCTACGAGATTTCTGGTGGTTACAAGTATGATTAACTAGTTATTTGTAGATTTACTTAGTTAAAGACCTATTATATACCTAAAAAGTTATCTAATTATTTAAGAGACAAAGAATTGATGACACAAATAATTAAAATAATTATTTAAAATAATTATTTAGTCTTTTATTTGATTAAAAATAAATTGTAAATAATCTAATTAATTATAATAATTCATATTTTTAATTAATTATAATAATTCATTATTGATGTACTTATAAAGATATTTAGTATATATATATATATATCATTTAATTGATTATGTTTCTAAACTATTTGATTATATATTACATGTATATATATTTATTGTTGACAATAATTGATGTGAAAGAAAAAAGAAAAAACAATTCATATTAGTCAAATCTCTTATAAATGAATAGATATTTGATTATATATTATATGTATATTTATTTATTGTTGACAATAATTGATGTGAAAGAAAAAAGAAAAAATAATTCATATTAGTCAAATCTAATAGATGATTGAGATTATAATTGATTGTGTTTTTGAAAAAAAATTAAGGAAGTAATAATATATAATATCATTTATCTGGATATATTAATTTTAGTCTAATAAAATATATTAGATATACATTATTGAATTAGTTTGATATTTTTGAAATCAAATAATTAAATATTCTGGTTTTATTTGAAAAATAATTTGAGAAATGTGCGGATATCATGAGATGCAAACGTGTAACCGGAAATAAATATTTGAATATCAAAATTATTTTTTATTTAATTATATAAAATAATTTATCTTTTTAAAAGTATAAAATATTTTATAATTTTAACCATAAAAATCTAATTTTTTTAAAAATGTAATGCAACATTTTTTTGAAAAAAATCTATTAAAAACCCAAAAATAACTTATTCTTGAAACATGCCTATTTAAATTATATATATATATATATATATATATATATATATTTATTTATTTATTGGAATAACTATGGACTAGTTTGATGTATTTTTTTTTTCTCAAGATTTATCCCAAAAAATAAATCTCCTTTCATATATCATTTTAACTATATAATCAATATTTTTATATAATTAAATACTAAAATTATCATTTATTTAATTATATAAAATGAATTTATTTTTAAAAAATATAAGATATTTTTACTTTTAACCAAAAAAAAATTAATTTCCGTAAAATTTTAATCAAATATAATTTTTTAACAAAAAAAAAAAAGAAATATCAGGAAAAACTATTCCTCAAACTAGTCCATGTTCACTTGGTTTTAGGAAATAGGATATTTATTTTATGTCTGTTAATAATTTATCTAAAATTAAATACCTCTATTTACACGATTCAAGTTACTTCTCTTAATTTCAAATGTGAATAGCTTTATACCTGAGTTATAAAATTTGGTAAAAAAAAATAAAAAAAATAGTGTAAAAACATTGGTATGTTGAAAAAATATTTGAAATTAAAAAAGTAAATATTATTAAATTTGTTAATATATAGTATATATATATATCATAAGATTATTCCATCTAAATCAATACTAGAATAAAAAAAAAAATCGCCTAATAAGTCAAACCAAACAAGGCTTAAACAAATATTGAACCGTACAACATAATTTTTAAAATTATTAAATATAGTTATAATATCTTACTCAAATAATTCAAATAAACCCTTTCCACATTTAAAAAAAAAATCAATAAACCTGTGATAATTTAAATCATCAACTTAAATTTAATTTTTTTTTTATTAATCTTTTTTTCAAACACTCATTACAAAGTATAATAAAAAATGGAAACAGTACAAAATGTGTCATTTCTTTGGTAAAAAGCAAAAGTTGACTGGAAAAGTTAAAATTACAGTACACGACAAATTTCACCCAATTTAGCTATGAAATTTCAAAAACAATTTATTTTAATAAAATTATTATGTATATATTAAACAAAGTGGAGGGCAAATATGAGTTTTTATCTATTATGTTTTCTGATCACTTTTATATATCAGATCGTAATCTTCATAAACGGAATACTTTTTTCCTTCTTCAATCTGAAGCTGCAGCAGCCATGGATTTCTCACCATCCGCGCTCTTATCTCAGATCGTAAGTTTTTCCTGTTCTTAATTTCTTAAATCGAATGTTCAATCTCTATATATCTTTAGATAGTTTCGCATTCTCTGTTGTTTATAGAGATCGGAAGATGAAGATGATTACTGTATATTCTCCGGAATGGACGATCCTTTGCGAGAAGCTGATAATCATCCTTATCAATATCATCACAACGCATTTAAAGACGATGAGTTCGCTGCATCCACAGATCAAATCATGAATGCGATAATGGAAGATGACGAAAATAACCTGGAGATTGCACCACAGGTATTCGAAGGTAAAATATCCGTCGCGTCGTCGTCGGCGTCAGCAACTGCCGCCGCTTCATCGACGACGACGGTTTATTCTTCTGATTTCTTCAACTGTAACTATGAGTTAATGCCGTCTCCTACAAGTTTCAATTTCATATCTATGTTTCTCGAAGAGGAAACACCGGACGATAACACCGCTGTCGGCGGCAATTTGGATGTGAGTAATAAGAGGAGTCGATCAATGTCGAAAAGCAAATCGCAGATTAAGGATCATATCATGAACGAGAGGAAGAGGAGGGAGAAGCTAGGTCAGCTGTTCATCGCACTTGCCGCCATGGTTCCTGGCCTTAAGAAGGTATCTCACCTTATCTCCTTCAATCTGCTTCGATCTTAGCAAAAAAAAAAAAAAAAAAAAAAATTAATCTCAGTTTCTTATAAAAGTAAATTAATATAATGATTAAATTAGCTTATTTAAAAATAGGGTTATTGTAAATTTTCAGAACATTAACCGGAGATAAAATTCTACTTTCAAAATAAATATTCTGATTTTTCATTCTATTTGCCCTCCAGTTTGTAGCTTTTAAACTATGTTCAATAATCATAAATTTTCTATCATTTTTTTTTTTTTTAATTTATTAATATATATATATATATATATATATATATATATATATATATATTGTAATATCATGATTCGTTATTAACTATTTTTATCACTTTAAATATTCATAGATCCATTTTAAAAGAAATATATATATATATATATATATATATATATATATATATCATTATTTTTGGTAAATAATAGATTCTGCATTTATGAAAATAATATTACATGTTATTTGTGTTTAATTTCGGTCAATCAAAGACTGCATCAGTCGAATACATACCATATATGAGAGTGTCTATATAATAAATAGAATATATTGTTTATTAGAAAATAACTGAAACATTATGACATGATATCAAAATATATTTATTTTTTTTATTTAAAATTGTTAGTATTTATTTAGTCAAATATTATTGATATATATTTATATAAGATTTCAATATATAAAAATAGAATTGATAAACTAAAAAAAAAATAAAAAATATATATATATATATATTGACAAAGAAAGTTGTCAGAGTACCTTTTCTCATTTAGAAATATCAAATGGTAATAATAATATATCCAATTATATAAACAAAAACAAATTTATCATTAATTATTTTGAATTAGATAGTATATTATATCATTTTTGTCTTTATTATTAATAATAATTATTTAAAATTATTATTATAGTATTTAATAATGTCTTTGATTAATTAGTTTAAAAAGTATGATGTTAAATAGATTAATTATTTTGCCTTGATATTTAAATATATTTATTATATTTTAATAATTTCTTTATAAATAAATATATTTACAGAATAATTAATAGTTATAAAACATAAATACGGAGACATAAAAAACAATTATGGTGTTAAATATATAAATTTTATTTTAAATATTTATTAAATAATTATTTTAAAATATTAACATGTTAATTTTTTATTATAAAAAATAAATAAATTATTATTCAAAAAATTAATATAATATCAAGTAAATTTAAAAATTAATTAATGACATTTTGATATCTTTTAAATAATTAAAAAATATTTATTATTATAATTTATAATATTATTATTTAACAAAAAAATAAGTAATATATACATATATATATATATACATATTTATATTTTAAAATTTAATATTAAATACAAAACTAAACTAAAACAAAGTTTAATAAATAAAATTAAGAATAATTAAAAAGTTGAAAATAAAATTAAAAACATATTTAAATTAACTTTTAAAATTAACTGTTATGACATATTAATTTGATAAATGATGCAAATATGAGGGGGTGAAAATATCAAGGATTTAGTAGTAAAGAATTGCTGTCTTAATATAAGTATAAAACTATTTAATATAAAATGAAAATACAAATGTGTAAACAAGATTCCTGTTTGAAACGGGTGGAAATTAGTGGGTTTTTTTTTTTTTTATATTTATATATATATATATAAATAAATAAATAAATAAATAAATAAATAAATAAATAAATAAATAAAATCTCAAATCTTTAAAAAGAAATAAAAGCAAGAGAAATAAAAACTTGAGAATATGATAACCATTAACCACTGCCACGACTAATGCCTTTTTATTTTTAGCAAATAATTACTCTTGGTAGTCTTAGTCGGTTTCGTGTTATTTAAAAAAATCATTATTATTTTTTTTTTTAAATTCATTATATATTTATAATATAGAAGTCTTTATATGTTTTATGTTTTCTTAAACTAGTGATCATTATTTCATTGTTTAAAAAAGAATTTAATATAAATAATGATACTCAAATTCTCAATTAAATCGCTTATATAATTAATTAAAATATTAAATTATATTTTATTTTTTAATCACATCAAGGTAGCCCGGTTACCGGTAGTTAGAGTGGTTTAATAGATTAAAAGCTCATATTTCAATTCCATCTGACAGTGTTTAGTTTTCCATCAATTTAAAAAAAAAATTTATTTAAATTTAAAAAGTCCCTATAAAATAGTATTTTAAACATTTAATTGAAATAATTTCAAATAATCTATAAATTAAAAATACCAATTTAATCTTATTTTATATAAAATTTAAATACTAAATTAAATTAATCCACTATATAATCAAATAAGATTTTTCAAAGACATTGATTGTTTAAAAATAAATAAATAATTCATAATCCTATCAAATTCAAATATTTAATTTACCATCTAGTTAAAATCAAACCATATTATTTAATTTATCAGCTAATTAGAATATACATTTTATATTTTCAGACAGACAAGGGATCAATAATAGTAGCAGCAATTGAAAATTTGAAACAACTAAAAATGAGGGAGACTTCTTTAAGAAATGAGGTAAACAAAATCAAGAAGAAATCTTATACGGAACATGTGACTGCAAAATCAAAGGAAGGTAAGATTCAAACAACAAATGATCTAAAGATCTCGTCATCATGTTCATCGACAATATCACCAGCCACAACCAATTCAACTGTTGTTCTAGAGGTTGATGTTAAATACGAGGAGCGTAAGATTCTGATTCGATTAAACATAAGTCGAAAGAAATTGGCTATTGCTAACTTATTGAACGAGATTGAGTCGATCGATTTGAAGGTCACTAACTGTTATTGGTTTCCCTTTGAAGATTCTTATCTTGTCATCACTATCATCGTCGAGGTATGTTAATTTAATTATGTTTTAATTATTAACACATATTTCTAATTAAGATGGGTAATTATAATACACAATGAGAAATTAAATCATAAATTCTTAAACAAAATAATTGTGTATTTTGGGGGACAATAATTGACCAAAAATAGTCACGTGAAAGTGATGTATTCTTTATAAAACTGGTCTGTATTGATACATATATGCCATGAACACTAATGATTTTATTAAAAAATTATCAATCTTATTTAATATATATATATATATATATATATATATATATATATATATATATATATATATATATATATATATATATATATATATATATATATATCATTGGTTCATAAATACAAGACTGTGTTAATTTTTTAATTAAAAAAATGTAACATATATATTATTAATATCTTTATCATTATATATATTACTTTTTTTAAAAGTAATGTTAAAATTTAAAAAAGTTTCCTTAATCATTATCTTAATATTTTTTAAGATTAAAAATTAGATTTAGATTTGGTAAATGATCCAAATTATCATTAGATTATTACAAATTTTGACATATACATTTATATATATTGTTTACTTCATACATAAAAGGTTATGGTTACATCTTTATTTTAGTTCTCTTACTTTATTTTTATAAGTTTTGATTTTCAATCCATTTAATACTGTTGTTTTCTCAACTACTTAGAAAATGACTTTTCATAAAAAAAAAAAAAAAACAATAAAAACAAATAAAGTGAAAGCTGATCAGCTTCACATACTATATGAAACAAAATTAAATATGCATATTTATTTGAATTCCTACTTGTTATATAGTTCAAAGAAAACTCACTTTTCTCTTTATTTAATTAATTGTTATTTATTTATTATCTTTATAATTGTAGATGGATGCACAATTCTCCTTAACTACAAAGGAACTTGTAACAAAGTTGCATGATCTAATAAGTCATAAATGATGGTATCTATTGAACCGGTTTTATAAGACAAGATTGAAATTGAGTTTTTCTTTCTTGCATTTTGATTTGAGTGAAAATAAACCTTTGTTTTTATGTTATGTTGTTTATAACTTCTCTACAACTTTTGTCTTCGTTCCTTTATTTGGTTTGCTATAATTTAATCTTATATATATATATATATATATATATATATATATATATATAATCAACTATTCCATCATAAAATTAAACTACATTGATATAAATTTTAATAAATTAAATATAAAAATATTTTAATAATTTAACACAATTTGTTAAATAATATTTCGAATTCATAATATAGAAATAACAACCGTGATAGGATGTGTTTTGATTTTTTTTTTAACGACAAACTCTCACGTAGAGGTACTTACAAATATTAGTTTGAACAAAAAAAAATGTTATTAAATTTAATTATAGAATATTTAAACACATAATGTTTTTAAATAAATACTAATTTTTTTTTTATCAAACCTAGCATTTTGAAAAAAAAACCGTACCTTATTTGTTGCCCAATTATATAATCTCTTAATTTATTATTTAATTCTTACATCCCGTTCTTATAAAATTTTAATTTTAAATATAAAAATATTATAATAACTTAAACAATTAAAAACTCAAATATCTTAATATCAAACAAACTACACTTAAGTGTTTAATATAAATAGATTGTTCAGGCTTGTATAAATTTGGGTTAGCATTATAATATAATTATTTAAAAAATTATTATTGGAAATAAATTTTAGAATATATATATATATATATATATATATATATATATTTATTTATTTTTGATAAAAAATTTAAAATTTTTAATATACAATAATAAAATAAAAAATTATAATTATTTTAGTATTTTGGTTAGTATAAGTAATACGAGAATACTCCGATTTTTATTTTGTTTATTTATAAAATAAACTAAAGTGACAACGCTTAAAGTCAATTAGATTATTATGTTTCGATATGTATTAATCTAAAACCTGTACAAGCCAATCGAAATGTCTATGCTATAAAACTAAACTTTTGATCCTCGTCTTTAAGATAGGACAACATCCTACATGGATAGTCTTCTTTTATACTTTTTTATGATATTCAAGAGAGGTAAACTAAAGGATTTTATAACATAATTAATGTAGAAAAAGTATTTTCTAAAAACAGTGCACGAGATCAGTCTACCATTCAATATTTTTGTTGTGTCCCCACCGCGGACGGTGTACTCGAACGAATAGGTAAGGCACGAGACCATCAACTTGGGATAGAACAAACCGCTTTTAAAGACGGGTCATTCAAATGGAAAAGATCCTTTCACCACATGGAAAACGAAAATATTTTTAAAACAAGAGCATAGAAGACGAGACGAAAAAACAACGTATACAACTCTACTAATTTTTTGGCATCTCTCAATAATTCAACATGCGAAGAATGATATGATGGATGTGTATATTCATGACCAGTTACAATACTCTTGTTAATCACTACATGAAAATAAGACAAGTTCAAGACATTAAATGGAATTCAAGCATCATAAAATCATATTGTCCAAGCCAAATCAGTGTCATGTCATATTTTCTTATTTTATAATTCTATTTTAATACTTGGTTGAGAATGATCACGAACAGCGTTCTTGAAAATCTTTTGAAAAACATTATCAACAATTCCTTTCTTTGAAGGTGGTATTTGTATTGTAACTTCCTCACTATCAAAACTCTTTAGTTTACCGACTTCTCATTCAACTTATGGGAATTTTCGGAATTTATGTCTATAAGTTTTTTTTATACTTCATTCTCGAAAATTAAATGTTGTTTGAACTGAGAGATCCGCAACATCTATTTTTATTCCCATTAAATGTTGTTTGAATCGAGAGATCCCTCCACAAACAATAGTTTTATGTCAAAATGTGCATTGATTTGATCTATTGCCTATTTGCTCGAATAGAATTGCATATTCCCATGATGCATCCGACTTATGTTTGACATTTAGAACAATGCTTGATTGTGTTGGAGTTTTGACTTCATATTTAGGACGAGTGACTCCCAAGTTAGACATAATTAATTAGTAATAACTGTCCTCTATCAACAATTAAGAATACAAACAAACTAAATATTAAATATCATCGATTAAAAAAGATCAAACAAACCAATAACAAATATGAACACATTCAAACTCATAATCTATATAAAAAATTTATCCCCTCTTTAAGCTTAACGACAATAAGAGATGTATATCCTTAACCTCCTAGAGAGTTCATGGGTTCGAGTTTGTTAGACGACAAGTTATGCACCTAGTTAAATGGTTAAGTGAGTTTACAGACTATGTGCTTAACCTCATTGTGGTCACATTTTTTTAAAAGAATTAAAACTTAGTTCTAGAGAGAGAAAAGCTCTAAAGATTTTCTGGTGATTTTCTAGACAAATTTTCTGGCGACGAATTCTAGAAATTCTTCTCCAAGAACGTGCACATCATTCTACTCAGCAACAATAACAAATCAGAAATTCAATCGCATTACCGAAAAAGAAAAAAACATCTTTCGTTAATTGAAACACGATCGACATAAACAACACGATTCACGAAGTAAGTGTCGCTAACCATAAATCTATCAAAATTGTGTCGATATCTTTTCTAGATGCTTATTTTCTGGCCGCAAGCGTCGGTTAATTCTCTAAACTTGGGTGTTCTCGAAAGGTTGCCTTTCGAAGCAGTTTCGTCGCTAAATCTTTAGGGTTTATGAATTGCCATATTTGTGCATTTACATTGCTTTATTATTGTGTTCTGCTCTTCAATAATGGAGAAAAAGAAAAATAATAAAGCCAAGGAAGTCAAAGAGTTTGTTATGGAAGGTCTCAAGGAGATTACTGAAAAAAATCGAAATGATTGCTGAAGAAGTTATTCGAGAAAAACAGGATAAAAGCAAAGAAAAAACAAATGTTGTGTAATTCTGAAGAAAATAATGTAGGAAAGCAGGGGAAGAAGGTTTCTGAAGAAAATAATGCAAGAAAATAAGGAAAGAATGAAGGAATTTGGAAGGTTGGTTACAATGTAAGAGTCAATCTGTTTGGACTAAAAAACTAAATTACCAAACTCTTGATGCATTCCAAAAAAAGGAGAGATTATTACTAATAAAGAGAAAATTCAGCATATAACAATTCAACTCAATATTCATTATCTTCAGGACTAAAATTTGCCGAAGAAAAAATAATATGAAAATATAGTAAATTGGTTAGTGCCTATAATGAGGGAGCTGATGAAGACCACTAAATCGAAGACCTATACTATCATGAATAACTCTACCTGGAAAGTAAATGATGTATAAAATAAAAATGCAGGAAAAAAAATCTGAACATCATGTCTACAAAGGAAAAATCTTCTTGGGGGGGTGTTAAAACAATAATGGAGGTACTTAATTATTCTTTTGAATTTAAACTGTCAAATGAAGTAGAAGAAACGTGCATAAAGGAATGAGAAAATATGGTGGTAGGGAATTATATTGGGAAAAACAAAATATCATTCCCAATCACCAAAGAAGCTTGAATGAAACAATGGAATGAAAATGGGCTGAAGAAGATCTCTACAAATATCCATGATCTCTACCTTTTCAATTCAAGAAGGGATCAAAGTTGAATGAAATTTTAGAAAATGGGCATACATATATTGGATCCAACTGCATGAAGTTGGAAAGATGATCCGAAAATTTGAACATGTTAAGTAAATATAAGGAGACAACAAATATATAGTTCAAACTTTGGAATATCCCTGCTCACATGTACAAAGTAGAAACCATTAGTCATTTTGCAGGGTTATTGGGAAAACCATTATACATTGACCCAATAATAGAAGGAGGAGAACATCTATCATTTGCTAGAATTAGCATAGAGGCGAATCCTTGTAGCACATTACTGAATAATATGACAGTGGTCGACATGAAAGGAAAATCTATTGTCATGGAAATCACTTATGAGTGGAGACCAAACATGTGTGCATTCTACATTAATACTTTCCAATATGTTAATACGAAATGTTCTCAAGCTATGTAAAAAGATTAAAAGATACTAAAAGGCCAAGAATCAAAAAATTTAGGAAAAATAAATATTAGAGTCTAAAAGTAAAGAGAAAAATGTGGAGGAAGAGAAAGAAGCAGAACCAATGAGGATTCTAAAAAGAAAGAAAATAATGAAATTGAAGGGAAAATGTTAAGGGGTTTCTGTTGAAGAAGAAAATAAAAGTAGCGATGAAACAAGGAATGAAGAAGATGAGAAGTTGATTTTCAAACAAATCAAGCTGTAATAGAGGAAACCAGAGAGGAAAATACTCAGAATAATCAAGCTGAAGTAGAGGTTATAACGGTTGTTGTAGAGGATAACGTAGCTGAAGCTAAAGGAAGCAAAAACAAAAATCCTGAAACTCAAGTTGAGAAAAACAAAGATAAGAATTCTGAAATCCTAAAAAAGAATATTTTCTATCAGATTAACACGAGTTCGTTCAAAGAAAGATTACACAATGAGAATAAGCAAACTTCATCATCTTTTTCAATTCAATCTCCTTTCATCGCAAGAGGAAGATATGGGAAGGGAAAGGGAAATGCCACATGACGTAGTAGGCTTATATAGAAATAAACACCCTAATTGAGATAATTAGGAGCTGCTATTGATTGTAATCTTTGTTGTATGGTTGTATGAATGTTACTAATCAGATACTTTAGGGTAATCAAATACTTTAGGGTCTGTTTATTGTTATCTTTTAAACATAGATAGGGTCTGTCTAGTTATGATTCTTGATCCTCTCACTTTTAAGATTTTTAATGAAATGATATTAACTGTTTCAAAAAAAAAATAACTGAAAATAGAATAATGATTTAACATAAACATACTTCATAATGTAAAATTCGGTTGGTTGTAAATTCTCTACTTATGATAGACGCCGCCACTCCATGTTACCCTGAAATAGCGACAACATTTTTTCACATTAAACACAAAATATTTGTCTTAATTTATTTATTAAATACTATTCAAACTGAACCACGATCACATTATCTCAAATAAACTCAACTCAAACCAACCTAGCAATTTTTAGATTGATCAACTATAGGAAACTAAATATTCGATGGTTTCAAATCTGAATTGTGTGCTATATCTTGGTGAAAACTAATTTGAACATTATTTGTAATTACTAAGATAATCATGATGTACCTTCTCCATATGCATTCTTTGTAAAACTGAAGTAGCAACATGTGGAGCCCTAAGTTGATTTCTTTTATATACATCATCATTCGTAATATGATGCTATTCAAATTTTAAACATTTGTCCAGCAGTATATGTGGAATAATTCTAAAACGCTGTAACTAAACAAATTTTCAATTTAAGATCAATGTTTAAACATCTCATTATTCTACAAGAACAACTTCATACAACTAATAGCTGCTGCTTGTTCAAAATACAAATGTTAGTCATATACATAAACATCTATGTTGACCACATATACTAAATTCAAAGACTACCTCTTCTACTTTCCTTACTATAAAAAATGTTATTAAGATATTATGAGAGTAACAAGAAAGTGTTTTTAAAAAATTCACTGTCAAGGAAAAGAAAATAGCTGCATACACACATAACTGCATACACATAACTTGAAACAAATTACTACATGCTTTTAATCTTTTTAGATGTAAATAAAACTTAGAGCTTCTTCTTCTGTCTTTTTTCTTGAAAAAAATAGACTATTTCCATGATACTAAGTTCTATATAAAGATGTACATATCTATAATGGAAATCTCAAAATCAACAATATATTGTGTGCAAACAAACATGATACTAATATAATAATCCGTCGGCAACTTCGATAAAACATGCAAAAAATTCATTGAAACTAGATTACAACCAATATGTGTATAGAAAGATATATATGAGGGGGCATACTTTCGAAAAATCTACCCACAAGTGGCGACATACAAACTACATTGCCAAGCGCGTGATAAATCAGTTCATTATATCTACATAGTAGTAGCACTATTGTGAGTTTAAACATTGATTGTCAGAAAATTGAAAGTTGTAGGTCTTTATTGTTGCTAGTGTATATAATATAATAATATATTATATTGATATATTATTATATTATATAATATAATATATTATATTCTTATATTGTCTTTTATACCATTAGGGTTTATTTAATTATTAATGGGCTTAGGCCTGTATGCATAAGCAATTTAGGGTTCTAGGCTAATTACTCATATATAAGGATTGTTTGTAAAGGTTGAATATACAACACTTAAGATTTTCAAGACTTTTTCTTTTTAGAAAATATATATTTTCCGGAGTTTCATATCTTCATAGCTGTTCTTAGAAAGATCCAATAGTCAAAGCCAACATTTGGTATCAGAGCTAGATTGAAGAACTTGTCGTTGACAAGATCAACCAGAGATGCGGCGACAATGAAGATTGGAAGAGAAGGGAACGTGACGCTCTCCTATCCGTTACTCACGAAGAGTAACTACTCGGTTTGGGCATTGAAGATGCGGGTAAACTTACAAGCACAAGGAGTGTGGGAAGTCGTGATGCTCGAAGATGTCGACGAACGAATGGATAGAATGGCTCTCGCCGCCATCTATCAAGCACTCCCTGAGGACGTCCTTCTCATGGTGGCTGAGAAGGATTCCGTTAAGCTGGCGCGGGAGAGGCTAAAGACAATGCATGTTGGAGTGGAGAGAGTCAAGGAAGCAAAAGTGCAAACCTTGAAGACACAATTTGAGGCGATTCGTATGAAGAATGGAGAATCGGTGGATGATTTCACCATGAAATTGACATCCATCGTGTCTGGTATCCGCTCGTTGGGAGAGAAGGTGGAGGAGATCTCCGTCGTCAAGAAGTTTGTTGGGTCAAATTATTTTGACTAAGTGTTGAAATAATTTACCCACTAATATTTTGATGATGAAATAATTTATGAGTTTTGATATAGGTGTATTAAGACAACATGTCTTCAAATTTGGATCTAATGAGGGTATTAGACCGATTTTGATCTCCATTCGCATTAAGTTAGACGCAAGTCTAACTGAAATTAGACGCTCAGCCTAACTCAACGGAGTTAGACGTGTAAGTCTAATAGACGTGTAAAGAATTACACGGGTAGTCTAATGAATACACGGAATTAGACGTAAGTCTAATAGAATTAGACGTACAGTCTAACTCATTGGAGTTAGACGTGTAAGTCTAATAGACGTGTAAAGAATTAGACGGGTAGTCTAATGAATACACGGAATTAGACGTACAGTCTAACTCATCGGAGTTAGACGTGTAAGTCTAATAGACGTGTAAAGAATTAGATGGGCAGTCTAATGAATACACGGAATTAGACGCAAGTCTAATAGAATTAGACGTACAGTCTAACTCATCGGAGTTAGACGTGTAAAGAATTAGACGGGTAGTGTAATGAATATACGGAATTAGACGTAAGTCTAATAGAATTAGACGTACAGTCTAACTCATCGGAGTTAGACGTGTAAGTCTAATAGATGTAAAGAATTAGACGGGTAGTCTAATGAATACACGGAATTAGACGTGGTAGTCAAACTCAGTGGAATTAGACGTACCGGTCTAATGGTTATTATAATTAGATGGGTTGTCTAATTAATTGAAAGTTAGACGTGAGTCTAACTCCTTCAGATTAGTCTGAGGTAGAACCGGAATTAGACGTGGTAGTCTAACTCAGTGGAGTTAGACGTACCAGTCTAATGGTTACGTAATAATTAGACGGGTTGTCTAATTAATTGAAAGTTAGACGTGAGTCTAACTCTTTCAGATTAGTCTGAAGTAGAACCGGAATTAGACGTGGTAGTCTAACTTAGTGGAGTTAGACGTACTCGTCTAATGGTTATTGATATTAGACGCGAGTCTAATTATATTAGACCAGGCGGTCTAATAGACGTTTTTTATTAGAAGGAGTTGACTTATTTCATTAGACTGATCCGTCTAATGCTCTGTTCAAGCAGTACGCTTGAATCTAGCATTTCTCCTACCCACATGGTATAGCTGTACCCTACTTCTGCTCCACTCTCATGTGAAGATTAGTACAACAGCTATATGTATCCAATCAAGGAATGGTACGTAAGAGAATTTTCCTCACATTACCCGTTTTGCAGGTACATCCCTGATGGAATATTCGGCGCACTACCAGTTCGGTACGACCACGATCCTTGTGCTCAGAACCTGCTGTTCTGTTAGTCTACACGTCTAACTTCTTATTTGTTAAACTGCACGTCTGACTACGCATCTTTTAGACTGCACGTCTGACTACGCGTCTGTTAGACTGCATGTCTAACTACGCGTCTTTTAGACCACACGTCTAACTACGCGTCTATTAGACTGCACGTCTAACTACGCGTCTAACTACGCGTCTGTTAGACTGCACGTCTAACTACGCGTCTGTTAGACTGCACGTCTAACTACGCGTTTGTTAGACTGCACGTCTAACTACGCGTCTGTTAGACTGCACGTCTAACTACGCGTCTGTTAGACTGCACGTCTAACTACGCGTCTGTTAGACTGCACGTCTGACTACGCATCTGTTAAACTGCACGTCTGACCACGCATCTTTTAGACTGCACGTCTGACTACGCATCTGTTAGACTGCACGTCTAACTACGCATCTGTTAAATTGCACGTCTAACTACGCAAATTCTAGACTGCACGTGTAACTACGCATCTGTTAGACTGCACGTCTAACTACGCATCTATTTGACTGCTCTTCTGGCTACGCATCTGTTAGACTGCACGTCTAACTACGCGTCTGTTAGACTGCACGTCTAACTACGCATCCGTAAGACTGCACGTCTAACTAAGCGTCTGTTAGACTTCACATCTTACTACGCGTTCTTTAGACTACACGTCTAACTACGTGTCTGTTAGACTGCACGTCTAACTACGCATCTGTTAGTCTGCACGTCTAACTACACGTATGTTAAACTGTACGTCTGACAACGCATCTTTTAGACTACACGTCTGACTACGCATCTGTTAAACTGTACGTCTGACTACGCATCTATTAAACTACACGTCTAACTACGCGTCGTTTAAACTGCACGTCTAACTACTTATTTGTTAAACTACACATCTGACTACGCATCTTTTAGACTGCACGTCTGACTACGCGTCTGTTAGACTGCATGCACGTCTAACTACGCGTCTGTTAGACTACACGTCTAACTACGCGTCTGTTAGACTGTACGTCTAACTACGCGTCTGTTAGACTGCACGTCTAACTACGCGTCTGTTAGACTGCACGTCTAACTACGTGTCTGTTAGACTTCACGTCTAACTACGCGTCTGTTAAACTGCTCGTCTAACTACACATTTGTTAGTCTGCACGTCTAACTACGCGTCTGTTAAACTGCACGTCTTACTACGCATCTTTTAGATTGCACGTCTAACTACGCATCAATTAAACTGTACGTCTGACTACGCATCTTTTAGACTGCACGTCTGACTACGCATCTGTTAAACTGTATTTCTAACTACGCATCTGTTAAACTACACGTCTAACTACGCGTCTTTTAGACTGAACGTCTGACTACTTATTTGTTAAACTGCACGTCTGACTACACATTTTTTAAACTACACGTCTGACTACGCGTCTATTAGACTGCACGTCTAACTACGCGTCCTTTAGACTGCACGTCTGACTACGCGTCTGTTAGACTGCACGTCTGACTACGCGTCTGTTAGACTGCACGTCTAACTACGCGTCTGTTAGACTGCACGTCTAACTACGCGTCTGTTAGACTTCACGTCTAACTACGCATCTGTTAGACTGCACGTCTAACTACGCGTCTGTTAGACTGCACGTCTAACTACGCGTCTGTTAGTCTGCACGTCTAACTACGCGTCTGTTAAACTGCACGTCTTACTACGCATCTTTTAGATTGCACGTCTAACTACGCATCTGTTAAACTGTACGTCTGACTACGCATCTTTTAGACTGCACGTCTGACTACGCATCTGTTAAACTGTACGTTTGACTACGCATCTGTTAAACTACACGTCTAACTACGCGTCTTTTAGACTGAACGTCTGACTACTTATTTGTTAAACTGCACGTCTGACTACGCATCTTTTAGACTGCACGTCTGACTACGCGTCTTTTAGACTGCACGTCTGACTACGCGTCCTTTAGACTGCACGTCTGACTACGCGTCTTTTAGACTGCACGTCTGACTACGCGTCTTTTAGACTGCACGTCTGACTACGCGTCTGTTAGACTGCACGTCTAACTACGCGTCTGTTAGACTGCACGTCTAACTACGTGTCTTTTAGACTGCACGTCTAACTACGCGTCTGTTAGACTGCACGTCTAACTACGCGTCTGTTAGACTTCACGTCTAACTACGTGTCTGTTAGACTGCACGTCTAACTACGCGTCTGTTAAACTACACGTCTTACTACGCATCTTTTAGACTACACGTCTGACTACGCATCTGTTAAACTGTACGTCTGCTTACGCATCTTTTAGACTGCACGTCTGACTACGCATTTGTTAAACTGTACGTCTGACTACGCATCTATTAAACTACACGTCTAACTACGCGTCTTTTAGACTGCACATCTGACTACTTATTTGTTAAACTACACGTCTGACTACGCATCTTTTAGACTGCACGTCTGACTACGCGTCTGTTAGACTGTACGTCTAACTACGCGTCTGTTAGACTGCACGTCTAACTACGCGTCTGTTAGACTGCACGTCTAACTACGTGTCTGTTAGACTTCACGTCTAACTACGCGTCTGTTAAACTGCTCGTCTAACTACACATTTGTTAGTCTGCACGTCTAACTACGCGTCTGTTAAACTGCACGTCTTACTACGCATCTTTTAGATTGCACGTCTGACTACGCATCAATTAAACTGTACGTCTGACTACGCATCTTTTAGACTGCACGTCTGACTACGCATCTGTTAAACTGTACGTTTGACTACGCATCTGTTAAACTACACGTCTAACTACGCGTCTTTTAGACTGAACGTCTGACTACTTATTTGTTAAACTGCACGTCTGACTACACATCTTTTAGACTGCACGTCTGACTACACGTCTTTTAGACTACACATCTGACTACGCGTCTTTTAGACTGCACGTCTGACTACGCGTCTGTTAGACTGCACGTCTGACTACGCGTCTGTTAGACTGCACGTCTAACTACGCGTCTGTTAGACTGCACGTCTAACTACGCGTCTGTTAGACTTCACGTCTAACTACGCGTCTGTTAGACTGCACGTCTAACTACGCGTCTGTTAGACTGCACGTCTAACTACGCGTCTGTTAGTCTGCACGTCTAACTACGCGTCTGTTAAACTGCACGTCTTACTACGCATCTTTTATACTGCACGTTTGACTACGCATCTGTTAAACTGTACGTATGATTACGCTTCTTTTAGACTGCACGTCTGACTACGCATCTGTTAAACTGTACGTGTGACTACGCATCTGTTAAACTACACGTCTAACTACGCGTCTTTTAGACTGCATGTCTGACTACTTATTTGTTAAACTGCACGTCTGACTACGCGTCTGTTAGACTGCACGTCTAACTACGCGTCTGTTAGACTGCACGTCTAACTACGCGTCTGTTAGACTGCACGTCTAACTACGTGTCTTTTAGACTGCACGTCTAACTACGCGTCTGTTAGACTGCACGTCTAACTACGCGTCTGTTAGACTTCACGTCTAACTTCGCGTTTGTTAGACTGCACGTCTAACTACGCGTCTGTTAAACTGCACGTCTGACTACGCATCTTTTAGACTACACGTCTGACTACGCATCTGTTAAACTGTACGTCTGCTTACGCATCTTTTAGACTGCACGTCTGACTACGCATTTGTTAAACTGTACGTCTGACTACGCATCTATTAAACTACACGTCTAACTACGCGTCTTTTAGACTGCACATCTGACTACTTATTTGTTAAACTACACGTCTGACTACGCATCTTTTAGACTGCACGTCTGACTACGCGTCTGTTAGACTGCACGTCTAACTACGCGTCTGTTAGACTGCACGTCTAACTACGCGTCTGTTAGACTTCACGTTTAACTACGCGTCTGTTAGACTGCACGTCTAACTACGCATCTGTTAGTCTGCACGTCTAACTACGCGTCTGTTAAATTGCACGTCTTACTATGCGTTTGTTAGTCTGCAAGTCTGACTACGCATCTGTTAAACTGTACGTCTGACTACGCATCTTTTAGACTGCACGTCTGACTACGCATCTGTTAAACTACATGTCTAACTATGCGTCTTTTAGACTGCACGTCTGACTACTTATTTGTTAAACTGCACGTCTGACTACGTCTCTTTTAGACTGCACGTCTGACTACGCGTCTGTTAGACTGCACGTCTAACTACGCGTCTGTTAGACTGCACGTCTAACTACGCGTCTGTTAGACTACACGTCTAACTACGCGTCTGTTAGACTTCACGTCTAACTACGCGTCTGTTAGACTGCACGTCTAACTACGCGTCTGTTAGATTGCACGTCTAACTACGCATCTGTTAGTCTGCACGTCTAACTACGCGTCTATTAAATTACACGTCTTACTATGCGTCTGTTAGTCTGCACGTCTGACTTCGCATCTGTTAAACTGTACGTCTGACTACGCATCTTTTAAACAGTACATCTGACTACGCATCTTTTAGACTGCACGTCTAAATACGCGTCTTTTAGACTGCACGTCTGACTACTTATTTATTAAACTGCACGTCTGACTACTTATTTGTTAAACTGCACGTCTAACTACGCATCTAATAGACTGCATGTCTAACTACGCGTCTTTTAGACTACACGTCTAACTACGCGTCTGTTAGACTGCACGTCTAACTATGCGTCTGTTAGACTACACGTCTAACTACGCGTCTGTTAGACTGCACGTCTAACTACGCGTCTGTTAGACTACACGTCTAACTACACGTCTGTTAGACTGCACGTCTAACTACGCGTCTGTTAGACTTCACGTCTAACTACGCATCTGTTAGACTTCACGTCTAACTACACATCTGTTAGTCTGCACGTCTAACTACGCGTCTGTTAAACTGCATGTCATACTACGCATCTTTTAGATTGCACGTCTGACTACGCATCTGTTAAACTGTACGTCTGACTACGCTTCTTTTAGACTGCACGTCTGACTACGCATTTGATAAACTGTACGTCTGACTACGCATATGTTAAACTACACGTCTAACTACGCGTCTTTTAGACTGCATGTCTGACTACTTATTTGTTAAACTGCAGGTCTGACTATGCATCTTTTAGACTGCACGTCTGACTACGCGTCTTTTAGACTGCACATCTGGCTACGCGTCTTTTAGACTGCACGTCTGACTACGCGTCTGTTAGACTGCACGTCTAACTACGCGTCTTTTAGACTGCACGTCTAACTACGCGTCTGTTAGACTGCACGTCTAACTACGCGTCTGTTAGACTGCACGTCTAACTACGCGTCTGTTAGACTGCACGTCTAACTACGCGTCTGTTAGACTACACGTCTAACTACGTGTCTGTTAGACTGCACGTCTAACTACGCGTCTGTTAGACTGCACGTCTAACTACGCGTCTGTTAGACTTCACGTCTAACTACGCATCTGTTAGACTTCACGTCTAACTACACATCTGTTAGTCTGCACGTCTAACTACGCGTCTGTTAAACTGCACGTCTTACTACGCATCTTTTAGACTGCACGTCTGACTACGCATCTGTTAAACTGTACGTCTGACTACGCATCTTTTAGACTGCACGTCTAACTACGCATCTGTTAAACTGTACGTCTGACTACGCATCTGTTAAACTACACGTCTAACTACGCGTCTTTTAGACTGAACGTCTGACTACTTATTTGTTAAACTGCAGGTCTGACTAAGCATCTTTTAGACTGCACGTCTAACTACGCGTCTTTTAGACTGCACGTCTGACTACGCGTTCTTTAGATTGCACGTCTAACTACGCGTCTGTTAGACTGCACGTCTGACTACGCATTTGTTAAACTGTATGTCTGACTACGTGTCTTTTAGACGGCACGTCTGACTACGCGTCTGTTAGACGGCACGTCTGACTACCCGTCTGTTAGACTGCACGTCTAACTACGCTTCTGTTAGACTGCACGTCTAACTACGCGTCTGTTAGACTGCACGTCTAACTACGCGTCTGTGAGACTGCACGTCTAACTACGCGTCTGTTAGACTGCACGTCTAACTACGCGTCTGTTAGTTTGCACGTCTAACTACGCGTCTGTTAAATTGCACGTCTTACAATGCGTCTGTTAGTCTTCACGTCTGACTACGCATCTGTTAAACTGTACGTCTGACTATGCATCTTTTAGACTCCACGTCTGACTACGCATCTG